>NC_037330.1:72004430-72315889 GCF_002263795.3 Bos taurus
TGAATTTGGCAATAAGCAGTTAATGATCTGAGCCACAGTCAGCTCCCTGTCTTGTTTTTGTTGACTGTATAGAGCTTCTCCATCTTTGGCTGCAAAGAATATAATCAATCTGATTTCGGTGTTGACCATCTGGTGATGTTCACATGTAGAGTCTTCTTTTGTGTTGTTGGAAGAGGGTGTTTGCTATGACTAGTGCATTCTCTTGGCAAAATTCTATTAGCCTTTGTCCTGCTTCATTCTGTATTCCAAGGCCAAATTTGCCTGTTACCCCAGGTGTTGCTTGACTTCCTACTTTTGCATTCCAGTCCATCTATAATGAAAAGGACATCTTTTTTGAGTGTTAGTTCTAAAAGGTCTTGTAGGTCTTCATAGAACCATTCAACTTCAGCTTCTTCAGTGTTACTGGTTGGGAATAGGCTTGGATTACCGTTATATTGAATGGTTTGCCTTGGAAACGAACAGAGATCATTCTGTTGTTTTTAGATTGCATCCAAATACTGCATTTCGATATGTACTTCCAAAAACTTCACTGTACTATTTCAATATTTGATATTGAATCTATATTTATAAATGAAGAATCTCTAGGACAAATAATTAAACAGTTTCTCCATATACTGTTACACATTGTTTGTTTTCATGGGATTCTGCTCAGTTTAATAAATTTAAATATTTGTTTAGAATTTATATACGCTGAATATGGTGGAGACATTAGAGTGAGTGAAAAGTAAGACAGGACTATAATAAAGATATTTCTATGGTTTTACATATTATATTGGGTATGTTTACCTATCTTCCACTGTATTCACAGTAATACTTTAATATTGAGTGATACAGATTATCTTGTGAATAAACTAACAGATAAATGAATATTTTCTTCAAATGATAACAGACTATAATTTAAAAATACTTAGAGTATTCATTATTGATTCAAGTCTTTATCAAGATTTGACCAGGCAGTTTAGTGGAAATATTTAATTTTCTTTCCTTAATTAATATATAGAAATATTTCTCTCCCCTAATGTAATGTAAACATCAGAAATATTAGTGATGTTCTACTCTATTTCCTTCATCGTCAACAATGCATGAGGAGACTTAAAAAATTTCCCAGTCTGAATATCTTTCTCTGAGGCTTTTACCTAAGCAAAATCATGGGACAGAAGGAAAGGAGAAAAGAGACAACCTGGGAGAAATTGAAACACAAAGATCTCTCCCATTTCCTATCTCAGCCTATTGCCAGCCACTAACACAAATTTCCCTTCTTTTCTTCTGCATTTTTCTAGAATCCAATGGTCGTATTCTAGAAAGGGCATATATACACCACTTTTATAACATGAGTACATATAATTTGATTTCAGCAGAAGGATAGTTAATATTTATAGATTTTTCTCAGAGTTATTATTGACAGTGGTTGGATTTCATTGAAGGTTCACAATTGTAAACAAGATTATACTCGCTTAGTAACACCAGATAATCAGCTTCTGTAAGTGTTTCATGCACACTTAAAAGAATGTATGTGCTGTTAACAGTGAAGGCTCTATTCCACTGATGCCACTTGGATCAATTTTATTAGTTGCTCAGATCTTCTGATTACTTGATGATTTATGGTCTGCTTTTTCTATCAGTTTCTGAGAGAAGAGTGTCAAAGTCCCTACTATGGGTATACGTAGAGCTTCCCTGGTGGCTCGGATGGTAAAAAATCTGCCTGTGATGCAGGAGACCAGGTTAGATCCCCTGGAGAAGAGCATGGCTACCCACTCCGGTATTCTTGCCTAGAGAATTCCATGAACAGAGGAGACTGGCAGGTTATAGTTCATGGGGTTCCAAACAGTTGGACCCAACTGAGCAACTAACAAAGGCTGCCAAACTGCTGGCTTTAGCTATGGTTGTGGTTGTTGGTTTTCAAGGGCACTAAAATTTTTGGGGTGGGGGTGGGAATAGGGCAATTTAAAGCACTGTAAAACTTGCTCTTCTTAATGACATTTATCTTTTTTTAAAATGCCCTATGAATTGCTGCAAGCTTATAGCAAATTTTCAGTTATAAAAATGTCAGTTCTGACTATTTTTACCAGTGTTCTCACTGTCTTTATAGAGGAGAGGCTTTTTGGATGTCCTTACCAAAATTTTCAACAACAAAGGTTTGTCTAGTCAAGGCTATAGTTTTTCCAGTGGTCATGTATGGATATGAGAGTTGGACTGTGAAGAAAGCTGAGTGCCAAAGAACTGATGCCTTTGAACTGTGGTGTTGGAGAAGACTTTTGCCAGTCCATTCTAAAGGAGATCAGTCCTGGGTGTTCTTTGGAAGGAATGATGCTAAAGCTGAAACTCCAGTACTTTGGCCACCTCATGCGAAGAGCTGAGTCATTGGAAAAGACTCTGATGCTGGGAGGGATTGGGGGCAGGAGGAAAAGGGGACGACGGAGGATGAGCTGGTTGGATGGCATCACCGACTTGATGGACGTGAGTTTCAGTGAACTCCGGGAGCTGGTGATGGACAAGGAGGCCTGGCCTGCTGCAATTCATGGGGTCACAAAGAGTCGGACACGACTGAGCAACTGAATTGAACTGAACTGAGCAACTAACATTTATTTAACACTTACAGGTATATGTATGCCTCTCCTGTCTTTTAATATTGTAAATGCTTGTTTTAATGTCTGAAGTTATATTATTATGTGTGTACAGATTTAATATTGTTAAAAGCTGTTTATCATAATGAAAGGGCCTTTGTATTTCTCAAGTAATTTTTTCCTTAGAGTTTATTTTGTCTGATATTTGTATAGACGTAATAGATTTTGTGTGTTTTTGAAGAGGGAAAGATAATTAAAGTAACTATTCTGTAATATGTTTACAGAACATATCTTTCCATATTTTTAATTGGAAGTTTTCTATGCATTTATTTGATAGATTTTTTCTTGTAAGAAGGATATTGTTTTATTTACTTTCTGTAACAATCTTCCTTTTTTATATAGATTTTAAATACATTGTATAGAAACACTGACAAAATTTAGTTCATATCTAATGGAGAATGTTCTCTTTCTGTTTATCCTACCTTTCCCTCCTTTCTTCTATTTTTGAACTAGTCAGACACAGTTTATCATTTGTAATGCAAATAGCTGTGAAACTAGGGAGGTTAGCTTACTGGGAGCAGGGAGGGAGTGTGCAGAAAATCACTGTACACTTCCTTAGAATTAAGATAATTTTAATATATCTTAAACATTTAAACATGAGTTAGCCAGACATATCAAGTGTGTGAAAGTGGGTAGAATGGGATGCTCATTCCAAGCAGAAGTGACAGACTGCATAAAGGGGACAACTTCATGGTGTATAAGTGGAACGACAGAAGTGCAATATAGGTGGTTGAAAAGATTATGCTTATGAGACAACACCTACCAAACCATGAGAAACCTTACAATCATTTCTCCTTTTCTGGACTATGTGAATGTGTTAGCAGGAAGCCACTGATGTGATTTAGACAATAAAGTGAAAAGATCAAGTTTATGTATTAGGAAAATTTCTGCAAGCAGGATGGAATATGAATTATTAAGGGACAACAGTTGAGGCAAGGATGCCTGTTAGGAAGCGGTTGAAGTAGCATAGTAAACTAGCATGTTAGCAAAGCAAAATATCCTTTATTCAATAGCTCTTGAATAAAGGATAAACAGTTGTAGAAAGTGAGGCAGAAAATTGGCCACTTGAAAATGAGCTGACTCATTAGAATTGAATGAACTATGTGTTCAGTTATATCACTTTGATGGCTTGAAATCTGCTGTGGTGGATATTATCTACCCAAAGATAATTATCAAGTGCCAAAAATCAAGCTCTAAACTTTTTCCCAGAGAACTAGTCATTAAGTATTTACAGCACAGTGTTGGGCAGAATAGATTACCAGAATGTCTAGAAGCAAGCTGTGAGACTTGATTTAGTATATTTGGAGGCTGAGGAATGGATGAGTCAAATTTGCCTATCAGGCTTTCACTTTGGTGAACAGATGGATACTGTTTCTATCAACTAAAATACAACCTAAGAGTAAGATTTAGGGCAAGGTACTAGATTTCAGACATAGGTGAAAACATTCAAGTCAAGGTGTCTAGCGGATAACAGGATATATGAATCTTTGCATCATCAGCATGTGTGTGTGTATGTGTGCAGTTTAAATAATTTTACCAGAGGACACTGTCCAGGAGACATCAGAATTTAAGGAAAAAATTTAAAAGCATCAGAATTCAAGGAGAAGATTTACAGGCATTCCAAATTCTGATGGTGAAATAAAGCAGAAATGAAGATGAAGGATCACACAGGCATGAGGGTAACTAGCATGTTGTTGCTGTGGAAAGAAACAAATTGGAGTTTTTCCAAACAGAGGGCATGTCAGAAAAGCTGAATGCTGCAGATATGTCTCTAGATACTAGTGGTGAAATGTTCACTGAAGTGAATACATAAGAAATCATTGTTTCTTATTTATTTCAGATTTCAAAGGAGTAAATGGGTTGTAATGAAATGAATGTAGTAATTGTGATCAAAGTTTGAGTTTTTCTAAATGGATAGAATAGGAAGATGGATTAAAGAAAACAGAGATTCAGTCTAATAATTAACAGGACTCATCCATGGAAATTTAAAGAAGGTTGCAGTTGTCTTTCAGTATCTGTGGTGTATCAGTTCCAGAAAAACCTTCAGATTTCAAATATGCAGATACTGAGGTCCCTTATACATGTAAACTGTATACATCCTCCCATCTACTTTGAATCATCTCTTGATTACGTATAATACCTAGTACAATATAAATGTTATGTAAATAGTTGTAAATACTAGGTAAATGTTACATTGCCAGTGCACGGCAATTTCAAATTTTGCTTTTGGAGCTTTCTGAAATGTTTCTCAGAGTTTTGAATTACAGTTGGTTGAATCCATGGATGGGGGTGAAAAAGGCAAACTGCAGTTGCACAGTAATCACTTTACTAGCCTTTTGTGAAGTGGGATAATGGAGTGCATGCTAGTAGAAGGGCAGAGAGAGTGGAACCATATCTGGGAGACTCTAAGCCTCAGACATCTTTTTTTAACAATTATAAGGCTACTTTTTGAAAGGTATAGTCCCAGGGAAAGGCTTCTTACATAAATCTCTTTTACCTCCTTTGGCAACAGTTAATCACAAAAGGATCACTGTTTGTACATTAAATCCAGTCCTCTTAATGAAAATGTCAAAGATATATACATGCTAAGTTGCTTCATTCATGTCTGACTGTGCAACCTATGGACTGTTAGCCCTCCAAACTCCTCCGTCCATAGGATTCTCTAGGCAAGAATACTGGAGTGGGTTGCCATGCCCTCCTCCAGGGGATCTTCCTGACCCGGGGACTGAACCCAAGTCTCTCTTGTCTTTTATGTCTTCTGCATTGGCAGGTGGGTTCTTTACCACTAGTACCACCTGGTAAGCCCCAAAGATATATGCACTGGTCATATAAATTTAATGCTTCCTTAATTTTGCTCACAGTTTGTACCCAAGTTTTGACAATGGGACTTCTACTTGGCCTTGAATGCATCAGCCTTATTCCAAAGTTCTATTATTTGGATTGCTGTTTTGTTGTTCCTTGTAAAAGTTCCGAGTTTTTTACAATCTGTAGGCCCCAGGCTTCCTCAGATCCTCTGAATTTATTCCCAGAAGATAATATATGCTCCGTTTCATTTAGTTTTTCCAAATCTTACCTCTTCTTTAAGATATAACTGCCATAGAGTACTGAAAGCCATTTAAAGAAATCTCACATACTCCTCTAAGAGATTTTTATTTCCCCCTTGGCATTCTGTCCTAATTATTTTTACCATTCCTCAAATACCTCACATTTTGTATAACCTCTCTTGAACTGTGTATCATGTTTTTATTTAATTCTCAGTTCAAATTTTAATGGGTGTATGTCATCTCTTCAGCAGGAATGTATGTTCCTTGTGGAGTTATTTTACTTTGTATCTATCCAAAGGAACTTGGCATAGTTTCATACTTATGATAAAATTTTAACAGATACTTTTTGAATGCAGATCATCTGTTAAATACTGTATGGTTACCATAAACACAGAATGTATTTATGCTGCTAGTAAATCCTTTGAGAGTGTTCAGACACTCTGGTCACACAGATAAAGTATTAAGGATTTTGAAACATTATACATGAGAGCAACCTGTATCTCAGTCAGATTCTCACCATGGCAACAGTTGCTTATTTCACAAAGAATGAAACTGATTTCCCTTGTAGGTAATATAAAGCTTGATACCCAGCGTGTTTTGTTTTGTTTTGTTAAAGTGGAGTTACTCACACATACACACAATAGCCTTATTTAAAAAGATTACAAGTTTGGGTTTCTTTAGGAACTAGTTATATTTAAGACTCATTTTAGAAACATATTTACCCAAAAAATGATCACAGCTCTGATCTTACTTTGCCTGAATAAACAATATTGTATATTAAGCTAAGGACAGAAGACTTGAAGCTACCCAATGAAAAGAAAAAATTTAGGGATTTACCTGATTCATGGAGTAAAATGAGAGGATAATTTTGGAGAAGACAAAAAATTAGTACCTTTAATAGGTATCAATGTATGCTAACCTATTAATTCATAGAAATGACTTCTGTAATAGTCAAACATTTAAAAAGCCATATTTTAGGTTTTTTATGGCAGTATCTCTTTATAATTATTGTTTCTTAATTATAATTTTGTGGTGGTTAGCAATTCATCCCCAAATTAAAATCTATATTTGAAGCCACTTCTAACAATATTTACCTTCTCATATGCACAGCATACTCATTTACACTTTTTTTTTTTTCCTTTTCCATGAGCTACAGTGTAGTCCTAACCACCATCATTCTTCTGGTGACTTCTTTCCAAACTCTCCTTTAGTTCAACCCAGTTAAGAATTTCAGAGACTAGAGACAAAGAAAAAGAGCTTTTGGTTAGGTAGGCACTGTCAATTCTTACAGGAGGAACGACCATTTTGAATGATGTGAGGTGATGCTTTGAAGTAGTTTCAATTTATATTTCTCTAATAACTAATAATACTGAGCATATTTTCATGTACCTTTAAGTCATCTGTATGTCTTCTTTGGAGAAATATCTATTTAGTTCCTCCGCCCATTTTTTGGTTGGGTTGTTGGGTTTTTTTATATTGAGCTAGATGAACTGTGTATATATTTTGGAGACTGTTCCCCTGTAAGTCATATAATTTTCAAATATTTTCTCCCATCCTGTCCTTTTGCAGAAGGAAATGGCAACCAATTTCAGTATTCTTGCCTGGAGAATTCCATGGATGGAGGAACCTGGTGAGCTGTGCTTCATGGGGTTGAAAAAAGTCAGACACGACTGAGCGACTAACACAACACACATCCTGCCCTTTCACTTTTATAATTTCTTTTTCTGTCTAAAAGCTTTTAAGTTTAATTAGGTCTCATTTGTTTATTTTTGTTTTATTTTCATTACTGTAGGAGGTGAATCCAAAAGGATATTGCTGCAATTTATGTAAGAGTGTTCTGACTATGTTTTCCTCTAAAAGTTTTATATTAACTGGTCTTATATTTAGATCTGTAATCCATTTGAGTTTATTTTGGTGTATGGTGTTAGGGAGTGTTCTAATTTCATTCTTTTACATGTAGCTGTCCAGTTTTCCCGGTACCACTTATTGAATAGATTGTGTTTCCTCCACTGTAGAGTCTTGCTTCCTTTGTCATAAGTAAATTGACCAGTGGGTGTGTGGGTTTATTTATCAGTTTTCTATTCTATTCCAATGATCTATATTTCTGTTTTTGTGCCAGTACCATATTATTGATTACTATAGCTTTGTAATATAGACTGAAGTCAGGGAACCTTATTCCTCCAGCTTCACTTTTCTTTCTCAAGATTGCTTTCACCGTTTGGAGTCTTTTGTGTTTCCACAAAAGAAAAAAATTTTATTCCTCCAGCTTCACTTTTCTTTCTCAAGATTGCTTTCACCGTTTGGAGTCTTTTGTGTTTCCACAAAAGAAAAAAATTTTAAGATTTTTTTTCTTTTTTCTTTTAAGATTTTTTATTTTAAGAAAAGAAAAATTTTAAGATTTTTCATTCTAGTTTTGTGAAAAATGTCACTGGTAATTTTATAGACATCGCATTGAATCTGTAGATTGCCTTACGTAGTATAGTCATTTTGACAATATTGATTCTTGCAACCCAAGAAAATGGTATATCATTCTGTCTGTGTCATCTTCAATTTCTTTCATCAGCATCTTACAGTTTTTGGAGTACAGGTTTTTTGCCTCCATAAGTAGTTTTTTTGGAAGGTATTTTATTATTTTTGATGCAATAGTAGATAAGATTTTCCCTTAATTTCTCTTTCTGATATTTCATTGTTAGTGTATAGAAATTCAATAGATTTCTGGGTATTAGTTTTGTGTTCTGCAACTTTTCTGAAGTTAACACCTATCCTTCTAAAGTTAACACCTGTCCTAAACTATTCCAAAATGTTCAGAGGAAGGAACACCCACAAACTCATTCAGTGAGGCCACCATCAACCTGATACCCAAAGGGTACAAAGATACCACAATAAAAGAAAATTATGACAATATCACTGACGAATATAGACACAAAACTCTTCAACAAAACATTAGCAAACAAAATCCAACAATACAGTAAAAAGGTCACACACCACAATTAAGTGAGGATTTATCCCAGTGATATACAGGTATTCTTTAGTTTATGCAAATTAATTAGTGTGATGCACCACATCAAAAAATTGAAGAATAAAAATCATAAGATCATCTCAGTAGATGCAAAAAGTGCTTTTGACAAAATTCAACAACCATTTATGATAAAGACTCTCCAGAAAGTGGGCATAGCAGGAGCCTACCTCAACACAGTAAAGGCCATACATGGCAAGTCCACAGCTAACATTATACTCCATGATGAAAAAGGTGAAAGCATTTCCTCTAATATCAGGAACAAGGTAAGAATACCCACTTTCACTACTTTTAATCAAAATGGTTTTGGAAGTCCCAGCCACAGCAAACAAAGAAGAAAAATAATTAGCAGGACTCAAAGTTGGAAAGGAATTAAGATTGTCACTATTTGCAGATGACATAATACTATACATAGAAAATCCCCAAAATGCTACCAGAAAGCTGCGAGAACTCATCAATGATTTTTCCCCCAGTATTAGAAATTTTAAAATATCTTGCCCAGTAACTTTCACAGAGCCATAAAACCTGTATATATTATAACACAATTTATTTTTATAAAACCATTCCAAGATCCTCTTTCTATTTCACAAAAGTTAGAAAGAATTCCATGAAAAATATCCCTCCAGTGATCTTAATATAGTTAGAATGATTATCCAGAGAAACAATTCCAAGACAGTCACTATTATTCTGGGTGTTTATAATTATCTACCTCCTGTATTATCATTATCAAATAGGTAAAACACAGAATCCATCAAAAACATGAAATTAGGCTCATCACTGAATTTTACCTCACCTGGTACTAAACCCGGTACTAAATCCACTTTGGAAATACATCTTCAGTTTGTCATATTTTTTTCTTTTTCATGTGTGCATGCTCAGTTATGTCCAATTCTTTGTGACCCCATGGACTGTAGCCCACCAGGCTCCTCAGTCCATGGAATTTTTCAGGCAAAAATACTGGAGTGGGTTGCCATTCCCTATTCAAGGGGATCTTCCCAATCCTGGAATTGAACCCATATCTCTTGCATATCCTGAATTTTCAGATGGATTATTTATCACTGCATCACCTAGGGAAGACCCTTTTTATTTTCTTTTTTCTCAAACCTGATACCTGCTTTTCTATCTGAATAAAATAAAAACAATCAGAAATTAACTTTTGTAAATTCCAATTAATAAAACAAGTCACTCTCTGTATCTGTGCTTTCTCTCTCATTATTATATACACATCTGACCTCTTATTCTATTTGAGGCCAACATATGGCTGCTGCTGCTGCTGCTAAGTCGCTTCAGTCGTGTCTGACTCTGTGCGACCCCATAGACAGCAGCCCACCAGGCTCCCCGTCCCTGGGATTCTCCAGGCAAGAACACTGGAGTGGGTTGCCATTTCCTTCTCCAATGCATGAAAGTGAAAAGTGAAAGTGAAGTCGTTCAGTCATGTCCGACCCTCAGTGACCCCATGGACTGCAGCTTTCCAGGGTCCTCCATCCATGGGATTTTCCAGGCAAGAGTACTGGAGTGGGGTGCCATTGCCTTCTCCACAACATATGGCCAGTATACTGAATTTCACCCACTTTTGTTTACCCATGAGCACAGTCACTGCATTTTTGCCTGTCTTCCTCACCCTCATTGCCTATTTCTCTATTGATTATTTTCATCAACACACAAAATATCTGTTATTTCTCCCAGTTATATATGGCAAAACTAATACAATATTACAAAGTTAAAAAAGAAAATAAAATTAAAAAAAAATAACAACAAAAGAAAATTTCTTTGGACTTCATATAGTTATATACTTCATATAGTTATGAAGTTATGGACTTCATATAGTTACATACAACTTCATATAGTTGGACTTCGTATAGCAGATAACATCAATTACTTGTTATCTACACTCATTGAAAAGAAACCACCTCAAAAATCAAGTCTGTGTTTGTTGAATTTTACTTTGCTCCTCCTATTACTTTGATAGCTTGGGGTCTAACTGATATAAAATAGAATGTTCATTTCTTAAGCATAGGATTTGATGAGATTAACAAAGGAATATATCCATGTAACAACTATTAACAATAAGATCAAGAACAATTTCACTAGAAAATAATCTCAAGTTACAATCATGTCAGTCTCCTAGCAGAAATTATATAAGACATTATGCAAAGAAGAGTAATAATTCTTGTAGTGAAAAATGAAATCAAGAATTGGCTAGATACTAAAATGCAAAAAATGCCTAGTCAGAACACCAGATTACAGCACATATGTGAGGACTTGAAGAATGAATTCCATGTTTACATTTCTGAAATAGAAAAATAAGAGCTACTCATACATAGGGAAAATATTGGTCTGAAAAAATGGATTTTTAAATTCAAGTTAAAACCCAGTACTCTGAGTAGGTAAAAGTGAGGAAGCTGAAATGAATGTAAAGTTAGTCTGTAGTAAACTTACATATAATGATTCTTTGATTTCTTTCATTAAAGGCTTAGGCTTTGTCTCCATAGGTATGCTTCTACCAGTCCAACAGGTATATTTGCTTGAATTTTATTAAAGGTACATAAATATAGCTTCTGGAGAAATGATATAAAATTTGCAAAAGGGATTCTAATCAAAAGCAAACAATCTTGTTTTTCAACTAAAATAAAATCTTTTCTAATTAGTTTTTTTCTGGTTATAGGAATGCATGGATATTCATTACTCATATGCAAAAATATTCTTTTAGATGACAGTATGTTCTCCTTCCAAAGTAGAAAATAGGTCATAAATCTCTTCCATAAATCAAAATTCAGTTGTCTTCTCTATGATTGATTTATTACTGAATATTAGAGTCCTTGGCCACATTTGAAATTATATGTTATATGATATATACAAGATATATATCACATGTTCTTTAACCTCTGCAGATTTACTTCTATATTTAAAATTAATGAATTTTATGTTCACTTGCTTTTCTTTCTATGGATTATTATAGAGAATTCTAATGCTATTTGTCTAAACTGCAAATGTTGGTTTCCTTTTGACTATTATAAATCATATTCTGTTATTTGTAGTGAGTAAAGATTAATATTCTTCTGGGTCAACATAATTTTTATATATGTGTAAATTTTAACTCGGAGAAGGCAATGGCACCCCACTCCAGTACTCTTGCCTGGAAATTTTAACTAATTTTTTCAGGAATAAAAAAATTCCACATAGAGATATTAATGAAAATGGGTCATTCAAAACTATACATGCTAATAATAGCAAATTTAATTTTACATTTTGAGATGTAACAATGTTGAAAAAATCAACAATGATGACAACTAAAAAATTATAACAATAAATATAAATCAATGAAATACAGAGTAAAATACAGCCAGATATTATTATTTGAAAAACAGCTAAGTAAGAAGTCCATATATCACATCATTTGAAAATTTTACAAAGTAAAATAAGAAAATTCAAGACATAATACTCCAATTACTTAAAAAAAAACTGATAAAGAAATTAAACTTATTTAACAAGCTCAGAAAAAATGTCTAAGAAAACAATAAAATACAAAAATAATA
Organism: Bos taurus; assembly: GCF_002263795.3. Lineage (NCBI taxonomy): Eukaryota > Metazoa > Chordata > Mammalia > Artiodactyla > Bovidae > Bos > Bos taurus. The sequence continues at coordinate 72,016,651 of NC_037330.1, forward strand.
ATAGAGGGAAAACTTTTAATAAATTAAAAAAAAATTTTATGTATCAGTCAAAAATTGATTGTTAAAAATAAATGAAATAGTTATAGATTTCAATATTCACCATAATTCTGAAGCAATCAGAATGCCCTAAGGATAGATATATAGATCAGTATAACAGAATAGAGAAACTTGAAATAAACTCACACATATATGGTCCAATTATTTTCAATGTAAGTGCAACACAATTCATTGGAAGAAAGAACAGACTTTAAAAAAAGGATTATTTAATAATTGAATATACTCATTCAGAAAAATATAAAGCCAAAAAAATATTTTAGGCTTTAACACATAACACTTAGAAAGAGTAAGTAAAAATTGATCTAAATTTTAAAGAATATCATTTACTTAAAAACTCAATGGTAATACATTAAAAGTTTTGATAAAATGGAAAATATTACATACATTTTCAAAACTAGTTCAAGAAGATTGAAAAACTATTGAACAATAATCCTGGGAGACAATGGAAAAGAAGGATTTAAACATGAGTACAGTTCAGTTCGGTTCAGTGGGTCAGTCGTGTTCGACTCTTTGCGACCCCATGAATCGCAGCACGCCAGGCCTCCCTGTCCGTCACCACCTCCCGGAGTTCACTCAAACTCATGTCCATTGAGTCAGTGATGCCATCGAGCCATCTCATCCTCTGTCGTCCCCTTCTCCTCCTGCCCCCAATCCCTCCCAGTATGAGAGTCCTTTCCAATGAGTCAACACTTCACATGAGGTGGCCAAAGTATTGGAGTTTCAGCTTTAGCATCATTCCTTCCAGAGAACACCCAGGACTGATCTTCAGAATGGACTGGTTGGATCTCCTTGCAGTCCAAGGGACTCTCAAGAGGCTTCTCCAATACCACAGTTCAAAAGCATCAATTCTTCGGTGCTCAGTTTTCTTCACAGTCCAACATTCACATCCATACATGACTACTGGAAAAACCATAGCCTTGACTAGACGAACCTTTGTTGGCAAAGTAATATCTCTGCTTTTGTATATGCTATCTAGGTTGGTCATAACTTTCCTTCCAAGGAGTAAGCATCTTTTAATTTCATGGCTGCAGTCACCATCTGCAGTGACTTTGGAGCCCAGAAAAATAAAGTCTGACACTGTTTCCTCTGTTTCCCCATCTATTTCCCATGAAGTGATGGGACCAGATGCCATAATCTTTGTTTTCTAAATGTTGAGCTTTAAGCCAACTTTTGCACTCTCCTCAAGAGGCTTTTTTGTTCCTCTTCATTTTTTGCCATAAGGGTGGTATCATATTCATATCTGAGGTTATGATATTTCTCCTGCAATCTTGATTCCAGCTTGTGCTTCTTCCAGCCCAGTGTTTCTCATGATGTACTCTGCATATAAGTTAAATAAGCAGGGTGACAATATAGAGCCTTGACATACTCCTTTTCCTATTTGGAACCAGTCTTTTGCTCCATGCACAGTTCTAACTGTTGCTTCCTGACCTGCATATAGGTTTCTCAAGAGGCAGGTCAGGTGGTCTGGTATTCCCATGTCTTTCAGAATTTTCCACAGTTTATTGTGATCCACACAGTCAAAGGCTTTGGCATAGTCAATAAAGCAGAAATACATGTTTTTCTGGAACTCTCTTGCTTTTTCCATGATCCAGCAGATGTTGGCAACTTGATCTCTGGTTCCTCTGCCTTTTCTAAAACCAGCTTAAACATCAGGAAGTTCACAGTTCATGTATTGCTGAAGCCTGGCTTGGAGAATTTTGAGCATTACTTTACTAGCGTGTGAGATGAGTGCAATTGTGTGGTAGTTTGAGCATTCTTTGGCATTGCCTTTTTTTGGGTTTGGAATGAAAACTTATCTTTCCCAGTCCTGTGGCCACTGCTGAGTTTTCCAAATTTGCTGGCATATTGAGAGCAGCACTTTCACAGCATCGTCTTTCAGGATTTGAAATAACTTATCACCTCCAATAGCTTTGTTCATAGTGATGCTTCCTAAGGCCCACATGACTTCACATTTCAGGATGTCTGGCTCTAGGTGAATGATCATAGTATCGTGATTATCTTGGTCATGAAGTTCTTTTTTGTACATTCTTCTGTGTATTCTTGCCACCTCTTCTTAATATCTTCTGCTTCTGTTAGATCCATACCATTTCTGTCCTTTATCGAGCCCATCTTTGCATGAAATGTTCCCTTGGTATATTTAATTTTCTTGAAGAGATCTCTGCTACTGCTGCTGCTAAGGCACTTCAGTCATGTCCAACTCTGTGTGACCCCATAGACGGCAGCCCACCAGGCTCCCACTCCCTGGGATTCTGCAGGCAAGAACACTGGAGTGGGTTGCCATTTCCTTCTCCAATGCAGGAAAGTGAAAAGTGAAAGTGAAATCGCTCAGTCGTGTCCGACTCTTCGCGACCCCGTGAACTGCAGCCCACCAGGCTCCTCCATCCATGGGATTTTCCAGGCAAGAGTACTGGAGTGAGGTACCATTGCCTTCTCCGGAAGAGATCTCTAGTCTTTCCCGTCGTTGTTTTCCTCTATTTCTTTGCATTGATCGCTGAGGATGGCTTTCTTGTCTCTCCTTGCTATTCTTTGTAACTCTGCATTCTGATGCTTATATCTTTCCTTTTCTCCTTTGCTTTTTGCTTCTCTTCTTTTCACAGCTATTTGTAAGGCCTCCCAGACAGCCATTTTGCTTTTTTGCATTTCTTTCCATGGGGATGGCTTGATCCCTGTCTCCTGTGCAATGTCACGAACCTCCATTCATAGTTCATCAGGCACTCTATCTATCAGATCTAGTCCCTTAAATCTACTTCTCACTTCCACTGTATAATCCTAAGGAATTTGATTTAGGTCATACCTGAATGGTCTAGAGGTTTTCCCTACTTTCTTCAATTTAAGTCTGAATTTGGAATCAAGGCAAATGGTAAGTGGTCAAACAGGAGATGGCAAGAGTGACCATCGACATTCTAGGAATCAGCAAACTAAAATGGACTGGAATGGGTGAATTTAACTCAGATGACCATTATATCTACTACTGTGGGCAGGAATCCCTTAGAAGAAATGGAATAGCCATCATGGTCAACAAAAGAGTCCGAAATGCAGTACTTGGATGCAATCTCAAAAATGACAGAATGATCTCTGTTCATTTCAAAGGCAAACCATTCAGTATCACAGTAATCCAAGTCTATGCCCCAACCAGTAACGCTGAAGAAGCTGAAGTTGAATGGTTCTATGAAGACCCACAAGACCTTTTAGAACTAATACCCAAAAAAGATGTCCTTTTCATTATAGGGGACTGGAATGTAAAAGTAGGAAGTCGAGAAACACCTGGAGTAGCAGGCAAATTTGGCCTTGGAATACAGAATGAAGCAGGGCAAAGGCTAATACAGTTTTGCCAAGAGAATGCACTAGTCATAGCAAATACCCTCTTCCAACAACACAAAAGAAGATCTACACATGGACATCACCAGATGGTCAACACCGAAATCAGACTGATTATATTCTTTGCAGCCAAAGATGGAGAAGCTCTATAGAGTCAGCAAAAACAAGACTGGGAGCTGACTGTGGCTCAGATCATGAACTCCTTATTGCAAAATTCATGAGTCCAATAGAGTGCCAAAGTAAAAAAAAAAAAAAAAAATCTGACTAAAACAGACTTGTTTGCCTCATACAATTGCAACCCATATAGCTTCTTGGGACTATGAATATAAGGCCATCAAGACTCTATTTCTGTCTCTTGCCTTTTATTTTTAGCTGGGTGTCATTAGCTACATTTTCTCCTTCTTTCTGTGGCCTGGAACTATGTCTTCTCCATGGACCCATTTCTTAAGAGCATCAGTGCATCTTCCTGAGCACACCTTTTGGATAATTAACAGAATCTGATATAACACTACTGGGTAAGATGCCCATCACAAAATCAATGCCTGAGTCTAGGAATATGATTTCTATGATCTCACTGGTAACTGATTGTTTCCTGATTCTCATATTTACTAAGAAGTAGACTCTTTCATCAGAAGAATGATAAAATCATATATGATAGTCATTACAATGGTCCAAATAAATTTTATAAGTAATTTCTTTAAAATAACCAAGGAAGGTGTCCTTCTTAGTTCAGTTCAGTTCAATCGCTCAGTCTTGTCCGACTCTTTGCGAACCATTGACTCGCAGCACGCCAGGCCTCCCTGTCCATTACCAACTCCCAGAGTCCACCCAAACCCATGTCCATCGAGTCGATGATGGCATCCAACCATCTCATCCTCTGTCGTCCCCTTCTCCTCCTGCCCTCAATCTTTCCCAGCATCAGGGTCTTTTCCAGTGAGTCAACTCTTCACAAGAGGTGGCCAAAGTATTGGAGTTTCAGCTTGAACATCAGTCCTTCCAATGAACACCCAGAACTGATCTCTTTTAGGGTGGACTGGTTGGATCTCCATGCAGTCCAAGGGACCCTCAACAGTCTTCTCCAACACCACAGTTCAAAAGCATCAATTCTTCATCGCTCAGCTTTCTTTATAGTTCAATTCTCACATTCATACATGACCACTGGAAAAACCATAGCTGTGACTAGATGGACCTTTGTTGGCAAAGTAATGTCTTTGCTTTTTAATATGCTGTCTAGGTTGGTCATAACTTTTCTTCCAAGGACTAAGTGTCTTTTTCATTACTGCAATCTCCATCTGCAGTGATTTTGGAGCTCAAAAAATAAAGTCAGCCCCTGTTTCCACTGTTTCCCCATCTATCTGCCATGAAGTGATGGGACCAAATGCCTTGACATACTCCTCTTGAAGAATCTGTATGCAGGTCATGAAGCAACAGTTAGAACAGGACATGGAACAGAGACTGGTTCCAAATAGGAAAAGGAGTACGTCAAGGCTGTATATTGTCACCCTGATTATTTAACTTATATGCAGAGTACATCATGAGAAATGCTGGGTTGAATGAAGCACAAGCTGAGATCAAGATTGCTGGGAGAAATACCAATAACCTCAGATATGCAGATGACACAACCCTTATGGCAGAAAGTGAAGAAGAACCAAAGGGCCTCTTGGTGAAAGTGAAAAAGGAGAGTGAAAAAGTTGGTCTATAGCTCAACATTCAGAAAACTAAGATCATGGTATCTGGTCCCATCACTTCACAGCAAATAGATTGGGAAACAATGGAACAGAGAGAGACTTTATTTTTTTGGGCTCCAAAATCACTGCAGATGGTGATAGCCCTGAAATTAAAAGATGCTTACTCCTTGGAAGAATAGTTATGACTAACCTAGATAGCATGTTAAAAAGCAGATACATTACTTTGGCAACAAAGCTCTGTCTAGTCAATGCTATGGCTTTTCCACTAGTCATATATAGATGTGAGAGTTGGACTATAGAAAAGCTGAGCACTGAAGAATTGATGCTCAGTGTTGGAGAAGACTCTTGAGAGTCCCTTGGTCTGAAAGAAGATCCAACCAGTCCATTCTAAAGGAAATGGATCCTGAATATTCATTGGAAGGACTGATGCTGAAGCTGAAACTCCAATACTTTGGCCACCTGATATGAAGAGCTGACTCATTTGAAAAGACCCTGATTCTGGGAAAGATTGAATGCAGGAGGAGAAGGGGATGACAGAGGACGAGATTGGTCGATGGCATCACCGACTCAATTAACATGAGTTTGAGTAACCTCTGGGAGTTGGTGATGGACAGGGAGGCCTGACATGCTGCAGTCCTTGAGGTCGCAAAGAGTCGGACGTGACTTAGGGACTGAACTGAACTAAGGACAAATAGTTGAGTATTCCAGTTTGGATTAGGAATCGGATTTCCTGCAATCAACTATCAGAAGGTGGGTTACAAATTACAAACAACCAATGGAATCAATAGATGCTCATAACAGGAGTCACTGTTGCCTAGGAAGAAATCCCAGTAACATCTACTAAAATCAGTACCTTGCTTACCAATCTTAAAAGATATACTATAGTGTTTTACTTTAGAACACCATAGAATAATTACTAAAAATTTAGTTGGTGAGAATCCATGCTGGTTGAGAAAATTACAACTGTATGAAGAACTGAATTAAGTGTCTGATGACTATTTTAGCCAATAAAAACAGAATAATTGTGAAGCAGCTTTTTATAAATTTTAATCATTATTATGGACCTCCATATTAAGATATCATATTAATCATTATGCATATTTATGACTTTTTCCAAGTTAAAATGTATTAGTATTTTAGTTCTGATGATCTAAAGAGAAACTAACTATTACATCTATAAATTCAGTGATCGGCCCAAGATATGCAAATTTGGCTTTTTACAAAAGTCTTAGATATTCACTATAGCTCATAGATATCATATATGCTTCATTCATTGGCTAAAGAGAATATATGTTAATATTATCCAATTTTAATTTTATTCATATATCTAAATATTTGTTATGGAAAAAAAAAAAACAAACACCATTTTATGAACCTTACAGTGTTCCCGGCACCCATCTAAGTGTTCTACATATATTAACTCATTCAAACTTCATTACATTTATGTAAGATAGGTTTTATCATAATCTCTGTTTGAAAGATGAGAAAATTGATAGAGTCATTAAGTAATTTGCCCATGTCCAGCTACAACCAGAGCAAACGTTCAAAGGCAAGCAGAGTTGCTTCAAAATCTGTTTTTGTTTTCTCTACTGTGTGTGTGTGTTTGCATATGTGTCCACACCAGCACAAAAGCTTACACATGGGCAAATCTGGAAGCAGAGGTCAGGGGAGATTCTTGTACAGGGTGAAAGAAAAGAGAAGAAAAAGACGAGTGAGGAAAAGGGGAGGTAACAGTGTTGTTTAACTGCATTTATTAAGCATTTATTTCTATTTGCTTATAGATATGATATTGAATTAATAAAAACAGAAAGGACTATGAAAACGATTTGAGAGTGACATTAAAATATATTTCTTGTCAACAGCTTTATATTTTTCTTCTTCCAGTCTATTATAATGTTAATTAAATTTTAACTTAAACTATAGAAATTGGTATGTGTGAGTACTAAATTAAAAATGTTATTTAATACTCATTAAATCAATATGGCTGGATTATAACAATTTTGTAATAAAAAGATTCATTTTTACATATGCAATATTGAGTAGTATATTAGAGTCATTTGGTTATGACATTATATGGTATAAATTATAATTACAATTCAGTCATTTTCATTAATTGTGCTGTTCTCAGTGAATTCAATCCAATTTCTACGATCTGCATTCATCATGAAATGATATAGATATACATAAGTTTTTACAATTCATAATAAGAATCAGAGGGGTTTTTCTTTAAATAAGAAACCAATTCAACACCTGAGATATGTAAATACAAAATAAATAAAGCAATTTTAATTTAACTTTGCACCATGCTATATATTATGCTTCTTGACTTTGCCCAAAGCCATGCACATTTGGCCACGCCAATATTTAAGTAGCAGTTTACAGAAGGAATTCAGAAAATACCACTGGCAGTATGGTTGTTTTCTACAAACAAAATTGAAGTGTGAATTTGTAAAGAATTGTGTCTTCCAAAGGGAAAGTAAAACTGTAAATAATGCAAATTGGCAGGATTATAGAATATAATGATTCCAAAGAATATTCTGAGTTATAATTGGAAATCATATTGAAGGAAACAGGTTACTCTATTTTATGTGCTCTTAAGTGTTGAATATGTAGCTTGCTAAGGAATTAGCTATACTTGAGAAAGTGAAAAATATACTGCAATATTGTACTCATTTAAGAACCATTATTATGCCACAAAGTATATGATGCAGCAGTTGAAGAATAACATTTTCTGATGTTTTAAAAATTCTTAACAAAATATAAAGCATGTCTAAGACTATGAGTTATTTGACTTTCTTTTTGTATTGGATTTAAGAACATATTTGGTAAGTTTAGACATGGGAATATTCAAATAAAACTGGCAATTTTCATATTTTAGCAACCTATAGGATTAATAGCAACTAAAAGAAATAAGAGCAAAGGGAAGTTTTCAGTTGTTAAGGAAATAACAGAAATAGTTAAGGGTAAAGGGAATAGCTCTTCTAAGAGCCTAGAAATATAAAGTTTCCTTATTTATATGTATTCATTTAAAAAAAGGAGACTACTCTTTACTTCCATAAATTTTGCTGCACTTGAAGCATTCTAAATTTACAATGGTTTTCATTGTTTTATTATTACTGAGGATAGCGAAATATCGTTTCCAAAGCAAAATGCAAGCATTTGTGAAATATATGCAAAATGATAATGAGTGGCTATAAACCTAATCAAAAGAACAGTCTTGGGGGAAAAAACAAAATCATACCAACTTTTGGGAGAGAGGAAAAGGAGCAAAAACGCATCACCGTTCAGATAGGACATCTAAGGAATAGATACACTCTCTCCAGGCAAACTTCCCTCAGAGTGGTTTCCAGAGCTGTTGAGACTGCAGACTTATTCTAATGAAGAGTTCCTGACAAGAACCATCTTGGACTTTCAGCTAAGCTTTGAAATCCTTTTTCTGTATGTGGTGCTTCATTCAACAGAAATGGCTTTGCTCCAGAGTCTTTACCAAACATAGATTACTCTAATGCTTTATGTCAGAAAGTCAAGAAAGAAACTGATACAAGTATAATGAAAACAATTGTAAAGTTAAAAAAAAATAAATTAAAAAAAATGCTTAAGGAAAAAAAAAAAGAAAACAATGGCAACTAAGACACAATGTGCAATAAAGCAGAGAGGAACAGAGCTGCTATCTCCTGTGTTTGGAAACTCAAAAATAAATGAAAAAAAAAAAAAAAAAAACAAAACACTGAGTTTCTTTTAGCCTTTATATTATTAATCACAGGTTCATTTTGTTTGCTAAAAGTTATTTAAGTAATGCTTTGCTTTATATAAAAGGTAGTAGTTCAAATTTTCTCACCAGCACTCTCTGAATTGATTTTAGAATATACTGCTTTAGAAACAGAAAAGCCAAAAAGTTAATTTCAGCGTTGACCAAACTGAAGACCATATAGTCTCTTCAAAATGTATTTTATGCTATTGAATAGTCAATATAATTGAATAGCCTCAAGTTTGGAAGAAAGGAAATTTTTGCAAAATAACGAATCTGAAACTATGTTACTTCAACCTATCTGTATTTGAGATGGAGAAAAGTGGTAATCCCTGGTGAAAAATGCAGGGGCTTAAAAGAGACTATGCATTTTCCATTTGTATATGGTTTTAAAATGGCCAGTTTTGTAGAAATATAAGCTACTTTGAATACTTGCAATCATACAAATCACAATATTTAATTTTTGAAGTATACTAAAATCAAAACTGAAATATACCTTCATATTGATTTTAGCTTATCTTTTAATTGTTAAAGCAAAGATCCAGTGTATCACAACTCTAATTAATAGTGTTTTTACAGAAATTTTTTATTTCATACAGATTAACGAGGCTCAAGAAGGTGATTTTTTCAATATTTGTTACTTTTTGCATTACTTACAATTTGGCATAATACAATATCCATCTAATTAAAAAGCAAAACAATGTGTGTCTTTTACCATTAGACACTGCCCTAAGTCCTTTGTTATGTGATTTTTGTTTTGCCAAAAATCACTGGAGGGCCTGGAGAGCTGCTATCAGTGTCCCAGATCCCAACCTGCTTCATCTTACTCTCTTGATTTACTATATCCTTGAAAATACCAGTAAAACTAGGTACTCTTTAAAATCTCTAGTTTATTGAGCTTGATTTGAGACTCCAATTCTTTTTGTATATTAACTAACTACCATGAGCAATGTTTCTATGAGCATTCTGCTATATTCTTACCCATGGGCAAAATATCCTCTAATATATACAGTGTAGCAGAAGAGACCAGTGTTCCCCGTATATGCCTCTTCCTTTATCTTTTTTATTTGGGATCTAACTGCCTCAAAAAAGCTGATGCATAAGTTTGCCTATGCAAACTATAAGGTGACTCAGTGGTAAAGAATCCACCTGCCAAGGTAAGAAATGCAGGTGACATGGGTTCCACCTCTGGGTCTGGAAGATCCCCTGGAGGAGGAAATTGCAAACCACTCCAGTATTCTTGCCTGGAGAATACCAAGGACAGAGGAGCCTGGAGGGTTACAGTCCATGGGGTCACAAAGAGGCGGACATGAAGGAATGACTGAGCACATACATACCTTTGCCTGATGGCTTTCTCTGACTTTTGAAGCATGATTTGCCTTTCAGTAGGTCAAAAATCTTGGGAAACTAAAAAGTATAAGGAGCTGAACTCAATGACTGATGGAAGTTGGTCCATAAATATATCCCATTGCTTCACCCTTGCTCCCTGCATGTGGGATAACCCTAGAGCCACATGTTGCCTCATAGAATTTACTAGCTTAACACTGCACTGGCCTAAGTGGTAACTTGCTCTATAATCTATTTTTATTTTTTTTAATTGAGGTAACATTTGTCTATAACATTATAAGTTTAATATGTAAGTTTATATTTTGACTCATATACTACAGCATGCTCAACACCAAAAAGGTTAGCTTCTATCCATCAACATACAGTTAACTTCCTTGCTCTCTTCCCATCTTTCTTCCTCTCTGGTAACTACTTCTCTGTTCTCTATATCTATGTATTCATTTTTGTTTGGTTTGGTTTGTTCCGTTTTTTACTTTTTAACTTTCTTTCTGTCTCTATCTCAGTTTCATACTCCTTTCAGGAGAATGGAGTCTCCTGAAATTTTTGACTGGGTCGGCTTCCAGAGTAAGTTAAACTAATACATATCCAGGACTCTAATTTCAGTATTGTAGATCACACAGATGCCCAATTCAATAAGCAAGAGCCAAATAGCTTCTGAAAATATTTGTAATATTAATAATTCATACTTCCATTATCAGTGTATAGTGGTCTCATTGATTCACATCCTTAAGCAAAGTGTCTTAATCTCCTCCAACCTAGTTTGTCAAAAATAGTACGTCACTGTGGAATTAATTTGCTTCCTTATATTTTAAATGAGGATAACTATCTTTCTGTGTGCATGTGTGCATGCTCATTGACTTCAGTTATGTCATCTTCCCATATGTTTATATGTTAATCTTGTTTCCTCACCAGAACAAATATCTGTTTATGTCATTTGCCTAGTTTATGCTTAGTTACTCATTTTATTCTTATCAATTATTTTAAGTTCTTGTATATTCAATATATTAATTCTTCATTGTTTTAAATGTGTCATAATTCTTTTTCTTTTCAAAATTTCTCTGACGTCCTTTTGCTACACTTTGACAAAAAAAAAATTCTTAACTTTTTGTCATGGTTCTATAAATACTTTTGTGGCTATTACTTTCTACTTTAGTTTAAGAAATCTGTTTCTATCCTGAATTAATGAATATATTTTTGTATATTCTCTAGTAGAAGTATTAAAGTTTGACCTTTCAAATTTCAGCGTTTAACCCATTGAAACTGATTTCTCTGTTTGGTATAAGATATAGATAGCATATTAAAAAGCAGAGTTATTATTTGCCAACAAAGGTCTGTCTACTCAAGGCTATGGTTTTCCCAGTAGTTATGTATGGATGTGAGAGTTAGAATATAAAGAAAACTGACCACCAAAGAACTGATGCTTCTAAACTGTGGTGTTGGAGAAGACTTTTGAGAGTCACTTGGACTGCAAAGAGGTCCAACCAGTCCATCGTAGAGGAAATCAGTCCTGAATATTCATCGGAAGGACTGATGTTGAAGCTGAAACTAAATACTTTGTCCACCTGATGTGAAGAACTGACTCATTTGAAAAGACCCTGATGCTGGGAAAGATTGAAGGTGGGAGAAGAAGGGGACAACAGAAGATGAGATGGTTGAATGGCATCACCAACTCAATGGACATGAGTTTGGGTAAACTCTGGGAGTTGGTGGTGGACTGGGAGGCCTGGTATGCTGCAGTCCATGGGGTCACAAAAAGTTGGACATGACTGAGCAACTGAACTGAACTGATGGACTCAATTTCACTATTTTCCCATTAAATTATTTTTCTGGAACCATCTACAAATAACCTTTTCATTTGTTTTGCCTTCTACCCGCATTTTTTCCCTCTCAAATACAGTCAGCAAATATTTTCTTTAAAAATCCAAATAGTAAAGATTTTGGGTTTTCTAGGCAATCTATAAACTTTGTCACAACTTCTCATTTTTTCAATCTTTAAACAAAAGAAAAATAGTCTTTTAGCTCCCAAGGCCAGATGAAAGAATGCTACAGGTCCAGGTTGGTTTTCCTGCAATAGTTTTCAGACCTGTGTTATATCTTGCTCCCTGCTCAGTTGTATCCAACTCTTTGTGACTCCATGAACTGTAGCCCACCAGGCTCCTCTGTCTATGGAATTTTCCAGGCAAGATTGGAGTGGGTTGCCATTTCGTATTCCAGGGGCTCTTCCTGACCCAGGGATCAAACCCACATTTCTAGTGTCTCCTCTATTGACAGATGGTTCTTAACGACTGTGCCACCTAGGGGACGTCTTTCCAAATCTTTGGGCAAATGTCATCATTTTAAAGCTTTTCTGGTGGTTCAGATATTAAAGAATCTGCCTGCAATGCAAGAGACTAGGATTCAATCCTTGGGTCAGGAAGATCCCCTGGAGAGAGGAATATGGAGCTTTCTTTTTTTCTGATCCATCCATTTATATTTGCATTTTTTCTCTCCTTAAATACTATCTGCTATTTCTTTCTCATGCATTTCACCAGGGAACTTTTCAATATTACATCTAGCTATATTTATAACTATATGTTTATATCTGCCTGGCAGACTACCGTCCATGGGATCTCAGAGTTGGTCACAACTGTGCGACTACATTTATTTCTTTCTTTTGTTTTGTTTTCCTTCACTTATTTTTGCCCTCCTACTCCAATACACAAATGTGTACCCACTAGTATATAATCAACCAATGAAATGATTATATTTCAAATGAATGATTATATTTTACATTTTTGGATGCTTTATTCATTTTCAAATCTACCGGATCTTCTCTTTTATGTCTACTTCCTTTTTCATTTATTGAATAATATAAATATATTATTTTTAACTTTAAGAGTTATCTGATAATGCCTATATTTAAAATATTAGGAAAAATGATAATGATTAATATTTTCTTATCCTGTTAATTCTCAGTCACGAAGTCTTGTTTCTTTGTGGTCATCCAAAGAGTGTGTGCGTGTGTGTGTGTGTGTGTATTTGTCTGTAAGTGTGTAATCACATATGCATATGTGGGTTATTTCAACTGAATGCATATTTCTTCCAATACTCATCAAATAAGAGCTTTGCAAGTCTGTACTGGAGAGTTCATTTGGGTGGAGAATTTGTATTAATATTTATCAAGCTATTAAGGCAATACTAACTGAAATTTAAAAAATTCTGAAATGAAATTTTCCAGATAACACATGTAATGTGACTTTGCACCATAAACTAATATATTGGAAGAGATAAACTATAAGGTAAATTTATTTTTTATCCCATGCATAGTTATTTTGTGTTCTGCAAATGGTCTTTACAATTTTCAAGTTATTGAGAGTGCAATATGTTATTTATTGTCTTCATCTCATGGTGATATTTTCCTTCTTGTGTTTGGTGTATTTTTTTATGGGCTCATTTTTAACAAAACTTAATTTTGAGAAATCTTGAGCAACCTGGAATGGGAATTCTTCACTCCATAAAATATTTACCTTTGTTTTTGCTGACCTCCAGATAGGTTCTACCATTTTTAAAAATAATTTGATTTCTCAACATGATGTTTTGGGCTACATGAGTAATGTAACATAGAATCATATTCCAGTGTGAGCCAAGCATTAATGTTTCGGATTCCCACTGTAAACAATTATTCTTATTATTCCACCTGGAGATCCCATAGGAAGACAGGTTCCCTCAATGGTTCACTTTGTTTCCACTTATAATCTTGTCTATTTTTTTTTTCAGATTATTTTAAGGAAATGGCTACATTGCATGTTCTAGGTTTATGCTTTTATGTCAAATTCAGCTCTCTTTGAATTGACAAAAGACCTCTTCTGTTGACCATCATGCAAATGTCAATTCCCAAAGCTAAAATTTCCTGGGGCTGGCAACAGTGTCCAGCAAAACCCTAGCACTATTTTTTAATCCCTCTGGTGTTATTATAACACTATGTTATATTCTACACTAAGGATTTTTTTTTCTAAGCTAAGCATGCATTTTTTATGGTTATTTTATTTTTCACTTGGAAGTATAAAAATAAAAGGTAATTTCAGAAAATCTAGTCTGTCTTAGTATTAGAAGGGAAATATCCCTTTTTTCCTTTGCCAAACTTCTTGAGAGAATTCTTAGCTTAATCATCAAGACATAATAATTTGTTCTACAGTTGCATTCATTCTTCTTTTAGCCCATCTGTTTAAATTTTTATATCCTATTTTTAATTTCCAAGATTTTGTAGTTGTTTCTCTTTTATTATAGCAATATTTTGTTTTATGGCTTTAGTATCCTCTAAAGTCATTCTAAGTTAATTATACTAAATTATAAGTATTTTTTGTATTTGCTACTTTTATTATCATTACTCTTATATTAGCTTTATTGTTAGAGCATTTTATGTTCAAAATAGTATTGAGAAGAAGGTGCAGAGATTTCTAACATACTGTCTTGCTCCTCACATGCATAACCTTCTTCATTATCAACACCCCTCATCAGAGTTGTAAATTTGTCATAATTGATGAAACTACATTGATATCTTTATAACCCAAAGTCCATAATTTACATTAGATTTTACTCTTGGGTATATTCTATGGGTTTGAACAAATGTATAATGACATGAACTCATCTTCATGATACCATACAGAAAATTGTCACTACCCTAAAAATCCTTTCTGCTCTACCTATTCATGCACCTGCTCCATAATCCCCGACAACCACTGATTTTTTACTGTACCTCTAGTTTTGACTTTCCAGGATGTCATATAGTTAGAATTGTACAGTATGTAGCCTTTCTAATTTGATTTCTTTCCCTTAAGTAATACATGTCTTTTAATGGCTTTGATAGTTCACTTTTGTTTAGCACTCAATAATACTACACATTCTGGAAAATAATAATATTAGTACTACTATTATTTACTACTACTAATAGTAGTACTACTATTATTTATCCATTCATCTACTGAAGGGCATCCTGGTTTCTTTCAAGTTTTGATGACTATGTTATAAAGCTGCTATAAACATCCATGGTGGCTTCCCTAGTGGCTCAGACAGTAAAGAATCCTCCTGCAATGCAGGAGACACAGGAGATGCATGTTTGATCCCTGGGTTGGGAAGATCCCATGGAGACAGAAATGGCAACCCACTCCAGTATTCTTACCTGGGAATTCCATGGACTGAGGAGCCTGGTAGGCTACAGTCCATGGGGTCACAAAGAGCTGGACACGACTGAGTGACTAAGCTGCTGCTGCTGCTGCTGCTGCTAAGTCACTTCAGTAGTGTCCAACTCTGTGTGGCCCCATAGACAGCAGCCCATCAGGCTCCTCTATCTCTGGGATTCTCCAAGCAAGAATACTGGAGTGGGTTGCCATTTCCTTCTCCAATGCACATGTGCATGCTAAGTTGCTTCAATTGTGTCCAACTCTGTGCAACCCTATGGACAGCAGCCCTCCAGGATCCTCTGTCCACAGGATTCTCCAGGCAAGAATACTGGAGTGGGTTGCCATTTCTTTCTCCCAAGAGTAACTAAGCACATGAGCATAAACATCCATGTGGAAGTTTTTGTGTAGACATGAGTTTTCAGTTCCCTTGGATCAATATCAAGGAGCATGATTTCTACATTGTAGGGTAAGAGAATGTTTAGCCTATAAGATAACTGATTCCCTTCAGCAATAATTGAGAGTTTCTATGCTCAACATTCAGAAAATGAAGATCATGGCATCTGGTCCCACCACTTTATGAGAAATAGATGGGTAAACAGTGGAAACAGTGTCAGACTTTATTTTTGGGGGCTCCAAAATCACTACAGATGGTGACTGCAGCCATGAAATTAAAAGACACTTACTCCTTGGAAGGAAAGTTATGACCAACCTAGATAGCATATTTAAAAGCAGAGACATTACTTTGCCAACAAAGGTTCGTCTAGTCAAGGCTATGGATTTTCCTGTGGTCGTGCATAGATGTGAGAGTTGGTCTGTGAAGAAGGCTGAGTGCTGAAGAATTGATGCTTTTGAACTGTGGTGTTGGAGAAGACTCTTGAGAGTCCCTTGGACTGCAAGGAGTTCTAACCCGTCCATTCTGAAGGAGATCATCCCTGGGATTTCTTTGGAAGGAATGATGCTAAAGCTGAAACTCCAGTACTTTGGCCACCTCATGCGAAGGGTTGACTCATTGGAAAAGACTGTGATGCTGGGAGGGATTGGGGGCAGGAGGAGAAGGGGACGACAGAGGATGAGATGGCTGGATGGCATCACTGACTCGATGGACATGAGTCTGAGTGAATTCCGGGAGTTGGTGATGGACAAGGGAGGCCTGGCGTGCTGCGATTCATGGGGTCGCAAAGAGTTGGACACGACTGAGTGACTGATCTGATCTGATCTGATTGCTCTGCATCCTGACAGAGGTTTTCAGTGTTCCAGCTTTGGGGCATTCTTGTGGGTGTGTCTAGTAGTATTCCATTGTTATTTTTTAATATGCCTTTCCCTAATAACACATTACCTATAGCATCTTTTCATTGTTTATTGCCAACTGCTTGCTTGCTCATTGTCCAACTGGGTTCTTTGTTTCTTCTACTGATTTTTAAGCATTCATTGTATATTTTAGATTTGCAAATAGTTTCTCTCAATCTGTACTTTCTCATTCTTTTGATAGTTTATTTTGCAGAGCAATAACTTTTAATGAAATACAGCTTATCAATTATTTGTTTCACTTATTGTATCTTTGGTCTTGTGTCTAAAAATGTATCACTAAGCCTTTGGTCATCTAGATTTTCTCCTGTGCTATCTCCTAAATAATGATTCATATGACAATACCTGGATTCTTTTTTTTTTTTTTTTTGGCATATGGATGGCCATATGTTCCAGCATCATTTACTGAAAAAATTATCTTTGCTATGTTGTATTGCCTTTGTTCCTTTACCAACGATCAGTTGACTATTGTATGTGTGTGTATATCTATCTATCTATCTATCTATCTATATATATAGGCTTCCCTGGTGCCTCAGAGGGTAAAGCTTCTGCCTGCAATGCAGAAGACCTGGGTCAGGAAGATCCCCTACAGAAGGAAATGGCAACCCATTCCAGTACTCTTACCTGGAAAATCCCATGGACAGAGAAGCCTGGTAGACTACTGTCCATGGTATCACCAAGAGTCGGATACGACTGAGCGACTTTACTTTCATTTTATATATATATATATATATATATACATATATGTCATCTTTAATGACCCATTTTCAGGATGTTGATTTTCCTGAGACACTTGGTGTGAAGTTATATCTCTTCAATTGAAAACGTCTGATTAACAGTCTGTGAATATGAACTCTCAAAAACAGTCTATGACTATGTTTCTCTGGTCTGTAAAAAAGGTTAGGCATTAGGAAAATTGGAAGTGTATAGATAGCTAATCATTTACATATGAATATTCTAATGCTACTTGAAGAATTATTAGCAGCTGGGTCTGTGAACTCCCTCTCTGATCCTAGTACTTTGACTCAGCCCAAGGGTAACAGTGGGGAGAGAGAAGGAGACTGTTTTTCTGAATCCAGTTCCCCAGGAGTTATTGTAATTCCTGGATCCCCTCTGCTTCCCTCTTTGTTTGCATATTTGATTGGTTAAGTTGATAGTTCATCTGAAGTTTTTCTGTATCATATGGTTTCTATTTTTCCGGGATTTGACAAACTATTTGGTCAATAGGTTGAATTTTCTGCCTTTCCAGTGCTTGTTCTAGTATTTCTAGGGATTTTCAGACTGTATAAGAATAGCTGTATACTCATATTTCATTCTGTATTCAAATATCAATTCTTGTAAATATGTCTCTCACCTATTTTCATCTAATCTGCATTCTATACTGTATTATAACATTGAACATTGTAGTACACTGTGTTTCAAAGAAAATGTAAAGAAAATGTGGTTTCTTTATTGACTATGATGAATGAGATCTTTTTCATGATTTTACAATTTTAAGAAATGGAACTTGATGTGGTCTATTTTCAAAATGAAGTAGCTAATCTTGGGTGGAAAATTATTTTAAAATGGTTTTCCACTCAGAGCTAGCTAGTTTTGTCCTGGAAAGTTACTGGCAAGCTAGTCTTGCCTAACAGCTTATACCTGGAGAGTCCCTAAGCTAACAGGATGTTTGAGAAGGGATAAACTAAAGTCTTTGTTGAAAAATGTGGACTTAGGCTTGGAAGGGAAAAGAATGAATACCCTATGAGACTTAGGCTTACTTAGACTTGGACTTACAACCTGGGAAGATTTTGTAACCCCGCAGTACTCAGTCAGTGAGGAACTGGGGAGGGGTCTGCGCATCAGGGAATAACGGTGCTTGCTGAAACTGTCCTGGGTGTGCCTGCTCACCAGACAGATATCCGTTATTACAAGACCATCATTAGAAGTCTCGCTTTCACTGTTTCATGTGTCCAAGTCGATCCCTTGATTTGGGGTATGTGATCATATTTCTCACATAGGCCATTGAGAAGTACATGGAATACATTTTTTAAATGAAAAAAAAAAGTAGAATGCTTTAAAATAAGATTGAAGTTAAATACAAGTATCTCGCAGGTTAGATGTTCTCTTTTGGGTAAAATTTTCATGCTCCCCT
The DNA here is from genome assembly GCF_002263795.3 of Bos taurus. NCBI lineage: Eukaryota > Metazoa > Chordata > Mammalia > Artiodactyla > Bovidae > Bos > Bos taurus. Next base: position 72,035,407 of record NC_037330.1, read on the forward strand.
TTCCACTCCCCCTTCTCTTTAGATTGATAAAGATTTGGGTGTGGGCATAAGCATTTCTATAACAGCAGTATAGAAAGGAGCATATGGTATTTACAATGACTTGTGTATCCAGATATGCACCATTTAGTCTCTGGACTATAGAGAGGTCAGTGTTACATATTATAACTAGTCTGGTAATGCCATGCTGATACCCACACCTGGAGACTATCATCCTCAACATTTACTTCCAATTTAAATTTGTGAATAATACGGCCTATTTATTGTGACCTCAATCCTTTGCTGGTCCATCTGTTCTCTGGTTATCTACCTACTCCCTCACCTGGATATGTGATTCTGGATTCCCTTGAATGAAGCATGCAGAAAGGGGAGGATCAGGAGATTACTTGAGGCTTATCCACAGACACTTCCCACTATTACTACTGTTTTGATCACATCAATGTTGGCATGTGGCCACTCTCCATTGCAGTCTATTCTCAGGTCACCAACTAGATGATAGATAGATAGGTAGACAGGAGTTGGATACAACTTAGCAACTGAACAACAACAATAGATAGATCATTCCTGTGTAAAGTTTTTCTGCAGCCTAAATATTGTGATTTACAAATCTAGTTTTAATGTTTGTTGTTGTTCAGTCACACAGTTGTGTGCAACTCTTCAGACCCCAGGGAGTGCAGCACGCCAGGTTTCCCTGTCCCTCACCATTTCCTGGAGTTTGCCCAAGTTCATGTCCATTGAATTGGTGATGCCATCCAGCCATCTCATCCTCTGTCACCCTCTTCTTCTGCCTTCAATCTTTCCAAGCATCAGAGTCTTTTCCAATGAGTCAGCTCTTCGCATCAGCTGGCCAAAGTATTGAAGTTTCAGCTTTACTATCAGTCTTTCCAAAGAGTATTCAGGGTTGATTTCCTTTAAGATTCAGTAGTTTGATCTCCTTGCTTTCCAAGTGACTCTCAAGAGTCTTCTCCACAACCACAGTTCGAAAGCACCAATTCTTTGGCATTCTGCCTTCTTTACTGTCCAACTCTCATGCCTATACATGACTACTGGAAAGGCCATAGCCTTGACTATAGGGACCTTTTTAACCTTAAATTTAACATGCTGTCTAGATTTATCATAACTTCTGCGCCAAGAAGCAATTGCCTTCTAATTTCATGGCTACAGTCACCATTTGCAGTGATTTTAGAGCCCAAGAAGAAGAAATCTGCCACTGCTTCCATCTTTTTCCCTTCAATTTTCCATGAAGTTATGGAGCCGGATACCATGATTTTAGTTTTGTTTTTTGTTTTGTTTTTAATATTCAGTTTTAAGTTGGCTTTTGGCTCTTTAGTTCCTCTTTGCTTTCTGTGATTAGAGTGGTATCATCCACTTATCTGAGGCTGTTGATATTTCTCCAAGGAATCTTGATTCTAGCTTGTAACTTATCCAGCCTGGAATGTTGCATGATGTTAAGTTAAATAAACAGGGTGACCATAAACAGCCTTGTTGTACTCCTTCTCAGTCCTGAACCAGTCAGTTGTTCCATACAGGGTTCTAACTGTTGCTTCTTGATCCACATATAGGTTTCTCAGGAGACAGGTAAGATGGTCTGGTATTCCCATCTCCACAGTTTCTTATGATCCACAGAGTCAAAGGCTTTAGCGTAGTCAATGAAATAGAGGTAGATGTTTTTCTGAAATTCCCTTGTTTTATCTATGATCCTGCAAATGTTGGCAATTTGATCTCTGGTTCCCTTTCCTTTTCTAAACCAAGCTTGAACACTAGTATCAATACTTTCACCCAAAGAGAAGAATTCAGGACATATATTTAGAGTGTTTTGCTTCCCCATATCTAATTCATTCTCAGACCACAATACATACAACAAAGGGAGAGGCTTTCCCTTATACCTTGTAGACAGTCCTCCTCTAAATTGCTTGCTTTAGTCAGTCAATGGATAAATTGTTTCATTTTTGCTTTTATCATGAGGCAAGTAGAGATTGAATGGTCTTCTAAATAAACATGTAAGTTTCCAGTTTTAAAATATAATTCTCATTAAATGATGATTTATTGAAAAAAAATATTTAGTACCATCCCACTGTATTCCAAAGTACATTATTTCCAAAAGCACTACTAAAGAAAACAGAAGAAACAGGGTAAAATGTCATTATATCCCTTGAAAGAGCTATTAGATTTATCAAATAAAAAATAGTGGATCTTCTCAATTGAGAAATAAAAATTTGCTTTAATTTTCCCTCATGCTTTTAAAACATATCATGCAAATGTTTGAGCTATTATTATTTTAAAAAATAGTTTGGCTCAAGGGAAAATAAAAAAAAAAATTCTGGCTCTGCTGTTATCTAACTATATAGTAGTTTGCTGCTGCTGCTAAGTCTCGTCAGTCGTGTCCAACTCTGTGCGACCCCATAGATGGCAGCCCAACAGACTCCTCTGTCCCTGGGATTCTCCAGGCAAGAATACTGGAGTGGGTTGCCATTTCCTTCTCCAGTGCATGAAAGTGAAAAGTCAAAGTGAAGTCGCTCAGTTGTGTCCAACTCTTCAGGACCCCATGGACTGTAGCCTACCAGACTCCTCTGTCCATGGGATTCTCCAGGCAAGAGTACTGGAGTGGGGTGCCATTGCCTTCTCCGATATAGTAGTTTACCAGTGTTCTAATCTTTGGTTCAGTTTCTTCACCACTAACTAGAAAGGATTGTAATGAGACGTTTAAGTTCTTTTATATCTTTAAAGTACTATGGTTCAGCTGAATACTGTAAATTGCATAGCATGCTGCTTATACAGAAGTTTTGGGGCACTATATAGTTTAAAAAGCAAAAACAAACAAACAATAACAACAAAACAGACTTTGAGCCAAAGTTAAAAGAAAGCAAAAGGGAATTCCCTGTCAACCTTTCCAACCCTCCTTTCAATTGCCATCTGAAAAGCACACTTCCTTTTCAGTCATCCCTTTGGACCAATCCAAACTTTTTAACAACCTTGATCAGAATTACTTATTATGTCTCTCATTGGATCCTATCATTTGCATTTTTTAAAATGGTCCCTAAAGAATGTGTCAAAGAGAATATTTAATATTACATTAAAATGCCTTATCATTCACATTAAGAAATTGATACTAATGGCACTTCTTCTCCAGAGAGCTAGAATGATGTTAATGGACCAGCACTTGTCACCATTTTGGCAAAGTCTAAAATAGTTTCTAAAGGTCTTTTTTAAAACAAAAGATGTTCTTAGAATTTTTCACAGGACTCTGCATTTCTTTTTTAATGCGTCATACTTTATTTTGTAAAATATGCATCATGCAATAGATTCATAAAAATAAAAAATTTATACAATATCAAGTCTAAAAAAAAGAATTTGTCAGAAAATTTGTCTTAAGTGACAACACCTGAACTAATTAAAAAGAAATTCTGAGTCATATCATATAATATATCTTGAGAAGATCTATTAAATTATAATGTCAACATCAAGTCCCTGTGCTGTAATAAAATGTCTTCTATGTAAAATCATACATTGGTGAACTGGGGACCTAATGTTTGGAAGTGAGTAAAGAAAAAAGTCATCTTTTGTAGCTTTCATTTGCCATCAATTATTCTTGTATAAATCTGCTGGCACTTCAAAATATGATACATCAGGTCAGCACTTGTCTGGTGAATAAAAATGCTCCTGCAGTACAAATTAGAGCTTTGGAAGCAAGTCTTCTCTTTCAATCCATTGGGGCATCATTTAGCACATTGAAGTGGCAGTTTATTAAATAGTATCCCTGTGGTCTGAAAGAAAGAATATTCTTCCCAAATGTCATACACTATTTTCTGGTACTAGAGGGATTATATGATAAGACTTGGCTAATTTTAGTTACTTGTACTGAATTGATTAAGATATTATAAAATATCAAAGTAATTATTGTCTATAAATTGTAATCAATTATGTAAATGCTTTGCCTGGTAATTATTTTAAGGTCCTTTAAATTATTTATTATATGGTGAATTAGTTTGGTAAGCCAAAAGTGAGTAATTAATCAGCTTTTAAAAAGGAATTCATAAAAAGTCTGCATTCATATTGGATTATGATGGCATCATTCTGATTAAAAGTATTAAATCATTTCTCAATTTTATTTTATACATGACACATGCAGTTCTTACTATGATATATATTTAAAAGAAAGTACTATTGAGTAGGTTGGAATAAATTTTCTCATTACATTATAACAAAAGATTGAATTTTTGTCAGTGTGTCCAGCATCTAATATTTTAGATAGAATTATTAAAGCCATATTTAAATGACTCATGAAATATTTTGATACTATATACTCATAATTTATAAAGGTTTGTATACATCATTTGTGCTGACAAAAGTCATGCAAAATATTATTTAATAATACAGCAATATGCTGAGTAGACAGTGGATTTAGAAAAGGAAACTTGTATACAACAGAAGGAAAAGCAATCACATTTGTTAGTGGATATAAAAATAGATTTTCTTTTTCTGAGAGAGAGAGAGCGAGAGGATCTATTATAATTTTCTCGAAGAAACCCAGCGGCACTTTTTCTAAGGTTAAAAATCAGCAAATACCATGTGATGTAACTGACAATCTTGGGTGTTCTGGATATAGTTTTCCTATGAAGTTTATTTGAATTTCAGAGGGAAAATAAAGTGAAAATTAACTATATAAAGAGATTTGAAAAACATATGTCTACCACAAGATAATATTTCTTAAAAATAATTTGGTTTGAACTCAATTTCACTCAGTCTTTTTTACTTTAATATGTTTTATATTTGCTGTTTTTGTTGTTGGTATCAAATTTTATTGCATTATAGTACAAAATCTGATTTATGTGAAAAGATAATGAAATGTGTTAAGACTTTTGAGGTTTAGTAGGTAAAATTGGAAAGAATATTTAGTAATTATGATAAATCTGTGGGGGGAAGGGGAGAAGGAGGTTAATTACACAAAAGAATCTGAAGTTACTGAATATTAGAGATAACAGTAGCTTTAACTCCTTGTTTTGCAAGTGAGATAACCAAGCCTGAAATTGCTCAATTGAAGATTCATGAATTTTAGAGACTGATCTACAAGTCACCTGAAGTCTACTCTAGTGTTTTCAACACAGCTCTCCAAGTCAAAGACTCTAATTACCAAAATGTTTTCAGACTGTAAGGACTGACAAAAACAATCTTTATAGAAAAGTTTATCATGTATGTACAGTATTACTTAATTAGCTATTGATATTTATTTAGCACAGTCTTTAGATTTCAATTTCATACTGAGTTGCCATGTCCTCTCTAGAGGATCTTCCCTACCCAGGGATTGAACCCAGGACTCCTGCATTGCAGACAGAATGTGGGAGACTGGATTCCATCCCTGGGTCAGGAAGATCCCCTAGAGGAGGGAATGACTACCCACTCCAGTATTCTTGCTGGAGAATTCCATGGACAGAGGACCCTGGCAGGCTACAGTCCATGGGTTCACAAAGTCTTTGCGACTTTCACTTTTAGATTTTCATTACTTACAAAATAAGTGATTCAACTAGTTACTGATTTAGTTTGCATAGTGAAATTGCAAAAATAAGTATATCAATAATATATTGTATTATCATATCATTGTTTACTATAACATTGACTATGATGCAATGAGTAATTGTTTGTACTATTTATTTTCAAGTATTGATCCAGCCATTGGGGGAATTCAGGCTTACTGCAAGAGGAGCTTGAATTTACATATACATATGCATGTACTGAAAGAAGAGACATTGATGTACGAATACCATAATGAGTCTCTGTATAGAAAACTCAATTACTTTCATGAATTATCATCATGAGTTATGTTAACACATATATGTGTGTACATATACATACATGCTCACATATGTAAACACATCAACATGCATGCATAGATTGTCTTGAAAGGTTTGAAAAATACTGACATCTATTACTGCCATGCACCATGCTATTAATATAAGTGAGAATCTGCTATTGTTTTAGCTTTAATAACACTGTCTTTTTCCCACCTAATATCTATTATGTTCTGTATCTGTTGTTTTTACTCATGTATTTCTGGTTTATATCTTGTATTTGTAAATATATACTGTAAAAGATAGTAGCTGCCATGGGAAGAGTTTTGGATTGGGAAGCACGAAATGTGAATTTTAATTCTGGATCTTCTGATTTTTTGACCACAAGTAACCCTGCATGGATGCGAGAGTTGTACTATAAAGAAAGCTGAGTGCCAAAGAATTGATGCTTTTGAAATGTGGTGTTGGACAAGACTCTTGAGAGTCCCCTGGACTGCAAGGAGTTCCAACCAGTCCATCCTAAAGGAGATCAGTCCTGGGTGTTCATTGGAAGGACTGAGGCTGAAGCTGAAACTCCAATACTTTGGCCACCTGAGGAGAAGAGCTGACTCATTGGAAAAGACCCTGATGCTGGGAAAGATTGAGGGCAGGAGGAGAAGGGGACGACAGAGGATGAGATGGTTGGATGACATCACCGACTCAATGGACATGAGTTTGGGTAAACTCTGGAAGTTGGTGATGGACAGGGAGGCCTGGCGTGCCGTGGTTCATGGGGTTGCAAAGAGTCAAGACATGACTGAGCAACTGAACTGAACCATGTAACTATTTTGGTCTTATCTTTTCACATCTGAATTTAGTTATACCAGTCTATTCTTTGCGTTCCTTGTTACACACTTGTTACATCTTCACCTGTATACTACATCTGTAATACTTGGAATGCCATACCACCTAATTAGACTATAAGCTATTCAAAATCACAAACAATTCTTCAGTGTTTCCTAGCCAACCAGGGTATCTAGTTTATAATGGGAATCAAAAATTTATTGATCAGATTTGTATAATTAAATATTGTTTTAAACTATACAATACTTTACTCATCAAAGTATTTTCATTTTTCCCTAACTGTTCTTTTAGAGAATAATTTCTTCAAGGCAGAAACAATCTATTGTACATTTTATATTCCTCTCTCAATTTTGCACATGGAATTGTTAAACAAAGTATAGTTTTATAAGTGAAACTCCAAGCACTATGAATGTAGATGCTTCCAAGTATAATATAAAATAAGCCTATTAACTTAATATAGCTTTTCAACAGTTCCCCTTTAAGTAATTTAGCTTTATTAATATCATCTCCCTGAAGAAAATCTGCCAAGAAATACAACATATAGCTAAATTTTTGAGCTAAAAGCACACATGATGTAAACTGAAAACCAGTTTTTATGACTCCTACCTTGAATTATTTTTAAGGATAAGAGCCTCTATGCTCCCCTACAGAAAATATGCACTGACCATATTCACTTCTCTGAAATTTCAGCCTTAGGAGATGTAATATGCTGATTCATAGGTCAGAAATAACTTTATTATTAAACTTTTTAATGTTGAATGTAAGGGTCAAGCCATTTTTCCTTTTACATATAGCTAACAGTGTGTTAAGACAATTTTTGCTTTAGTTTACATTATACTTGCCACTCCTCTCCCTCAGTTCCCAAGACACCTGTAAACTGATTTCACAAACTACAAGAAGAAAATATATTTTCGTATCCAATTGCTACCCTTTGTTTCAGTTCAGTATTGAGTATTCAGGCAGCAGCTGTGTCCCTTGGTACTTCCAGGTACTAAATACAAAGAGAATAGACACAATTTTACATGATTGTTGTATTCAAGAATTCATGTCATTTACATATGTCACAAATATTGTATTTTAAAGTCCCTATACTAGTACAAGTCTTGTGTTCTAATACATTCGGCTTTTTGATATCTAAGTAATTTAAAATTCTATTCTGATTCAAAGGAAGTGCAGAAACACATCTACCTCCCTCTACCAATATCCCTCCTAAACATTTACTTCACTGAATATTCTAAACCGTACCTTAAATTTGCTGCCTAGTATATGAGAATGAAAACCAGATGTCCATTGATAATGGTATTGCTGATGCTGACACTTTGTTAAATGGAAATTCTTGCAGTGTTGCTGAAGAAGCAGAAAATTTAATGTCTCTTATTTGAATGAGTTTTACCTTTTTTGTCTGGAAATTCTGTAGAGCTGAGTAAACTCACAGAGATATAAGTATTCCCAGGGCTCAGAAAGACTACAGATAGTTGCCTAGCAGTATCAAAAATTATTATTCTGAACTGGAGTTATAAAAGTTCTATTTCCCTATGATGACCACATGGCAAAAGCTTTACGACAAGTCAGACTAACTTTAGGAAGAGCATTAATCAAGGCATGCTTTAATTTTCTTTAACCTCTGGATTAGACTTTACTTTAAAAAAATAGTTAAAACAAACAAAATGCTTTATGCTTGTGTACTTAGTCTCATCTGACTCTTTGCAACCCTATGGACTGTACCCTGACAGACTCCTCTTGCTCATGGGTTTCTCCAGGCAAGAATGCTGGAGTGGGTTGCCTTGCCCTCTTCCAGGTGATCTTCCCGGGCCAGCTATTGAACCCCTGTCTCCTGTATTGAAGGTGGTTTGTTTACTGCTGAGCCACTGTGAAATATCTGGCATGATGGACCATTTCTACATTTCTAAATTCTTCAACTCAGTTGGCTTAGTCTCCACAATAGGTTATTGTACTTTTTATTAGGAAGACCAAGGATTGGTCAGCTCTTTCAAGCTGGTCTAACCTTGCTTAGAATACTGAAAAGATCAACAAACTACAACAGAAGAATGTAAAAATGAGACAATTGAAATCTGATACCTTGTTTTTGTGACAAAGATTTTTGCAAAAATTGAAAATGTCACAGTTCAACAACATGAAGTCAATTTTCAAAAACAGACTGGGACACAGCACAGACTGAATCCATCCTCATCATACCATTATGATCTGTGATCTCAATCATACTGTGATCTCAATCACAGATCTGTGATCTGTGATCATACTGTGATCTCAACTTCCTGATTAAAGAGCTCCCTATCTTTAAAAAAAAAAAAAAACAGCATTTTTCTTTCTTTCTTTCTTTTTTTTTTTTTTTGTTATTTTTAGCAAAGATATATTCTGTGAGAACATAGAAAAGAAAGTAAAAAAAAAAAAACAAAAAACCCGTGTTTCTCAATCAGCACAGATTTTGTTCCCCTAGGAGACGTTTGGCATCTGGTAACATCCAGGGATCTTTTTGACTATCACAACTGAGGTAGGAGGTGCCACTGGCATCTAGTGGAGAGAGGCCAGGTATGCCACTAAACATCTTATGATGTACAAAACAGCTCTCTACAACAAAGAATGATCTGCCTGAAGATGTCAATAATGCTGCTATTGAGAAACCTGGAGCTAATGTATTGATCAATTACATTGCCCTTCATCATGAGGAACATTCAGTATACTACATTTGAACCTAGAAAAATTCTTTATAAACAGTGGATGCACAATAAATGTTTATTGATTTCTTTTTTATATAAAAATAGAAAATGCTTATAACCAAGAATAGACATTTGTGTTTTATAAGCCATGCATTATGAATTATCTTTTTTATGATTTATCTTTTTTTATCAATTATCTTTGAAACAGCCCTTATGAAGCCACTGTTTGCCCCCTATATCTTTAAAGTAAAATATTTAGTAATTATATAATAAGCAAGAGGGCAAAGTATCAGTTAGCATCAGTGTAAACAGAGTTTATGGTGAAAATAGAAAGGAAAAGACAGGAATCAAACTAGACACAACAGATAAAAAGCACTTAACACAGGCCAGACTATCACTTCTATAATGCCTCCAACCTATTGTCCAAACTGTTACCAAACTCAACTTCCTGAATTGGAGATCCAATCATGCTAGCTCTCAACTCAAATTTTTCAGAGGCTCAACATTGCTCAGAAAAGACATCAAAAAACTTTTCCTGTAGACTTGTAAATAGTTTCAGCTTTGCATGATACTTGGTCTCTGCTATTCAACTCAACTACTACTACTCTGTACTCATAGCATCAAAGCCATCATAGACACTATATAAAAAATTGGTATGACTGTGTCTCAACAATTGTTTTGTTTTGCTTTTTATATACAAGAGGTGAAAATCCAATCTTTTTAATAATGTGTATTTTCTTCTCATTATTTGGCTTTATTGCAAATGTCATTTTTCTCTAAATTTCAATGTTTACTGTGCTCCAGGGACTTAAAGATTTTAAGTCTGAACATATAAGTTTGTTCTGTGCTTTGTGACCTCACAGTGCTCCATCACCTGGTCATTGCTTCTGGATGTTTGATAAAAAGCTATTCTTATTGAACACCCAGATGAAGCATAACCTTAAAAACTCCCCCCTCCCCCTTGTTCACAGAGTTGATCTCTCTCTGGTGTGCCTCAGTGTACCCTGTATGGATTGCTATTATCTAATTGTAATTACATAAGTGAAAATTAATTGCATGCTTCTCCCACACTAGACATGGGCAAGTATAAGTAACTAGAACATAAGACTTTGTCTGAACATAATAGACATCTAATAATTGCTTCCTAAAAAATTATATTTTAGACCATCTTAAAGGTGAAAACAATTTTCTGCCAAGATAGGCTCTATTGAGTTTTGTAATATGTAACCATAAATAAAGAGGCTGCCCCAGTGGCTCAGCAGTAAAGAATCCACCTGCAGTGCAGGACACACAGGTTAGATCTCTGGATCAGGAAGATACCCTGGGGGAGGAAACGGCAACCCACTCCAGTATTCTTGTCTGGGAAGTCACCTAGATGAGAAGCCTGGCAGGCTATAGTTCATGGTGTGGCAAAAGAGTCAGACACGACTTAGCAACTAAACATCAAGAATAACATGGTATTCCTTAAGCTGTATGGTAAATTAAAATGTGAAAATCATGATTAGTTTCAATATAAGCGCTCCTACTTTAAGATAATCAAAGTGTTATTTAAAAAATAGAAATCTTAGAGACAGCAAATAAAGACCATGGCTGCACAATCAAGAAATCTTAAATTATTAAAAATGGGAAAAATAAAACTCGGATGGAACTAGAGTCCAAAAAAGGGAAGGCAAACACTAAAATTAACCATTCGTATATGACATTCTCAAGGGGCCAGACCTAGCATTTGAAAGAAAAGTAGCAATCCCTTATTTTCCAAAGGCCCATGCCATGATTAGTGTCGGTATCTGTTTTAAGCCTTAAGACAATAGGTGCTGGAGTGGCCGCTGCGCAGCGCTGGAGCGGCTGTGAGGAGATACCCCATGCCTAAGGGCAAGGAGAAGCCCCAACGTGATGGTAGGAGGGGCGAATTCACAATTAGAATCAAACCCCATTCCCGCCAGAGACGCTCAGAGGGCTCAGACAAACCTTGTGCACATCAGGATGCAGGGACCTCACAGAAACTAAGATAGAACTGTGTTTAAGCATCTCCTGTGGAGGTATGGGTCAGCAGTGGACTGTTGCAGGGGCAAGGGCTCTGGGTGCAGCAGACTTGGGTATGGCATAAACCCTCTTGAAGGAGTTCACCATTAACCCTATCATAGAGCTGCCAGAACTTACAAAGTACTAGGAAATAGATCTTAGAGGACATATATAGAACCTTGTGTGCACAGAACCCCGGAGAAAGGAGCAGTGACCCCACTAGAGACTGATCCAGGCTTGCCTGAGAGTGTGCAGGAGTCTCCTGTAAAGGCGTGGGTCGGTGGGGACCTGCTGCAGGATTGAGGGTACTGAGTGTAGCAGTACATGCATGGGATCTTTTGAATGGGGTTGCCATTATCTTCATTACCTCCACCACAGTTTTAGTTCAGTTCAGTCACTCAGTCATGTCTGACTCTTTGCGACCCCATGAACCACAGCACGCCAGGCCTCCCTGTCCATCACCAACTCCCACAGTTCACTCAAACTCACGTCCATCAAGTCAGTGATGCCATCCAGCCATCTCATCCTCTGTCGTCCCCTTCTCCTCCTGTTCCCAATCCCTCCCAGAATCAGAGACTTTTCCAATGAGTCAAACTCTTCGCATTAGGTGGCCAAAGTACTGGAGTTTCAGCTTTAGCATCATTCCTTCCAAAGAACACCCTGGACTGATCTTTAGAATCGACTGGTTGGATCTCCTTGCAGTCCAAGGGACTCTCAGGAGTCTTCTCCAACACCACAGTTCTAAAGCATCAATTCTTTGGCACTCAACTTTCTTCACAGTCCAACTTTCACATCCATACATGACCACCGGAAAAACCATAGCCTTGACTAGACGGACCTTTGTTGGCAAAGTAATGTTATCTGCTTTTGAATATGCTATCTAGTTTGGTCATAACTTTCCTACCAAGGAGTAAGTGTATTTGAATTTCATGGCTGAAATCACAATCTGCAGTGATTTTGGAGCACCCAAAAATAAAGTCTGACACTGTTTCCACTCTTTCCCCATCTATTTCCCAAAAGTGATGGTACCAGATATCATGATCTTAGTTTTCGGAGTGTTGAGCTTTAAGCCAACTTTTTCACTCTCCTCTTTCACTTTCATCAAGAGGCGTTTTAGTTCCTCTTCACTTTCTGCCATAAGGGTGCTGTCATATGCATATCTGAGGTTATTGATATTTTTCCTGGCAATCTTGATTCCAGCTTGTGCTTCTTCCAGCCCTGTGTTTCTCATGATGTACTCTGCATGTAAGTTAAATAAGCAAGGTGACAATATACAGCTTTGACGTACTCCTTTTCCTATTTGGAACCAGTCTGTTGTTCCATGTCCAGTTCACTTTTGCCTCCTGATCTGCATACAGGTTTCTCAAGAGATAGGTCAAGTGGTCTGGTATTCCCATCTCTTTTAGAAATTTCCAGAGTTTATTGTGATCCACACAGTCAAAGGCTTTGGCATAGTCAATAAAGCAGAAACAGATGTTTCCTGGAACTCTCTTCCTTTTTCCATGATCCAGCAGATGTTGGCAATTTGATCTGTGGTTCCTCTCCCTTTTCTGAAACCAGGTTGAACATCTGGAAGTTCACAGTTCATGTATTGCTTAAGCCTGGCTTGGAGAATTTTGAGCATTACTTTACTAGCATGTGAGATGAGTACAATTGTGCGGTAGTTTGAGCATTCCTTGGTATTGGCTTTCTTTGGTATTGGAATGAAAACTGACCTTTTCCAGTCCTGTGGCCACTCCTGAGTTTTCCAAATTTGCTGGCATATTGAGTGCAACACTTTCACAGCATCATCTTCCAAGATTTGAAATAGCTCAACTGGAATTCCATCACCTCCACTAGCTTTGTTCGTAGTGATGCTTTCTAAGGCCCACTTAACTTTACATTCCAGGATGTCTGGCTCTAGGTGAGTGATCACACCATCATGATTATCTTGGTCATTAAGATCTTTTTTGTACAGTTCTTCTGTGTATTCTTGCCACTCCTTCTTAATATCTTCTGCTTTTGTTAGGTCCATACCATTTCTGTCCTTTATCGAGCCCATTTTGCATGAAATGTTCCCTTGGTATCTCTAATTTTTTTGAAGAGATATCTAGTCTTTTCCATTCTTTTGTTTTCCTATACTTCTTTGCATTGAATTCTGAGGAAGGCTTTCTTATCTCTCCATGCTATTCTTTGGAACTCTGCATTCAGATGCTTATATCTTTCTTTTTCTCCTTTGCTTTTCACTTCTCTTCTTTTCACAGCTATTTGTAAGTCCTCCTCAGACAGCTATCTTGCTTTTTTGAATTTCTGTTCCATGGGGATGGTCTTGATCCCTGTCTCCTGTACAGTGTCACTAACCTCCATCCATAGTTCATCAGGCACTCTATCTATCAGACCTAGTACCTTAAATCTATTTCTCACTTCCACTGTATAATCATAAGGAATTTGATTTAGGTCATACCTGAATGGTCTAGAGGTTTTCCCTACGTTCTTCAAGGTAAGTCTGAATTTGGCAATAAGGAGTTCATGATATGAGCCACAGTCAGCTCCCGGTCTTGTTTTTCCTGACTTATAGAGCTTCTCTATCTTTGGCTGCAAAGAATATAATCAATCTGATTTCGGTGTTGACCATCTGGTGATGTCCATTGTGTAGAGTCTTCTCTTGTATTGTTGGAAAACGGTGTTTGCTATGACCAGTGCGTTCTCTTGGCAAAACTATATTAGCCTTTGCCCTGCTTCATTCCGTATTCCAAGGCCAAATTTGCCTGTTACTCCAGGTGTTTCTTTACTTCCTACTTTTAAATTCCAGCCCCCTATAATGAAAAGGACATCTTTTTTGGGTGTTAGTTCTAAAAGGTCTTGGAGGTCTTCATAGAACCGTTCAACTTCAGCTTCTTCAGCATTACTGGTTGGGGCATAGACTTGGATTACTCTGATATTGAATGGTTTGCCTTGGAAATGAACAGAGATCATTCTGTCATTTTTGAGATTGCATCCAAGTACCGCATTATGAACTCTTTTGTTGACCATTTTGGCTGCTGCATTTTTTCTAAGGGATTCCTGCCCACGGTAGTAGATACAATGGTCATCTGAGCTAAATTCACCCATTCCAGTCCATTTTAGTTCACTGATTCCTACAATGTTGACATTCATTCTTGCCATCTCCTGTTTTACTACTTGCAATTTGCTTTGATTCATGGACCTAACATTCCAGGTTCCTATGCAATATTGCTCTTTACAGCATCGGACCTTGCTTCTATCACCAGTCACATCCACAGCTGGGTATTATTTTTGCTTTGGCTCCATCCCTTCATTCTTTCTGGAGTTATTTCTCCACTGATCTCCAGTAGCATATTGGGCACCTACTGACCTGGGGAGTTCCTCTTTCAGTATCCTATCGTTTTGCCTTTTCATACTGTTCATCTGGTTCTCAAGGCAGGAATACTGAAGTGGTTTGCCATTCCCTTTTCCAGTGGACCACATTCTGTCAGACCTGTCTACCATGACCCACCCATCTTGGGTGGCCCCAAAGGGCATGGCTTAGTTTCACTGAGTTAGACAAGGCTGTGACCCATGTGATTAGAATGATTAGCTTCCTGTGAATATGGTTTGTGTGTCTGCCCTCCTATGCCTCTTGCAATATCTGCCATCTTACTTGGGTTTCTCTTACCTTGGATGAGGGGTATCTCCTTACAGTCACCCCTCCTACCTTGAATGTGGAGTAGCTCCTCTCAGCCCTTCTGTGCCCTCACAGCCACTGCTTCTTGGACATGGGTTGCTCCACCATAGTTTGGCCCCAGGTAAATAGCAGGGAGGGAACACAGCTCCACCCATTAGCAGAAAATTGGATTAAAGATTTACTGAGCATGGCCACGCCCATAAGAATAAGACCCAGTTTTCCCCTCAGTCAGTTTCTCCCATTAGGAAGCTTCCATAAACCTCTTTTCCTTCTCCATCAGAGGGCAGACAAACTGAATATGGCAATCACGGAAAACTAACCAATCTGATCACACACTTCAGTGTTCTTGTCTTGAGAATTCCATGAGCAGTATGAAAAGGCAAAAAGATAGGACACTGAAAGATGTACTCCCCAGGTCGGTAGGTGCCCAATATAATACCAGAGATCAGTGGAGAAATAGCTCCAGAAGAATGAAGAGATGGAGCCTAAGCAAAAACAACACCCAGTTGTAGATGTGACTGATGATAGAAGCAAAGTCCAATGCTGGCAAGAGCAGTATTGCATAGGAACCTGGAATGTTGTATCCATGAATCAAGGCAAATTTGAAGTGGTCAAACAGGAGATGGTAAGAGTGATCATCAACATTTTAGGAATCAGTGAACTAAAATGGACTGGAATGGATGAATTTAACTCAGAGGACCATTTTATCTACTACTGTGGGCAAGAATCACTAGAAGAAATGTAGTAGCCATCACAGTCAACAAAAGAGTCTGGAATGCAGTGCTGCTGCTAAGTCACTCAGTCGTGCCCAACTCTGTGCCACCCCAGAGACGGCAGCCCACCAGGCTCCACTGTCCCTGGGATTCTCCAGGCAAGAACACTGGAGTGGGTTGCCATTTCCTGCTCCAATGCATGAAAGTGAAAAGTGAAAGGGAAGTTGCTCAGTCATGTCCAACTCTTAGCAACCCCATGGACTGCTGCCCACCAGACTTCACCATCCATGGGATTTTCCAGGCAAGAGTACTGGAGTAGGATGCCATTGCCTTCTCCGCTGGAATGCAGTACTTGGATGTAATCTCAAAAATGACAGAATGTTATCTGTTTGTTTACAAGACAAACCATTCAGTATCACAGTACTCCAAGTCTTTGCCCCGACTAGTAATGCTGAAGAAGCTGAAGTTGAACGATTCTATGAAAACCTATAAGAACGTCTATAACTAACACCAAAAAAAAAGATGTCCTTTTCCTAGGAAGTCAAGAGATACCTAGAGTAATATACAAATTTGGCCTTGGAGTACAAAATGAAGCAGGGCAGAGGCTAATAGAGTTTTGCCAAGAGAACACACTGGTCATAGCAAACACCCCCTTCCAACAACACAAGAGAAGACTCTACACATGACATCACCAGATGGTCAATACTGAAATCATATTGATTAAATTCTTTGCAGCCAAAGATGGAGAAATTCTATACTGTTAGCAAAAACAAGACCAGGAGCTAACTGTTGCTCAGATTATGAACTCCTTATAGCCAAATTCAGACTTAAATTGAAGAAAGTAGGGAAAACCACTAGACCATTCAGGTATAACCTAAATAAAATCCCTTAGGATTACAGAGTAGAAGTGAGAAAAAGATTCAAGGGATTATATCTGATAGACAGAGTGCCTGATGAACTATGCACAGAAGTCCATGACATTGTACAAGTGACATGGTCAAGACCGTCCCCAAGAAAAAGAAATGCAAAAAGGAAAATGGCTGTCTGAGGAGGCCTTACCAATAGCTGTGAAAAGAAGAGAAGAGAAAAGCAAAGGAGAAAAAGAAAGATATACCCATTTGAATGCAGAGTTCCAAAGAATAGCAAGGAGAGATAAGAAAGCCTTCCTCAACAATCAATGCAAAGAAATAGAGGAAAACAATAGAATGGAAAAGACTAAAGATCTCTTCAAGAAAATTAGAGATACCAAAGGAATATTTCATGCAAAGATGAGCTCAGTAAAGGACAGAAATTCTAGGGACGTAACAGAAGCAAAAGATATTAAAAAGAGGTGGCAAGAATACACAGAAGAGCCATACAAAAAAGAAATGATGACCCAGATAGTCACGATGGTATGATCACTCACCTACGCCAGACATCCTAAAATGCAAATTCAACTGGGCCTTAGGAAGTATCAACTAGTGGAGGTAATGGAATTCCAACTGAGCTATTTCAAATTCTTAAAGATCATGCTGTGAAAGTGCTGCACTCAATATGCCAGCAAATTCGGAAAACTCAGCAGTGGCCAGAGGACTAGAAAGAGTCAGTTTTCATTCCAATCCCAAAGAAAGGCAATGCAAAAATGCTCAAACTACCACACAATTGCACTCATCTCACACGCTAGTAAAGAGATGCTCAAAACTCTCCAAGCCAGGCTTCAGCTATATGTGAACTGTGAACTTCCAGATGTTCAAGCTGGATTTAGAAAAAGCAGAGGAACCAGAGATCAAATTGCCAACATCAGCTGGATCATCACAAAAGCAAGAGAGTTCCAGAAAAACATCTATTTCTGCTTTATTGATATATCAAACTGTGGAAAATTCTTAAAGAGGGGGGAATACCATACCACCTGACCTGCCTTTTGAGAAATCTGTATGCAGTTCAGAAAGCAACAGTTCAAACTGGACATGGAGCAACAGACTGCTTTCAAATCAGGAAAGGAGTACCTGAAGCCTGTATATTATCACCCATGCTTATTTAACTTATATGCAGAGTACATCATGAGAAACACTGGCTGGATGAAGCACAAGCTGGAATCAAGGTTGCTGGGAGAAATATCAATAATCTCAGATATGTAGATGACACCACCCTTGTGGCAGAAAATGAAGAAGAACTAAAGAGCCTCTTGGTGAAAGTGAAAGCGGATAGTGGAAAAGTTGGCTTAAAGTTAAACATTCAGAAAACTAAGATCGTGGCATCCAGTCCCATTACTCCATTGCAAATAGATGGGGAAACAATGGAAACAGTTAGAGACTTTATTTTGGGGAGCTCCAAAGTCACAGCAGATGGTAACTGCAGCCATGAAATTAAAGATGCTTACTCCTTGGAAGAAAAGTTATTACCCACCTAGATGACATATTAAAAAGCAGAGACATTACTTTGCCAACAAAAATCCATATAGTCAAGGCTATGGTTTTTTCCATAGTCATGTATGGAAGTGAGAGTGAAATGTGCTCAGTGAAAGCTGAGCACCCAAGAATTGATGCTTTTGAACTGTGATGTTGAAGAAGACTCTTGAGAGTCCCTTTGACTGAAAGAAGATCCAACAAGGCCATCCTAAAGGAAATCAGTCCTGAATATTCATTGGAAGGACTGATGCTGAAGCTGAAACTCCAATACTTTGTCCACCTGATGTGAAGTACTGAGTCATTTGAAAAGTCCCTCATGTTGGCAAAGATTGAAGGCGGGAGGAGAAATGGACAATAGCAGATGAGATGGTTGGATGGCATCACCAACTCAATGGACATGAGTTTGAGTAAACTATGGGAGTTGGTGATGGACAGGGAGACCTGGAGTGCTGCAATCCAAGGTGTCACAAAGAGTTAGACATGACTGAGCAACTTAGGGGAACTGGACAGTCAAACCCCCTTGTCCCTCTACCAACATAACAATTCATCTTTTTATCTTACCAGTAAACTTCCACTTTTGTAGATGCAAAAATATTCTGTGCTCACCAAGAGAAAAGGCATCCTTTTAAATATACATTATGCTAATAGGGGATTTTTAGATTTTTATCACATTGCTTCTGCCTTGCTTTATTTTTTTTTTCCTGTTGTTGTTTAATCGACTGTGGCACACAGCAAGTGAGATCATGGTTTCCTAAATCAGAAACAAGTCAGCGCCCCCTGCAGAGGAAGCACACTCTTAACCACTAAACCTCCAGGAAAGTCCCTTCATTGTATTCTTGAGAAGGCATCTGCTGCTGCTACTGCTGCTGCTAAGTCACGTCAGTTGTGTCTGACTCTGTGTGACCCCATAGACGGAAGCCCACTAGGCTCCACTGTCCCTGGGATTCTCCAGGCAAGAACACTGGAGTGGGTTGCCATTTCCTTCTCCAATGCATGAAAGTGAAAAATAAAAGTGAAGTCACTCAGTTGTGTCCGACTCTTAGCAACCCCATGGACTGTGGCCCACCAGGCTTCTCCGTCCATGGGATTTCCCAGGCAAGAGTACTGGAGTGGGGTTCTACTGCCTTCTCCTGAGAAGGGATCTAACAGGTGTTAAATTAAAGCTTACTTTAAGGTGAGAATTTTATTGTCATTTATTTTAATTATTTGGCTGCGTATTATGTTTGAACTGAAAAGCATAGATGTTGGTAATATCTTGAATGATATGTTTAGATATAGCTTTGTAATGAAAACCCATAATCTTCCTATGCCTGACTTCAAGGCATTTAGCAAAAAAAAAATAGCTGTTCAGGGAAGAATTTAAAATTGATGAAGGCAGTTTAAAATTGATGAAGAGACTGAAGAAGGCAGTTTGTTGGTGGTAAATATGTAACTCTTGGAAAAGTGAGAGATAAAAGTAGAAAATAGAGGGTAACCCTCATTGGGAATAAGAAATCATTTAGTGATGTGCTCAGATCTGGTGTAACTATGAGAAATGGAATGAAGTTAGAGAAAAGACATTTTAGATGGAATACATGAAAAACTTCTTGACACTGAAACTGCTGGATTATGGAATTATCCCTCAAGGGAAGTGGTAGACGTCACATCACTTGAATGGTTGAAATCAAGAGAGATGAAACACTACTGAAAGTTATTTATTTGTTGATTCTGCATAGCAATTGTTATGGTCCCAAAGGGAAGTGCTCTATCAAATAGATGAGATTTATGAGGTTCTCTTCAGTTGTTCTAAGTTTCTACTTTCCAAAATTCATATACAAGAAACAACAACAAAAAGTTATGACCAACCTAGACAACATATTAAAAAGCAGAGACATTACTTTGCCAACAAAGGTCCGTCTAGTCAAGGCTATGGTTTTTCCAGGAGTCTTGTATGGATGTGAGAGTTGAACTATAAAGAAAGCTGAGTGCCGAAGAACTGATGCTTTTGAACTGTGGTGTTGGAAAAGACTCTTGGACTGCAAGGAGATCCAACAGTCCATCCTAAAGGAAATCAGTCCTGAGTGTTCATAGGAAGGACTGATGTTGAAGCTGAAACTCCAATACTTTGTCCATCTGATGCAAAGAACTGACTCATTTGAAAAGACCCTGATGCTTGGAAAGATTGAAAGCAAGAGGAGAGGGGGACGACAGAGGATGAGATGGTTGGATGGCATCACCAACTCAATGGACGTGAGTTTGAGTAAACTCCAGCAGTTGGTAGTGGACAGGGAGGCCTGCGTGCTGCAGTCCAAGGAGTCGCAAAGAGTTGGACACGACTGAACGACTGAAATGAACTGAACTGAACTGAACTGAATATCGTGTTTTGTATGTAGTTATGTTTCAATAATGATGTAAAGTTATTCTGGAAAAAAATGTATTTGGGTGTTCTATAAATGCTATGCTTTTTATTTTGTTCCATTTTCTGTGAGAAAAAAAAAATAGAATTTGGTATCAGGGCACCTGGAGTTAGTATCCTTATTTCAATGCAGCATTGTTTATCCTCAAGCCACTAAGTCTCTCTGAGGCTTAAGTTCTGCATTCACAATATGGTACTCAAAATTATGAAATTTTTGTAAGGGTTGAATGAACCACAAAACAATATAAAAGCACCACTTGGTAAAGGCTAATTATATATTGTAGTTAGCACTGTTCTTTATCTTTATCTGATAATATGGTTAAATTTCTGGACTTGTGCTAATATATCACATTCTATTTTATAGATATGCTTGTACATTAGCCATAGTAAGAGAAGATGACAGTAAAACTTAGTGAAACTTATCCAGAATTGAATCATAGCTATAGTGCCTACAGTAGCAGAGCTTTCTTATTGAGTTGGGTAGCTATCAGTGTGTGTGCATATATGCGTGTGAGTGTGCATACATGCATACCTCACAGCCCCCATTAACTTCACAAACCACTAGACCTCACAGAAAAATTTGGACTACATTTGGCAAGATGGAGAAACCTACTTAGAGATCTTTGTGACCATTCCTTTCTTACCATGTTGTACTGGCACAGCAGTGAATCTTCAACAGAGATAGGACAAGCTGTTTCTCAAAGAAAATATCAGGGGGAAAAAATACCTAAGTTCATACATATTATTGAGTGCCTCATAATGCAACTATAACACTCTGCAAACCTATTTGGGGTAATTCTAAAGCGAGAACCAAGCGCAGACCAACAGGAACTGTGATAACAACATCATTTGGCTAATGTGCTGTTTATGTATACAAAATGCTTTGCAAATGGTAAGGGGAAAATCACCAGCAAAATAGTTTCTAAAAGCATCTTACTTTTCTAAAGCCATACTTATCTAAAATTGTAACAAAGAACAGCAGGAGGTATGTGACAATGAAGCCAGTACAAAATGAATGAAGTTTCAGCCAAATGTCAAAATATAAGGAAGGAATTTCTGAGGCCAAAGGAAAAAAAAAAATTGCGTTGGGAAATGGGAATACAGTATTTTATAGAGATTTGGAACTTTAAATTATTCAGAACTGGTACAATCAAAACTAAAACACGTGCATGTGTACCATCTGCTTGCCTCCAAAGTAGAGTCTTAAGAGAATTAATTTCAGCTGCCAGAGCTGCTCGAAAGAAAACTGGTCTCTAGTTTATCCAAATCATTACTTGAAAACAGGAACTCAAGAACAGAGAAGAGACCTGGGCTGTCTGGCTCTGTATCCTTGGAGAGATACTCCCTAGAGATTTCAGCAGCTGCTGAAAAATATGAAGATAGGTACAAAGAAATGAGACAGTCTGCAAAATCAAATTTAGGCTGAAAGAAGATTTTTTGGTTTAAAACATGTTTTAGAGTAGTTATTAGTATTTAAACAGAGATTTAAACTAGCTCATGAATTTTTTTTTTCTAGAGGTAAACTAAGCTCTCTAGTAATAAGTCATGCTTAGGCCAGGTATTTATTTTGTTCCTTCTCTACTAGCAAGAGGGTAGAATCTGGCATTTTCTGGAAAAATCATAGAGCAAAGAATCTATATGCCTGGGAAGTATTAAGTCCCAGTCTGTAGTGAGTCTTTATTTAATAGAGTTAGTGCTTTCAGTTTTGACACTAATGGGTTTGTCTACATATGTAGTCTTTGCTTACAGAATTAACTAATCACAAAATAATTACTGTGTTTCTACAAGTGAAAGAATATAAAAAGCATAATTCATAGCTTGTAATTTTAAGAATTTTAAAATTTAAATTATAGAAATTGGACATACATGTTTGAAAACAAATAACCATACAGTAGATTAATATCAATTCAAAAGATATTAAAAGACAATATATAACTAATTACCAGGCAAATCTATATATTATAGGCTTTGGATGCTCAAAGAAAGACAAAATCATGTCAATTAGAAGAGACAAGAGAGACTTCCTAGAGAATGAATTTGACCTGAATTTATGAAGAAACTAGCAACAGTGAAAATAAGCTACAGGAAATTCAAAAACGGAAAAGGTTTATTCACTAAGGCATACAGCAGAGAAACTAAAAATAAATGGATGGATGGGTAGATGGATGGATGGATAGATGGATGGATGGATGATGAATGAAAAAACAGATATTACTTTTCCTTTTATCCATCAACTCCTTTAGGAAAGGCATGCAAATGTTGAATAAAATTTATCTTTGAGAATCCAGAATATTCACATTTTACTGGCAAATAACAATATGAAACACACATATCCTCATATTGAAAGTTCTTCCAAGAAGAGAAAGAAAGTGAAAGTGGCTCAGTCTTGTCTGATTCTTTGTGACCCCATGGCCTATTCAGTCCATGGAATTCTCTAGCCCAGAATACTGGAGTGGGCAGCCTTACCTTTCTCAAGGGGATCTTCCCAATCCAGATGTTGAACCCAGGTCTCTTGCATTGCAGGTGGATTCTTTACCAGCTGAGCCACAAGGGATGAGCAAGAATACTGGAGTGGGTAACCTATCCCTTCTCCAGCGGATCTTCCTGATCCAGGAATCAAACGGGGCTCTCCTGCATTACAGGTAGATTCTTTACCAGCTGAGTTAGAACTGAAGAGTAAATTCACTCACATATTAGTATAAATACCAAAATATCAGTTCAAGGAAATTAAGATATTGCACATTAAATTATCAATAAAACTATATCCAGCTTAAGTAAGAGAGACTCCAAGAATATGGACTTGGGTGCGTCAAAAACAGTTATTCACCTCAGTAAATAATATAATTACTACACTAGTATTTGACTGCAGCCATGAAATTAAAAGACGGTTACTCCTTGGAAGGAAAGTTATGACCAACCTAGATAGCATATTGAAAAGCAGAGACATTGCTTTGCCAACAAAGGTACGTCTAGTCAAGGCTATGGTTTTTCCTGTGGTCATGTATGGATGTGAGAGTTGGGCTGTGAAGAAAGCTGAGCACCGAAGAATTGATGCTTTTGAACTGTGGTGTTGGAGAAGACTCTTGAGAGTCCCTTGGACTGCAAGGAGATCCAACCAGTCCATTCTGAAGGAGATCATCCCTGGGATTTCTTTGGAAGGAATGATGCTATAGTTGAAACTCCAGTACTTTGGCCACCTCATGTGGAGAGTTGACTCATTGGAAAAGACTGTGATGCTGGGAGGGATTGGGGGCAGGAGGAGAAGGGGATGACAGAGGATGAGATGGCTGGATGGCATCACTGACTCGATTGACATGAGTTTGAGTGAACTCTGGGAGTTGGTGATGGACAGGGAGGCCTGGCGTGCTGCGATTCATGGGGTCGCAAAGAGTCGGACATGACTGAGCAACTGAACTGAACTGAACTGAACACCAGTATTTATTTTTCTTCCAACAGAGAAATTTATATTTGGGGAAATAAATTAAAATTATGTACTTAGTAAAGATAATGCTCATATATTAATGTTCAAAATATTGAAAAACAAATGTTTTAAGCATTATGCTACTGCTGCCTAAGTCGCTTCAGTCGTGTCCGACTCTGTGCGACCCCATAGATGGCAGCCCACCAGGCTTCCCCGTCCCTGGGATTCTCCAGGCAAGAACACTGGAGTGGGTTGCCATTTCCTTCTCCAGTGCATGAAAGTGGAAAGTGAAAGTGAAGTCGCTCAGTCGTGTCCGACTCTAGGGACCCCACAGACTGCAGCCTACCAGCCTCCTCCGTCCATGGGATTTTCCAGGCAAGAGTACTGGAGCGGGGTGCCATTGCTTAAGCATTATACAAGAGCCTTAAAATGCATTATCTCATTTCACAACTGCACTGTGCGTCGTATATACTTATCCCATTTTTATATGGAAAAGATGAGGTTTAGAGGGCTATGCATGATGTCAACCACAAATTGGCACTTGCCATGGTGCTTGCCATCTACCTCTACAAAGATTAAATCATATGTCACTGCAGCTGCTGACCTCCAACAACTCCTGAAGGAGTTCGGGGTTGAGAGCAGAAATGAAGCACTCTGTGCTCCAGGAAAACTGGCAGGACAGGTCTTAAGATACTTAGATATTCTCAGGAGCTGATTTTATGAGCCCAATGCTCTCTCCTCATATCTAGAAGAACACTAAAATCCTTTATGGTGACAATTGTTTCTTGTGACTAGCAGAAGCTTCATGAGCCCAGCAGAAACTTTCTACAAAAATATGTGCTTGATTACATGTACTTGCTTAATTGCATGTACCCCTCTTTACCAGATCACATATATACCGCCTTTTCTCCCTTCCTCCTTGAAACACTTTCCCAGAGCTCTCTGAGGTGCTGTCTCCCGGGCTGCAGTACTCATGTTGCCCCAAATAAAACTTAATTCACAACTCTCAGGTTGTGTACTTTTTTCAGTTGACTATGAAAAGGTAAGATATTAACACCAAGTCTTTATGATTCATTTGACTAAACAGGATGAGAGGAAATGCTTTGGACTTTGACACCACTAAACCATAAATTGTTGACTAACTCTCAACTATAGAGGATCTTCTCAAGAATTCAATAATTAATTAGTATAAAAGCTATAACACGATAGGTTGAAAGGAAGTAAATTTATTTTAGCTTTTGTCACAGGAAAAAATAAATCTAATGGATGAAAGAAAACAAAAGTACTATATAACAATCATGAATTTCATGCTCATGATAAACGGGAGGAGATACAGTCTAGGGTCTTTCTGTATAAGGTCAGTTAAAAAAAATCTAGTGCAATTCACTCATTTACAGATAAGAAAATTAAAAGCCTAGAGAATTACAGATACACAGTCTCCAAATTCATAATTGTGATTGATCTTATGAATTGTATGGTCCTTGTATAAGATCTCCAAAAATTATTTAGAGAAGCAATAGTTGCAAGTGATTTTAAGTAAACATATTTCAGAAAAATTTTCAATATATTAAGTTGATGTTGGCTCACTAATAATTTTTGTGCAAAATTATAGAATGTGAACTAGGTTTTAAATTTTTCATCTTAGATGAATTTTTTTGTTGTTAAATATCATATCGGTGATGAGTAATGCCCCAGAAATTAATGTGCCAACACATTTTACTACATTTTTAACATCAATGTGAAGATTCAATGTTGATAAAGGTTAGGTATAGCTATAAATATCTTGATAATCATCATGGTATTGAACATGATCTTTAAAAAGAAACAATCACATCCTTGACTGTTATTATACACATCCTAAAATTTCAAAATTATTTGAGTAATAAAAAACACTGCAGAAAGCAGTTGTACATGGTGGATATCGAATTTTGTTCCCAACCAACAAGTATCCACCTCTTCTACATCCTAGAATTATTAAACATAAATTTTTATTTCTGGTGGCACAAACCAGTTTTTCCATTGGTGAATTTCCAATTCCTACCACCACCTGTGTAGGAAAATTGGATCATAGGGAATTGAAGCCCAGCAAAAGTCATGGGATTGTAATGTAGGCTTGATGTAAAAGAAAATTAGTTGGCTACAGGCAGGAATCAGACCAGATGGGACAATGGCCTCTTACAATATGGCAACTCCCCTCTGCTTTTGTTCTATCAGACCGAGAGTTATTCCTACATAAGCCATTACAATAGTAAAACACAGACAGTAGGTTTGAATCATTTTAAAGCTCCATGGAATCCTTCAGAA
Source organism: Bos taurus (assembly GCF_002263795.3). NCBI lineage: Eukaryota > Metazoa > Chordata > Mammalia > Artiodactyla > Bovidae > Bos > Bos taurus. The sequence continues at coordinate 72,061,614 of NC_037330.1, forward strand.
CAATTTTGTTTCTTTGAAATAAATAAAAACTGCCTTTGATTTTCTTAAGGCCCTTCCATTTTTACAGAAATATTAACGTGTAACATTTGCCTTCATTACAGTCATTAGATAAATGCCAACTTAGTGTTAGAAGAAATGCATTTTCAGCTGAAATGGAGCCAAGTTGTCTTAGTTAGTTATGTTAAAGAGAATCAAAAATTAATCAGTCTACTATTAGGGCACAGCTGTTTTTGGATGTGTTTATTTGATTTTTAAGAGTTTGTGTTTTAAAGAGTTATTATTAAACATAATCATAAGCCTAGAGGTTGAGAGCAAAGTACACTTTAAGCAAGCTGGCATTCATAGGAGAGCAAAAACAGCTCCTTCCTTCTGGTTATGATTGAGCAAGTCCTTTCTCATTTCCAGATCAACAAACGGAGATATTGTATTATGAAGAAGCATAAACTTAGAGCAATCAGAGTACACTGAGGCAACTCAAAAGTTTGATATGTTGCTTTTCTAAAGTTCAGAAACTGCAGGAAATAATTTTGCACTTCCAAGTTATTATTAAAATAACAAAATTCATTAACTGAACGTAATGACATAGTAATAGTCTTCAAATCAACAATAAATACCTTTTTTATAAGAGCTGTGTTTAACTTAATAGCCCTTTTAGCTCAAAGGCAAAGGTTTGTGTCATCCTTAACTGAAGCACACTTATATTGTCTCTTGCTGAGTAGCTGAGAGCAGGTTAATGCACTCCCACAATAGTATATTTTTTTAAACATTTTTTTCCCTCAAATGGTTGAGGATAGCATTTGCATCAATGTCATGACACATGGTATAATTGAAGGGTTCTGGGCCATGAATACACATCAAGCTGTTAGACCCTTGATATTTGCTTAAACAGTACGGGTACTAGAAGCAGAACAGATGCCCTAGTTTCAATGCCAATGCATCACTCCATCCCCTCAAGCTGCCTTTTGTAATTGTCAGTTCAATATCAGTATCAGGGTCAGAACTATAAAGTTCATTACAGATTTCCTTCCTTCTAGTAACTTAAGAGTGCAAAGAGGCATGCCTGAAATGTATTAATTGTTGCACTGTTTAATCTCCCATTTTAAACTAGATTACTTTCAGTTTTCAAAAGCTACACCTATGTCTTTAATGTTTATAATTAAGCATTCACTACTACTCCTTATACATTCCTGCAATTGGAGGGTTTTAAAGTTTTTTCATAGCAAATAACAAAGGTATAAAAAGAATTAGATGTTGCCCACAGGATATGAAACTGTTCTTTTAATTCATAAGCAGGTGTATATATATATAAACATATAATAATGATGCTTATGTTTTGTAATCAAACCAATAAATAACTATGCATTTTTATCTTCTTAAACACACCTTTGCCTCACCATAATATTTTGGGTATAGACACTAATAACTAAAATAAGTAAAGATAAAATATTTATTGAACAAACAGAACCCATAAGGTTCACAAAAATAACTAGCCTTTCCTGAGTGTTTAACATGTGCCTGTTACTGCCAAGTATTTATATGCATTATCTCATTTGTATCTTACAAGAGGCTAGTTCAGTTTTAGCACACATTTTACAGATGAATAAACTGAGTATGAATAAACTGAGAATAAACTGAGAATAAAATGAATAAACGGATTGCTGATTGCTAGAGGTCAATTAAGTTTCAGAGCTAGAATGTGAACCTAACTCAGCTTCAGGTATTGTTCATGTTGTTAATTAATCAATACTACTCCTTGACAAGGAAATATTCCTAGAATAGGTATTATGTTACAAAGATTCTTAGAGCAGATTGCAAGTAGCTGTGAGTCCTAGCAAAATCACTTTTCTTAGTGTTTTTCAGAATCCACACTTGTAAAATAATAAAGTTAAGCTGAATGATCCTTTAGGTCCCCTCAATTCTAAGATCCCACAATACAGCAATAAACTAAACCAATTTTGTAAGGTCCAATTCACCTATTTTATTTTTATTTAAGCTATGATTTACTTAAAGTCCTGTATTCAGTTATAGAACACTGTACTTCAAAGCAAGGTATTTCCATGGCCTACTCAGTACAATTTGAGCACTTCACAAGAAGTCACATAACGAAATATTTCTGGGTCAGCAGCAGTGGTTGCAAAATCAAATAAGATGCTGAAGTCCATAGAGGTCTAAGTATAAGCATCCAAATGCCAGTTAACAGGTGACTAAACAAGAATTTCTGAGATTATACTGAAGAATTTAGAAAAAGGATTTTGCTATATGAAAATGCTCTGGTCTTTTTTTTTTCCTATCAGAACAAAACATTTGTATGTATACCTAGCTAATAATATTCACATAAAGTGAGATAAATGTGTGTGTACTTTATCTGAATATTTGTATTTAATATTTTGGGTCATTCTTTCCTGGACAGAAAAGAAGAAACAAAGCAGGATATTGTAAACATAAAATTATCTATTCTTTCTCACATCCATTAATATTCTATAAATCTTCCCAATACTTAGACATATAGGTTAAAGTTTTAAATGAAAGCCTAAATTTTTATGTAGCATTTTAAATGAGAAGTCACAAATTCTGCAGTGTGCCAGAATACAATAAAGGAAATTCTTTGGGTTTCAAATCTGAGGAAGCAACTTCAAATTTTTGCTGTTAGTTCTTTGTGTAATTATATGATTAACAATGACTGTGAATCTTTTAACATTTTATTAATTGAACAAAATTAGCCCGTATTTGTCTCCCACTACACATCCTATGAATCACAATTCAAAAGAATGAAATATTATTTTCATTTACTGAATATGTTATATATATCATCATCCTGTAGGCTTTTTTTTTTTTTAAAGTAACAGGAAAAGAACAAGAAGAAAAGAAGTAACTGTGTTTCCAAAACAAAATGGAAAAATATGAATATATTTTGAATCTTCTAGAGGAGGAGTCATAGGTACTATTTTCAATTTTGTTGAAATAAGGCCTTGAAAGTACCTTGTATGCTGCTTTCCATAAAGAAATTGCCTGATACCTGTCTTTATGGTGTGTTTGGAGGAAATCTACTGGACTCTTATCAGAGAGAAGACAGACAGAGAAAGAGTGGTTATTTGAGCACGCACAAGAACATTGTGGTCAGACACTAGGGACTGCTAATGTCTCACTTCCCTGGTGGCTCAGGCAGTAAAGCCTCACTTCCCTGGTGGCTCAGACAGTAAAGCGTCTGTCTACAGTGCGGGAAACCAGGGTTCAGTCCCTGGGTAGGGAAGATCCCCTGGAGAAGGAAATGGCACCCACTCCAGTACTCTTGCCTGGAAAGTCCCATGGACAGAGGAGCCTGGTAGGCTATAATCCACGGGGTCGCAAAGAGTCGGACACGACTGAGCGGCTTCACTGTCAATGTCTCAATTAGCCCTAATTAAAGGATGGGCCTATTGTTTCGTTATAAGGTAAAAATAGTACTATTTCACAGGACTTATTGTGAAGTGTAAAAAAAGTTAATAATAGAAGGGGAAAAAGTGGAAGTCAATATGTTGGCCACCTGATGCGAAGTGCCAACTCATAGGATAATACCCTGATGCTGAGAAAATTGATGGCAAAGGAGAAGGAGGAGACAGAGGATGAGATGGTTAGGTAACACCACTGACTTAATGGACATGAATCTGAGCAAACTCCAGGAGATAGTGAAGGACAAAGGAGCATGAGGTGCTATAGTCTAGGGTTTGTAAAGAGTCAGACATGATTTAGCAACTGAACAGCAACAACAAGAGTTAATATGTATGAGAGCCCAGTATGGTGCTTGTATAATAGTTAGAACTAAATAAAAGGGCTATTTTTAATAATAGAGGTAGAATCAAAGAAATGGGAGGAGGGCTCATGGGGGTGGAAAGAAAATTTTAATAAAACCTGAGGATTTAATTGTGAAATAAGAAAAGACCTACCCTTATCCTTGAAAAATTTAGAGTTTATTAAGGAAGTGACTAAATACAAACTGAGAAGGTACATAACAATGCTAGATGTGGGATAGTATGGGAGATGTCCTTGATCTAGGTTTAGGGAATCAGGAAACACTCCACAGAGAATAAAGTCTAATCCAAAATGGAAGACTAATTCTGCCTATATCTGCTGTGTACACTTTAGAAAGTTAATTAACTCCTTTAATTCACAAGTTTCTGAAAAATAAATATTTCAACTACTAAGGATATCTCATATAAATGGAAACATGCAACATTTGTCCTTTTGTGACTGCTTTATTTCACTTAGCATAATGGTTTCAAGACTGATCACTTTTGAGATATGTGTCAAGATGTCTTTCCTTTTTAGAGATGAATAATACTCCATTGTGTATATATATACTGCATTATTTGTTTATTCACTCATTTGTTGATGGACACTTGATTTGCTTCCACATTTTGGATATTGTAAATAGTGCTTCTTTGAGCATGGCTTTATAAATATCTCTTCAAGTCTCTTCTTTGAATTGCTGAATCATGTGGTAATTCTGTTTTAAATTTTTCTGAGAAAGGGCCACAGAGTTTTCCATAGTGGCTGCAGCAACTCAAATTCCTGCTTAAAATGCATGAGGATTCTAATTTCTCCATGTCCTCACCAGTGCTTGTCATATTCTGTATTTTTAAAATGTTATTATTATTGTGTTTTGGTTTTGATAATAACTATCCTAAATGGCAACCCACTCCAGTACTCTTGCCTGTAAAATTCTATGGATGGAGGAGCCTGGTAGGCTACCATACATGGGGTCACAAAGAGTCCGACACGACTGAGTGACTTCACTTTACATCCTAATGGGTAGGAAGTGATATTTCATTATGGTTCTGATTAGCTTTCTCAAATGATTAGTGATGTCAACCTCTTTTTGTGTGATTGCTGTGTCCTTTGTAATATCTTCTCTAGAAAAACATTTGTTAACATTTTTGCCCATTCTCTAAATAGGCTGTTTTGTTGTTTTTGCATTAGAGTTCTTTATATATCATGGATATTAACTCTTATCTCATATAAGATTTGCAAATGTTTTCTCCCATTTCATGGGTTGCCTTTTCACTTTATTTATAGTGTCTTTATACACAAGGTTTTAATTTTGATGTAGAAAAAATATCTATCTTTCCTTAGATGTTTGTATTTTTGATATCATATCCAAGATATGATTGACAAACACAATGGCATAAAGCTTTCTTGCTATGCTTCTACTGAGTTTTATAATTTTATTCCTTACATTTAGCTTTTTTATCTATTATTAAAGTTTCATATTTAGTCTTACTTAAATATTCAACTTTATTCTTTTGCACATGGGTATACAATTTTCCCAACACTATTTACTGAAAAATCTTATCATTCTGCAATAGTCTTGGTACATTTTTCATAAATAATTGTAACATATATGTGATAGTTTATTCTAGTCTCTGTATCCTATCAATTGTTATATATTTCTATTTTTATACCAGTACTACAGTATTTATTTCTGTGGTTTTATTGTATATTATGAAATCAGGAAATGTGAGATCAACTTTGTTCTTCTTTTTCAAGATTGTTTTAGCTGTTTGAGGTTCCTTGAGATTCCACATTAATTTAGAAAAAAACAACAACAAAAAAGGGGGGATTTTGGTAAGAATAGACAGCTTTGTGTAGTATTGACATCTTTACAGGATTATATCTTTCAAGCCATGAACACAGTATGTCTTTCGATATATATGTACTGTCTTTCTTTCAGCAATGATTTATAACTTACCTTGTGCAAGTCTTTAACCTTCTTGATTAAGTTTATTACTAAGTAATTTGTTACTTGTGAATTAAAATACTAATTTTTTCAGATTGTTTCTTGAACATTGTTTTTGTAATTAACAACTTTTGTATTCTTAGTTCTAAACATTTTTTTGCATGTGTATGTGTCCAAAATCTTTAGGGTTTAGGGTTTTCTACATAAAATTGTTCCTGGAAATGCATATAATTTTGCTTCCTCTTTTCCAATTTGTTCTTTTCCTATCCTAATTTTTCTGACTAAGAGTTCCAATATTATGGTGACTAGAAAGGATGAAAATCAACACCATGGTATTGTTCCTAATCTTAGAGGAAAAAAAAAAAGTACAGTTTTTACCATTGAGTTGAGTGTCCCTTGAACTATAAGGAAACCAAACCAGTCAATCCTAAAGGAAGTCAACCCTGAATATTCATGGGAAGGACTGATGCTGAAGCTGAAACGCCAACACTTTGGTCACCTGATGCAAAGAGCCGAATAATTGGAAAAGACCCCGATGCTGGGAAAGATTGAGGGCAGGAGGTGAAGGGGGCAACAGAGGATGAGATGGTTAGATACCATCACCAACTCAGAGACTGTTAGATAGCATCACCAACTCAATAGACATGAATATGAACAAACCCCAGGAGATAGTAGAGGGGAGCCTGTCATGCTGTAGTCCATGGGGTCACAAAGAGTCAGACATGACTTAGTGACTGAACAAAAAACAAACAACAATAATGTCATTTATGGGTTTTACATATATTGCTTTTATTATGTTGAGGTAGTTTCCCTCTATTTCTAGTTCTTTGCCCATATTTTCCTTTGGCTTTCTCAGCATATTCAAGATCTTTGTCTAGTAACTTCAATTTCTATCTTTTTCAAGAATGGTTTCTGGAAATGTATTTGTTCTTTTGAATATTCATATTTTCCTGTTTGCGTGCTTTATAATCTTTTGTTGGAAATGGAGAATTGAAAAATCAGCTACCTCTCCCATTTTTGAAGGTGCCTCTATGACAGAGAAGATTTTCACTAATTAGCAGGACATGTTTGAGAGTCAGAGTCAGTTTGGGATTAAGACTTATGGTTCTCTTAGGGCTTTTCTGGGCAAGTACTTTCCCTAGGCCTGTCTATGTACTTGTTTCCCATTCTTCTGCTTTTCGGTGTGTTATTTCCATCTGCTACTGTCCTTAGCTTTTATATTGTATTCCTCAGTCAGTAATCTCTTGCCTCAGGCATTTGTTAATCTATAGTATTTTTAAAACCTCATGAGACTTTTTGTTTTTGCTTCAGGTCATCTTTTCATTTTTTTGGAGTTATTTTTCCACTGTTCTTCAGTAGCATATTAGGCACCTACCAACTTGGGGAGTTCATCTTTCAGTGTCCTATCTTTTTGCCTTTTCATACGATTCATTGGGTTCTCAAGGCAAGAATACTGAAACGGTTTGCCATTCCCTTCTCCAGTGGACCACATTTTGTCAGAACTCTCCACCATGACCCATCTGTCTTGGAATGGACTCACTACCAACAAAGCATTACTATAAGCAAAGCATCACTCCAAACAAAAATAGTGAAGGTAAGGCATTCCAGTTGAGCCATTTCAAATACTAAAATGATGCTGCTTAAGTGCTGCATTCAATATGCCTGCAAATTTGGAAAACTCAGCAGTGGCCATAGCACTGGAATGGTCTGTTTTTATTCCATTCCCAAAGAAAGGCAATGTCAAAGGATGTTCAAAGTACCACACAATTGCGGTCATTTAACACACTAGCAAAGTAATGCTCAAAATTCTCCAAGCCAGGTTTCAATAGCACATGAACCGTGAGCTTCCAGATGTTCAAGTTGGATTTAGAGAAGGCAGAGGAACCAGAGATCAAATTGTCAACCTCCGCTGGATCATCAAAAAAGCAAGAAAGTTCCAGAAAAACATATACTTCTGCTTTATTGACTACACCAAAGCCTTTGACTTTGTTGATCACACCAAATTGTAGAAAATTCTGAAAGAAATGGGAATACCAGACCACCTGACATGCCTCCTAAGAAATCTGTATGCAGGTCAAGAAGCAACAGTTAGAACTGAACATGGAGCAACAGACTGGTTCAAAATTGGGAAAGGAGTACGTCAAGGCTGCATATTGTCACCCTGCTTATTTAACTTACACGCAGAGTACATCATGTGAAATAAAGTACAAGTTGGGATCAAGATTGCCTGGAGAAATATCAATAACCTCAGATATGCAGATGACACCACTCTAATGGCAGAAAGTGAAGAACTAAAGAGCCTCTTGGTGAAAGTGAAAGAGGAGAGTGAAAAAAAATGGCTTAAAAGGCAACATTCAGAAAACTAAGATCATGGCATCCTGTCCCATCACTTCATCGCAAATACATGGAGAAACAATGGAAACAGTGACTCTTTATTTTGGCGGGGCTCCAAAATCACTTCAGATGGTGACTGTAGCCATGAAATTAAAAGATGCTTGCTCCTTGGAAGAAAATTTATGGCCAGACTAGACAGCATATTTAAAAGCAGAGACGTTACTTTGCCAACAAAGGTCCATCTAGTCAAAGCTATGTTTTTTCCAGTTGTCATGTGTGGATGTGAGAGTTGGACTATAAAGAAAGCTGAGTGCCAAAGAATTGGTGTTTTCGAATTGTGGAGTTGGAGAAGACTCTTGACAGTCCGTTGGACTGCAAGGAGATCCAACCAGTCCATCCTAAAGAAAATTAGTCCTAAATATTCATTGGAAGGACTGATCCTGAAGCTGAAACTCCAATATTTTGGCCACCTGATGCGTAGAACTGACTCATTGGAAAAGACCCTGATGCTGGGAAAGATTGAAGGCTAGAGGAGAAGGGGAAGACAGCGGACGAGATGGTTGGATGGCATCACCAACTCAATGGACATGAGTTTGGGTAAGTTCCGGGAGTTGGTGATGGACAGAGAAGCCTGGTGTGTTCTATTCTATGGAGTCACAAAGAGTCAGACACAACTGAATAACTGAATTGAACTGAGCCATTTTGTAGCCTGTGATCTGAACTATGCTGTTTTTTGAGGTCTGAACTCCCACTTATGCTGCCCACAGTGACCAGTGCCCTATGAAACCATGCAACTGAGATTGGAATTTGAACCCAAGATCTTTTCCTTGAGATCACACAGTCTCAGGACTTAATGAATTTGATGTCTTATTGAGGAAAGTATTCAGTGGAAAAAAAAGTTATTGGTAAGAAGTAGATTTATTTAGAGAAAAACATACTCCACAGACAGTGTGGGTTATATCAGAAGGCAAGAGGCATCTAAATATGGCATGGTTAGTTTTCACAGGCTAATGAATGGGAGGATTACTCCAACCATTTGGGGGAAGGGGCAGAGATTTCCAGGAACTGAGCCACTGCAGGTTTTTTGATCTTCAATTATCAGCCTCAAGTCTCTTATGGTGCCTGTGGGTATGTCATTTAGCTTATGCTAAAGCAATGGCACCCCATTCGAGTACTTTTGCCTAGAAAATCCCATGGATGGAGGAGCCTGGTAGGCTGCAGTCCATGGGATCGCTAGAGTCGGACACGACTGAGCGACTTCACTTTCACTTTTCATTTTCATGCATCGGAGAAGGAAATGGCAACCCACTCCAGTGTTCTTGCCTGGAGAATCCCAGGGATGGGGAAGCCTTCTGGGCTGCCGTCTATGGGGTTGCACGGAGTCGGACATGACTGAAGCGACTTAGCAGCAGCAGCAGCAGCAACGTATTACAGTGAGCATATATGAGGCTCAAGGTCCACTGGAGTTCAAATCTTCCACCATGGAGGACCTAGCTGGTTCTAGTCAGTTTTTGTCAAGTCCTGTGAAGGCTATGGGTTTTCCAGTGGTCATGTATGGATGTGAGAGTTGGACTGTGAAGAAAGCTGAGCACTAAAGAATTGATGCTTTTGAACTGTGATGTTGGAGAAGACTCTTGTGAGTCCCTTGGACTGCATGGAGATCCAACCAGTCCATCCTAGAGGAGACCAGTCGTGGATGTTCATTGGAAAGACAGATGCTGAGGCTGAAACTCCAATACTTTGGCCACCTCATGCAAAGAGTTGACTCATTGGAAAAGACTGTGATGCTGGGAGGGATTGGGGGCAGGAGGATAAGGGGACGACAGAGGATGAGATGGCTGGGTGGCATCACCGACTCGATGCACATGGTTTGGGTGAACTCTGGGAGTTGGTGATGGACAGGGAGGACTAGTGTGCTGTGATTCATGGGGTCGCAAAGAGTAGGACATGACAGAGCGACTGAACTGAACTGATGACTGTCATTCTTTACAAGGTTTTGGCCTGCTTCCTTTCCTCTGCTTCACTTAGACAGCTACCAGATACATTACAACGTTGTAAATTAGGTCTGTTCTGCTCTCTCTGATTCACAGAAAGTAACTGAGTACAGAGCTGCCACTTCCTACAGACCATACCAAAGTTACATTGTACCTAAGAGGAGGTGGGGCAAGTGAGTAAAAACACCCCCAAATTTCCTTTAGAATGCATTTTTTTTTCTTTTCTTCTTTTTTTTTAATTTTGAAAGAATTTTTTCTTTTATTTTTTTCTGTTTTTATTTTATTTTTTAACTTTACAATATTGTATTGGTTTTGCCATATATCAACATGAATCTGCCACAGGTACACTTAATGAAACATCTACTTGGTTGCCAGAGATGTTTGGCTGCTTTCCAGAGCTCCTGTAAAGGTTTTTAGTCAGTCTCTGCTAAAGCTTCCCTGAAGAAACAAAGTCCTTGATCTTCCTAGTCCTCTGTGTTGCTGATGTCACTCTCCTAGTAAATTTATGTATGTGTGTGTGTGTGTGTGTATGTGTGTGCTCAGTCATATCTGATTTTTTATGACCCCGTAGACTGTAGCCCATTTGGCTCCTCTGTCCATGGAATTTTCCTGGCTCTTATAAGAATACTGGAGTAGGTTGCCATTCCCTGGTGCCATTCCCACGCACACAACATATATGTGTGTGTGTGTGTGTGTGTGTGTGTATGGGGGTATCCCAATTCTTTATGTTGGAATTCCTTATTTATAGTCTATTATTTTTCATCCACTTATTTATTATACATGTATATTTTGTATTCGTATTTCTATATCTCAGTGTCTGTTAGATACCATTACAGATTAGTACTACTGGAGACACAACATTGAATATAATAGACAAAATGCCCTGATTTCCTGAAATTTCCTCTATTTAAGTTAATATTATATACAGTTAATACAATAGATCATAAAATGGTAACTACTAAAAAGAAAAATTAAGCATCAAAGTGAATAGGAAATACCAGAAAATGGTATAATTTTAAAGAGAGCATTAGTCACAGGTTCACAATAAACCTGTTCCTTAAGTTAAAAGCTAGAGAAAGTGAAGCAGTCCTTGAGGATGTATGAAAATAACACACTTCAGGCAGAGATGATCTCATGTAAAATCCGTCAAAAAAATGCAAATCTGGTGTGTTTCAAGAAAAACAAGATAGCCAACAATGTTGAGAAAAAGTGAGCAAGGGCAAAAAGCAGGAGATAAGAGAGGGCTAAAAACTGTAGAGCCTTTTAAATACCATCTAAAGGTTTGGCATTACTTCAGCTGTAAATGATTGGGGAGCTTTGAAGCAGGGCATGAAATTATTTGAGTTACATTTTAAAAGAATCACAGAGCCTACTTTGATAAGATTATATTCTAAAGTGGTAAATCCATTAACAGGTGGATCAATTAGAAGGTCATGTAAATAATACTATATAGATATACTAATAATTGAGTACATCATGTTTGCAGTGAAGGAAATAAAAAGGTAGGTAAATTTCTTGATAGATTTTGAAGAAATAACTAAAACGATTTGTTAAAGAATTGATTATGGGGGTAAGAAAATGGAAGAGCTCAAGTATAACTCTATGGTTTTGCCCTGTGCAATCTGAAGAATGGGATTACCATTAACTACAATAGGAAAAGCTACATGATAGGTTTGAAAGCAGGAAGGGGAAGGTCAGATATTTAATTTGGGACTTGTTAAAATAAAAAAGCCTACTAAAAATCCAATGAGAGATGGAAAGAAAGAAGCTGGATGTGTGAATTTGGAGTTAAAAAGTGAAATAAGATCTTGATTTATAAGGGAGAGAGGCACTAGTATAGAGATGATATTTAGTTCATAAGACTACCTGAAATTACCAAAGGTTATGTACAGACAGAAAAGTCAAAGGTTAGTTTAAGCAATAGAAAACAAGAAAGAAGCTTGAAATGGAGCGGTTAAGCAGGAGAAAAATAGCAGAACATGGTGTGCTGGAAGCCACCTGCAGAGAGTATTTCCAAGAGTAATACTAACTGTGTCACATGCTGATGAGAAATGAAATCCATTATGGTTTGAGGGTCGACCATTGTATAGGGCAATATGGAGGTCATTGGTGGTTTGTGAAAAGTAGAAGAGTGTAGCAGTAAAAGAAAATTCCAAATGGCGAGGAGTTGGAGACAACTAGGTTACACAACCTACCTAAGGAGCCTCATTATAAAGAAGAGGAGAAAACTGATACAGTAACTGGTTGAAGTTATAAGTTGTTTTTTCTTTTGCAAAATGGGAGAATTGTGATTTTTGTGTATGCTGATAAAAATTATCCTCCAGAGACTGAAAAATTTATTTTTTGTAGATGGGGAAGGTTGTCACTATGATGTTTTGAATAAGCAAGGTAAGATAACATCCACTGGAAGAAATAGCCTTCAATATAAATGTGGAGAGTATTTGGAACAGTATTTGGGCAAAAATGCAGGAGGGTTGTTGTTTATAATTGTGGGAGCTTGTGGGAGTTTTCTGAGCTCTGTTTTTTAAAGGGAATTTGAAAAGAAGAGTTTCAGCAAGAGAATAAAAGATAAGGAGTTGGATGTTAAAAAAAAGGAAAATATAAAAGATTTTCATCTGGGAAAGGGAGAGTGAGTGGAATAGGAAAATGTTTAATTAAGGGCCTTACAAAGGTTGGCCAGCCCAAATTTAAAGTGAGACAACTCAATATGCTATTTTTTTTTAACTTCAGCAATATTTATTGTTCACATGTTACATATTGGCTAGAATCAGAGATGCCTCTGTTTCCTGAGTCTTGTTCATTTTAACATGTAGGATAAAGAAGTTCTCCATACTTGGGGCTTGCAATTCTCATTGCAAAGGGGAAAAAAAAAAAAATACATGGCAACACTATAGAACAGCTCTTTAAACTTGTCCCAGGAATACCATCTGATATTCCAATGCGTTACATTAGCCAATGCTTTTTCTATAAGGAGTGACACAATGAGCAACAATGGCTACATAAATTGAAGACCCTAGTGTGAAATTAAAATGTGAGATTTCTTGCTCAAAAATTATTTTGCATTTTAAGATGGCGATAGCAGAGTATTAAACCAAATGAAGATTAAAACCCATGAAGTTGGCCCTGACTGCAAGTTATATGGAAATAGATCTGAATACTTCTTTTAGGTAAAAGGGCGATAAATGTGTGGATGATTAGAAATAAAAATAATACCATCTACACTTCCCTGGAGGCTCAGATGTTAAAGAATCTGCCTATAATGCAGGAGACCTGGGTTCAATCCCTCGGTCAGAAAGTTCTCCTGGAGAAGGAAATGGCAACCCACTCCAGTATTCTTGCCTGAAGAATTTCATGGACAGAGGAGCCTGGCAAGCCACAATCCATGGGGTCGCAAAGAGTCAGACATGACTGAGTGGCTAACACCACACTTTAACAGATGGCCACTGACACAATCCAAGTGAGTGATTATGCAGGTTCAACCAGGTGATAATAATAGTGAAGGTTGTAAGATGTGGCTAGTTTCTGGAAAGATTTTAGTAGTATTTGATATTTTAGAAGGAGAATTGTTAAGGATAACTAAAGGTTTTCTACTGAATAATTGAAAGAGTTGTAATTCCAATAGCTGCAATTGGGAAGACTAGGTGGAGTGGTAAAAATCAAGTTTGGTTTTAGATGTAATAACTTTAAGTAACATATTAGACGTTCAAATAGAGATGTAAAGAAAAGAATACACACATCTGGAGGTTTTGAGAGAGATTTGTGTTAGAGAAATACATTTGGGAGTCACAGGGTAACAGTTGAAATTAAAATTCACATTTGAGATCATCAAGATAATAAGTGCAGATAGAAAAGAAAAGAAAAAAAAAACCAGTATGTGATAAGTCCTAGTATACTTTAATATCTAAGGAAAATGAGGAATAGCTTGCAAAAAAATCTGACAGAGAGCACCCAAAAAAGTAGAAGCAACTCTAGTAAATTTGATGAAATGAAGCCATGTAAAGAAAATGTATCACAGAGGATCTACTGTGCCCAATGCTGCTGCTAGTGGATGTAGTAAGAAAAAGACTGACAGATGAATTGAGCCTTGTTGATGTTGTCAGTGACTATAATAAAAGGCATTTAAGTGGACTTATAGGAACAAAAGCCAGATTGCAATGAGTCTAAGAAAGGAGAGGAATTAGATGCAGTGAATATAGACAGCTCTGAAGAAGCTTTATTTTGAATAAAAAAAAAATTATATCTTTTCATTAATCTCAAACACATTGATTAAGTTAGCATGCCACATATTATGGAAAGGTTTTGCATTCCTGAAAACTTTGCATTATAAGATAGCCATGATCAAGAAGGATACCTGAACTATTTTTTTACACTGAGATAAGCCATTAAAGTTAGAAACAATTTGTTTTTCCCCCTATTAGAAACAGGAAAATCTATTTCTAAAACAAAACTAACCCAAACATTATCCAAAAAGAATTGTTTATAATTTAAATTTTGAACAATAAAATTTGCTCTTTTTTTTCCTGTGGTCCAATTCTTCTGAAAAGTTGGGCATTTTTACACATGCATTACTATGAGTTTGTCTATGAGTTTCTTCTTTTTCTTTGACAGCTCCGAAGTAGAGAAAAAAGTAAAAAATAGAGAGATAGATAAGAGGAAATTGGAATTGTAATAACCTTTTCCCTCCTTTTTCTTCAAACAGAAATATGCACATGTTTTCATGTTTATACAACTGAGAGTGACAAATAGATGACATATGAAAGAGAAGTATGAATCAAACTTTTGGAGCCACGTCCTTAACTAAATAAATGGGGATGAGAAAACAAAGGAGGAATTGGCCTTAGATGGGACTAAAAATATTCATCTGTGACAGTGACTCTCAGAGAGAGAGACAATCCGCTTATCTGCTTTTCCTTGCCAGAGAACATTTGGCAATGCCTTGATATATTTTTGATGGGATGGGGGGGGGGTGGTTTGACTAGCAGTTAGTGAGTAAAGGCCAGGGATGCTGCTAAATACCTGACAATACAGAGTACAGCTCCCACAACAAAGTATTATCCAGTCCAAAACATTAATAATGCCAACGTTGAGGAATTCTAATGTATGGTAAGAGAAGGAATGGGAAGGTATATGGGTGCAGAGAATGGTAGTTGGTTATACATGGGAGTGTGGCTCTACTAAATTCAATGTCTGAATGTAGTAGAAACAAAGGTAATCAGCTAAAAAACACAGAGACTGGGAAGGCAGAGAGTTGAATTTAACTATATTCATGAAATTTCATTATCAAGCAAATTGAAAGAATTGAAAGAAGAGTGTTGAGAAAATTGAGAGACTATGCAAGAAATTGATTATAATCATTAACCACAGAATTTAATCTGGATAAAGAAGGGATTCGGGTTTCCCTGGTGGCTCAGTGGTAAAGAATCCACCTGCCAATGCAGGAGATGTGGGCTCCCTCCCTGGGTTGGGAAGATCCTCTGAAGAAGGAAATGGCAAACCACTCCAGTATTCTTGCCCGGAAAATCCCATGGACAGAGGATCCTGGAGGGCTACAGTTCACAGGATCGCAAAGAGTTGGGCACAACTGAGTGACTCAACAACAATAAAAATAAGGGAGTCAAGATATTAAGTGAATGAAGAACAATGAAAATGGTCTATGGCCAATGGTTTGGAGGCTTAGTAGAGAGGATCAGGTCAGAGGTAAAAGCAAACTGGTATGAAGAAGTAGTCCTCAGAAGAGGAGTATATTTAGATAACGGAACTGATGCTGTTCCACCTGAGATAGGGTAGAATGTAAGATTGCTAATGAGAGATGGTTTTTCAAGGACTAGAAGGCTAGAGTATTCAAGGATCATTTGTATATATGTTGAAATTGCTAACGATTCTGGTGGAAAAGTCTTAGAAAAAGTTAATGAATAAGTAGATGATATTATTGAGAAGAGAAGGGGAATGAACCTGGGTTAACAGCTAGTGGCACAGAGTAGGCTTCCCTGATGGCTCAGATGGTAAAGAATCTGCCTGTAATGCAGGAGACCTGGGTTGGATTTCTGGGTTGGGAAAATCCCCAGCAGAAGGGATAGGCTTCGCATTCCATGATTCTTGCCTGGAGAGTCCCTATGGACAGAGGAGCCTGGCGGGCTACAGTCCTTGGGGTAGCAAAGAGTCAGACATGACTGAGCAACTAACCACAGCACAGAGTCAGGAACATGACAAGCTTGCAGTACTGTAATTCATACTAGTTAACTGTAGCCATCAATTTAGAAAAGAGGAAATGACCAGTAAACATAGGATGCTCAACCTTACTGAAAACTCTAATACTAAGATACAAATTTTCAACATACCCAACTAACAAAATATTTAAAAACATTGATTGCATTCATTTTTTCAGTGATTATATGGTAAAACAGGCACTCCCATGCATCATTGGTGATATGTGCATCTGGCATTGCCTTTATGGAAAATAATCTGTCAACATTCATTTTCCTGAACCCATCAATCCAAAATTTAAGAATCTGACCAATGGAAATGAAGGCCAGAAGATGTTAGGATTTATACAGAAGACTGTTCATCTTTGCTAACACTTAGAAAATGAAAATTTATTTTGTTTCAAGGTGAAAAGAATTGTGTTTTTCTTTAGAGCAGCTGTAGGCTGCAAGCAGTAGGGAAGAGGACCACTGGCTTGTCAGCCACAGTGGCAGTAAAAGGGAGCAAATGCCAGGACAACAGCAGGTCAGGAGCTGGCAACACCGTGAGCATCTCTGGAGGGAAGTGGTGCCTGCAACAGCCTCATTAAACCTGCTGCTATAGAGCCATGTAAGAGAGAAGCAGATGACACAGATTTTAAAACCAAGCACCACCTGGTTTAAAATCCCTACTCTGCCACTTTCTGCTACAAACTGACTTCAGGCAAGTTATGTAATGTCACTGTGTCGCAGATGTCTCCTCTGTAACATGGGGAGAAGAGAACCTACATCATAGGGTCTTTTTGAGAATTAAATGAGATAATATTTAAGTGCCTAATAGCTGGTACATATCAACCATAGATAAATATTTGTTTAATAAAAACTATTATCAACCACTATATAAATATTGTTAAATAAAAAAAAATAAATTTAGTCAATACTAGTGGGAGATAGTGTTTATCCTCTACTGGTTGGACACATCTCAAAATGAAAAAACTGTGACTTTAGAATTTATCACTGGCAGAAAATGTACAGTTGAAATTAGAGCAAAAAAAAAAACAAAAAACACTACAGTTACAGATTATACTGTTGGTCCTCAAACAGTTTGTTTTCATTATCCCTGTTATTAACAATAAAACACATTATGAATTAAAATAATAACTTACCAGCTACAAAGCACAGAGCCAAATAATTTACCTGTATTATCTAATCTACAAAACAACCATATGAGGTAGTCATTTTATGCACTTTTTTTTAAAATTATTTGCTATTTTATTTTATTTTATTTATTTTTTTTTTAAGAAAATAAAGTTTTGCCAAAAATCAAAATGAATCCACCACAGGTATACATGTGCTCCCCATCCTGAACCCCCCTCCCCCCTCCCTCCCCACACCATCCCTCTGGGTCGTCCCAGTGCACCAGCCCCAAGCATCCAGTATCGTGCATTGAACCTGGACTGGCATCTCGTTTCATACATGATATTTTACATGTTTCAATGCCATTCTCCCAAATCTTCCCACCCTCTCCCTCTCCCACAGAGTCCATAAGCCTGTTCTATACGTCAGTGTCTCTTTTGCTGTCTCGTATACAGGGTTATCGTTACCATCTTTCTAAATTCCATATATATGCGTTAGTATACTGTATTGGTGTTTTTCCTTCTGGCTTACTTCACTCTGTATAATAGGCTCCAGTTTCATCCACCTCATTAGAACTGATTCAAATGTATTCTTTTTAATGGCTGAGTAATACTCCATTGTGTATATGTACCACTGCTTTCTTATCCATTCATCTGCTGATGGACATCTAGGTTGCTTCCATGTCCTGGCTATTATAAACAGTGCTGCAATGAACATTGGGGTACACGTGTCTCTTTCCCTTCTGGTTTCCTCAGTGTGTATGCCCAGCAGTGGGATTGCTGGATCATAAGGCAGTTCTATTTCCAGTTTTTTAAGGAATCTCCACACTGTTCTCCATAGTGGCTGTATTAGTTTGCATTCCCACCAACAGTGTAAGAGGGTTCCCTTTTCTCCACACCCTCTCCAGCATTTATTATTTGTAGACTTTTGGATTGCAGCCATTCTGACTGGTGTGAAATGGTACCTCATAGTGGTTTTGATTTGCATTTCTCTGATAATGAGTGATGTTGAGCATCTTTTCATGTGTTTGTTAGCCATCTGTATGTCTTCTTTGGAGAAATGTCTATTTAGATCTTTGGCCCATTTTTTGATTGGGTCATTTATTTTTCTGGAGTTGAGCTGTAGGAGTTGCTTGTATATTTTTGAGATTAGTTGTTTGTCGGTTGCTTCATTTGCTATTATTTTCTCCCATTCTGAAGGCTGTCTCTTCACCTTGCTCATAGTTTCCTTTGTTGTGCAGAAGCTTTTAAGTTTAATTAGGTCCCATTTGTTTATTTTTGCTTTTATTTCCAATATTCTGGGAGGTGGGTCATAGAGGATCCTGCTGTGATGTATGTCGGAGAGTGTTTTGCCTATGTTCTCCTCTAGGAGTTTTATAGTTTCTGGTCTTACATTGAGATCTTTAATCCATTTTGAGTTTATTTTTGTATATGGTGTGATAAAGTGTTCTAGTTTCATTCTTTTACAAGTGGTTGACCAGATTTCCCAGCACCACTTGTTAAAGAGATTGTCTTTAATCCATTGTATATTCTTGCCTCCTTTGTCAAAGATAAGGTGTCCATATGTGCGTGGATTTATCTCTGGGCTTTCTATTTTGTTCCATTGATCTATATTTCTGTCTTTGTGCCAGTACCATACTGTCTTGATAACTGTGGCTTTGTAGTAGAGCAGAAGTCAGGTAGGTTGATTCCTCCAGTTCCATTTTTCTTTCTCAAGATCGCTTTGGCTATTCGAGGTTTTTTGTATTTCCATACAAATTGTGAAATTATTTGTTCTAGCTCTGTGAAGAATACTGTTGGTAGCTTGATAGGGATTGCACTGAATCTATAAATTGCTTTGGGTAGTATACTCATTTTCACTATATTGATTCTTCCAATCCATGAACATGGTATATTTCTCCATCTATTAGTGTCCTCTTTGATTTCTTTCACCAGTGTTTCACAGTTTTCTATATATAGGTCTTTAGTTTCTTTAGGTAGATATATTCCTAAGTATTTTATTCTTTCCGTTGCAATGGTGAATGGAATTGTTTCCTTAATTTCTCTTTCTGTTTTCTCATTATTAGTGCATAGGAATGCAAGGGATTTCTGTGTGTTGATTTTATATCCTGCAACTTTACTATAATCATTGATTAGTTCTAGTAATTTTCTGGTGGAGTCTTTAGGGTTTTCTATGTAGAGGATCATGTCATCTGCAAATAGTGAGAGTTTTACTTCTTCTTTTCCAATTTGGATTCCTTTTATTTCTTTTTCTGCTCTGATTGCTGTGGCCAAAACTTCCAAAACTATGTTGAATAGTAATGGTGAAAGTGGGCACCCTTGTCTTGTTCCTGACTTTAGAGGAAATGCTTTCAATTTTTCACCATTGAGGATAATGTTTGCTGTGGGTTTGTCATATATAGCTTTTATTATGTTGAGGTATGTTCCTTCTATTCCTGCTTTCTGGAGAGTTTTTATCATAAATGGGTGTTGAATTTTGTCAAAGGCTTTCTCTGCATCTATTGAGATAATCATATGGTTTTTATTTTTCAATTTGTTAATGTGGTGTATTACATTGATTGATTTGCGGATATTGAAGAATCCTTGCATCCCTGGGATAAAGCCCACTTGGTTATGGTGTATGATCTTTTTAATGTGTTGTTGGATTCTGATTGCTAGAATTTTGTTTAGGATTTTTGCATCTATGTTCATCAGTGATATTGGCCTGTAGTTTTCTTTTTTTGTGGGATCTTTGTCAGGTTTTGGTATTAGGGTGATGGTGGCCTCATAGAATGAGTTTGGAAGTTTACCTTCCTCTGCAATTTTCTGGAAGAGTTTGAGCAGGATAGGTGTTAGCTCTTCTCTAAATTTTTGGTAGAATTCAGCTGTGAAGCCGTCTGGACCTGGGCTTTTGTTTGCTGGAAGATTTTTGATTACAGTTTCAATTTCCGTGCTTGTGATGGGTCTGTTAAGGTTTTCTATTTCTTCCTGGTCGAGTTTTGGAAAGTTGTACTTTTCTAAGAATTTGTCCATTTCTTCCTCGTTGTCCATTTTATTGGCATATAATTGTTGATAATAGTCTCTTATGATCCTTTGTATTTCTGTGTTGTCTGTTGTGATCTCTCCATTTTCGTTTCTAATTTTATTGATTTGATTTTTCTCCCTTTGTTTCTTGATGAGTCTGGCTAATGGTTTGTCAATTTTATTTATCCTTTCAAAGAACCAGCTTTTGGCTTTGTTGATTTTTGCTATGGTCTCTTTTGTTTCTTTTGCATTTATTTCTGCTCTAATTTTTAAGATTTCTTTCCTTCTACTAACCCTGGGGTTCTTCATTTCTTCCTTTTCTAGTTTCTTTAGGTGTAGAGTTGGGTTATTTATTTGACTTTTTTCTTGTTTCTTGAGGTGTGCCTGTATTGCTATGAACTTTCCCCTTAGGACTGCTTTTACCGTGTCCCACAGGTTTTGGGTTGTTGTGTTTTCATTTTCATTCATTTCTATGCAAATGTTGATTTCTTTTTTGATTTCTTCTGTGATTTGTTGGTTATTCAGCAGCGTGTTGTTCAGCCTCCATATGTTGGAATTTTTAATAGTTTTTCTCCTGTAATTGAGATCTAATCTTACTGCATTATGGTCAGAAAAGATGCTTGGAATGATTTCTATTTTTTTGAATTTACCAAGGCTAGCTTTATGGCCCAGGATGTGATCTATCCTGGAGAAGGTTCCATGTGCGCTTGAGAAAAAGGTGAAATTCATTGTTTTGGGATGAAATGTCCTATAGATATCAATTAGGTCTAACTGGTCTATTGTATCATTTAAAGTTTGTGTTTCCTTGTTAATTTTCTGTTTAGTTGATCTATCCATAGGTGTGAGTGGGGTATTAAAGTCTCCCACTATTATTGTGTTATTGTTAATTTCTCCTTTCATACTTGTTAGCATTTGTCTTACATACTGCGGTGCTCCTGTGTTGGGTGCATATATATTTATAATTGTTATATCTTCTTCTTGGATTGATCCTTTGATCATTATGTAGTGACCTTCTTTGTCTCTTTTCACAGCCTTTGTTTTAAAGTCTATTTTATCTGATATGAGTATTGCTACTCCTGCTTTCTTTTGGTCCCTATTTGCATGGAAAATCTTTTTCCAGCCCTTCACTTTCAGTCTGTATGTGTCCCCTGTTTTGAGGTGGGTCTCCTGTAGACAACATATGTAGGGGTCTTGTTTTTGTATCCATTCAGCCAGTCTTTGTCTTTTGGTTGGGGCATTCAACCCATTTACGTTTAAGGTAATTACTGATAAGTATGATCCCGTTGCCATTTACTTTATTGTTTTGGGTTCGAATTTATACATCATTTTTGTGTTTCCTGTCTAGAGAATATCCTTTAGTATTTGTTGGAGAGCTGGTTTGGTGGTGCAGAATTCTCTCAGCTTTTGCTTGTCTGAGAAGCTTTTGATTTCTCCTTCATACTTGAATGAAATCCTTGCTGGGTACAATAATCTGGGCTGTAGGTTATTTTCTTTCATCATTTTAAGTATGTCTTGCCATTCCCTCCTGGCTTGAAGAGTTTCTATTGAAAGATCAGCTGTTATCCTTATGGGAATTCCCTTGTGTGTTATTTGTTGTTTTTCCCTTGCTGCTTTTAATATTTGTTCTTTGTGTTTGATCTTTGTTAATTTGATTAATATGTGTCTTGGGGTGTTTCGCCTTGGGTTTATCCTGTTTGGGATTCTCTGGGTTTCTTGGACTTGGGTGATTATTTCCTTCCCCAGTTTAGGGAAGTTTTCAACTATTATCTCCTCAAGTATTTTCTCATGGTCTTTCTTTTTGTCTTCTTCTTCTGGAACCCCTATGACTAGAATGTTGTAGCGTTTAATATTGTCCTGGGGGTCTCTGAGATTGTCCTCATTCCTTTTAATTCGTTTTTCTTTTATTCTCTCTGATTCATTTATTTCTACCATTCTATCTTCTAATTCACTAATCCTATCTTCTGCCTCTGTTATTCTACTATTTGTTGCCTCCAGAGTGTTTTTAATTTCATTTATTGCATTATTCATTATATATTGACTCTTTTTTATTTCTTCTAGGTCCTTGTTAAACCTTTCTTGCATCTTCTCAATCCTTGTCTCCACGCTATTTATCTGTGATTCCATTTTAATTTCAAGATTTTGGATCAATTTCACTATCATTATTCGGAATTCTTTATCAGGTAGATTCCCTATCTCTTCCTCTTTTGTTTGGTTTGGTGGGCATTTATCCTGTTCCTTTATCTGCTGGCTATTCCTCTGTCTCTTCATCTTGTTTAAATTGCTGAGTTTGGGGTGTCCTTTCTGTATTCTGGCAGTTTGTGGAGTTCTCTTTATTGTGGCTTTCCCTCACTGTATGTGGGTTTGTACAGGTGGCTTGTCAAGGTTTCCTGGTTAGGGAAGCTTGTGTCGGTGTTCTGATGGGTGGAGCTGTATTTCTTCTCTTTGTTCAGTCGCGCTATGGGGAGGGAGGGAGGGATGCTGCAAACAAATAACACTGGCGTGCGCTCGCAGTACCTCAGCCACATTGGGTCTGCCCCCGCTCACGGCGCGTGTAGCCTCCCTGCCCACACTGCTCAGGCTCTAGGTTGTTCCGCTGGGAACAATCCGAGGCTGGCCCTGGGCTGCATGTACCTCCCAGGTCCAAGCCGCTCAGGTTCAGGCACTTGGGCAGTCCTCAGAGGCGCAGACTCAGTTGGGCCTGAGTTTTGTGCTCTTCCCAGGTCTGAGCAGCTCAAGTGATGAGGTGTTTGACGAGCGCCAATGCTGCAACTTATCGCCTCCCCGCCACTCGGTTATCTGGGTGTAAAACCGGCGCACCTTCTCAGGCAGATGTTAACCGTCCAGACCGCCAAGAAGTTTTAGTTAGCAAAGAAGCCTGCTTACAGTTTTATAGATAATGTCTCTCTGGGGCTGCGATTGTCCCCTTCCGGCTCTGGCTGCCTGTCACCGGAGGGGGAAGGTCTGCAGCCAGCTATCTCTGTTCAGTTCTTTGTTCCGTGTGCGGGCCTGGGGTCTTAGGTTAGGGCTGGCTTTTCGCATGGTAGATATCCCAGTCTGGTTTGCTAGCCCAAATTATTTCGCTCAGATAGTGCTCAGGGTATTCAGGCCAGATTCTTACTCTAAGCGATGCAGCCCGCGCTGCCCCTCCCTGCCCAGCCCCCGCTTGCTAATGGCACGTGCAGGCGTCTGCGCTGCTTCTCTGCTGGGGGAGTTACCGTAGGACTCGCAATCTTCGAGTTTTAATTGTTTATTTATTTTTTCTCCCCGTTATGTTGCCCTCTGTGCTTCCAAAGCTCGGCACAGATTCAGCAGTGAGAAGGTTTCCTGGTGTTTGGAAACTTCTCTCTTTTTAAGACTCCCTTCCCGGGACGGAACTCCGTCCCTCCCTCTTTTGTCTCTTTTTTTGTCTTTTATATTTTTTCCTACCTCCTTTCGAAGAGTTGGATTGCTTTTCTGGGTGCCTGATGTCCTCTGCCGGCATTCAGAAGTTGTTTTGTGGAATTTACTCGACGTTTAAATGCTCTTTTGATGAATTTGTGGGGGAGAAAGTGTTCTCCCTGTCCTACTCCTCCGCCATCTTGGCTCCTCCCATTTTATGCACTTTTGATAAATGATACAATTGATTCCAAGCAAGATAAGTCAGCAAACTATCCAAAGTCAACCAGTTAATAAACTAGTAGCCAAGATTCAAGCTTCATTCAGCCTGATTCCAAAGTTTTACCATTCACTTCCACAGGCTTTCTCCATTATATGGCTCAGCCTGTGAAAACTGAGAGCTTTCTAAGGTCATTCTGCTGTTGTGTAATATGACCAGTGCTTCACTGAGGGGTTTGTGGCCAGAAACAAAACAATGGGTGTATCTTGATGAATTTTAGCTATAAGAGAATCAGTTCTGATTTTAAAGTAATCCACACAAAATAGTCCAAACTAAAATAAGTAAGTAAATAAATTTAAAAAAGTAAAATAAAATTGTCACATGGCATAAAGATGTGACTTTTTTTTAGAAAACAGAATCATTAACAAGATGCTAGAGACCAATTAAATGGTTAAGATTCATAATATCAGGACTAAGTTTCTCTGTATTTCATGGATCACTAATCCATATCAGGCAGGTTTAATTAGAGAGGAAAAGTCAAATGATTTCCAGTTGCCTTTCTACAGCATTTAAACAACTTTTAAGTACTCAGATTGTAATAAAATCAGCTTTGAACCAATGTTCTATCCATTCTGGTGTGCCCTCTGCTTATTTCCCAGGGAAGTATGAGTGATCTCATTAACTTTTCCTGAGGTGACAGATCAATATCACACACACTTAAGCCTGCACTTCTAAATTCTCAGGATAATCAGTAGAGCAGATAATACATTATTAAACTTTATTTTCACTGTCTTTTTAGGATTATTAAACATCATATTTAAATGTACTAGTTTAATGCTACTTGGTGGCTAACATTTCAAAAGCTATTTAACACCTTTATATTTATCTAAGAAACGTGTAAGTATGTTATCTAGATTAACCTCTCGATACAGGGGAAAAAAGCAATGAAACAATTGTGTTAGCGATTGGAGCCCTCAAATAATTATGGTTACAATAGGAGTTTAAATGCTAGTGCTATTCCACATAAAGATCTACAGGATTTAAAACTCTAGGCTCATTATCCTTATCCTACTCTTTATTTCAAGTTTCTTAACCTACCAAATATGCTGTTATCTTAAAATTTTTATGAAGACTTTATTAATCCTTGATTGGAAAAACATGTGTCTTTGTTTTTAATATAGTGTATAAATCGGTATTTACACTAAACTCCCAGGTGAAGGGAATCGATAAAAGATGTTTTAACTTAGTCTTCTTTTTCTTTACTATGATTATAACTACCAAGTTCTTATTTTTGTATTGCATCATACCACATCTTGTATCTTGAATTTTTCACTCAAAGTCATGTTCTATTTCTAGTATTCATCTATGTACATAGTCTGAACAATCACCTTGTCACATCATTTTTTTTTCTTACTTAAGAGACATCTAATGTCAGCTAGTTTGTTCTGATCTGAAGAGGAGAATTCTATAAATTTTTTTTTTTCATATTTCATTCTACTTAATAAAAGATTGTAGTGCAGGAAAGAGAGAGAGAGAGGGAAGCAGGACAGAGAGAGAATGAACAAATACTTCTACGTGAATATAAGTTAAAAGAAAGAAAGCCTTTCTTTTGGCTGCTGCTGCTGCTAAGTTGGTTCAGTCATGTCCGACTCTGTGCGACCCCATAGACGGCAGCTCACCAGGCTCCGCCGTCCCTGGGATTCTCCAGGCAAGAACACTAGAGTGGTTGCCATTTCCTTCTCCAGTGCATGAAAGTGAAGAGTGAAAGTGAAGTTGCTCAGTTGTGTCTGACTCCTGGTGACCGCATGGACTGCAACCTACCAGTCTCCTCCATCCATAGGATTGTCCAGGCAAGAGTACTGGAATGGGTTTCCATTGCCTTCTCTGTTCTTTGGCTATTATGTGTCAAACATCGTATTAAACACTGAAGAATCAAAGAAGTAAAATACCTGATTCTTTTTTCCTATGGAATTCTAATCCAGAAGAAGGAATGGATTTATATAAACTACATGTATAAAGGCCTAAGAAGTTTTCATATGGGTAAATAATTATTTCCTATCTGAGTTATTGTGGATGTTTATTTCTACTTCTAATTAAACAAGACAGAAGAAGTACTTTTAAATATAGTTGTGCTTGTATTAGCAACCTGAGAAAGCATGAACAATTTGGGAAATGAGACTAGAAAATAAGAATGAATATACCATATGAGTTTATGTAACTCTACAAAGAGCCGTGGTGGCAGATAATGTGAAAAAATGCATATTAAATTAGACCTCTATAGCCAATCTATTGAGAATAGGTTAGAAAGTTTTGTTTTGTTTTTAAATTAGATTTCTGAGAAAACAAATACCTATTTCCACTTGTATTACACTATTGTTTTTACAGTCCCAAATATCTTGACACATTTAAGATATTCTCCCCTTATAAAAAGAAAATTAATGTTTCTCCACTAACATGGCAAAGATTAGATTACAACTTTATTAATTTATTTTTGAAAAGAAACTTATTTCATACAGTTTTCATATCACATAAGAGAGAGATAAAAGCAAATACTTGCCCCACTCATACTATATTTGAAATCTATAATATCAGAAATCTAGTAGAATGCCTTAACCAATCAAGCTAAATATTTTGGGGCACTCTTTAATATGCTGCACTGATGAAGCAAGAGTGTAAGTTGAGTCAACCATGAACAATTCTTTGATTATCATACACCTCAACTACTCTGCATTGACCACAGGAAAAACAAAAACAATGAAAATGAAATGTGATTAGTTCCTGATGAATTGAAATTCTTTTAACAGACAGTGAACTGAGAACATTTATATTAATAGTAACAAGCCTTTAGTCTTTTCTCATTGAGAGTAGTATTCAATAAATGTATCTGATATATGATAGCATTCTTATATGAATAACAACATATGGAAAAATTGAAATTATTGCCTCTGCATTATTTGTTACATTAAGATGAGTGTGAGTTCTGTAACAGGAAAAATTTTAAATAACTATACCAATTATACTTTTTTTGAAAACTGTGTCTGCAGTTGCATATCTAGTATTTGTCAATAAGTTGAGCATAAAGATATAGAAAGTGATAAATTATATGATTTTCAAATGATTTTGCAACTGAAGCTTAACAAAAGATTGCTAAAAAATCTCAGTTAAAGGAGGAAAAACACATAATTCTTTGGATAAGACATGATTATACCATGCTTAAGCCATTGTTAGTATCTGGAAAATATGGAGAAGTTTAAAAAGCCTGATAATTACAGCATCACCTAGTTTTGGCAGGCCTATAATATTCATTTTTCCTGTTTCTTAGACAAATGCAGAATTCTATAGTGTTGGAATTGAATGTCAAAAAAAAAAAAAAGAGTCCTGTCAGTGCTCCTACACGATATACAGACTATTTTTTACAGATGAATTATTACAACTTTGTGTTTTGCTTCTCTGCCTTCACAGTT
Source organism: Bos taurus (assembly GCF_002263795.3). Taxonomy (NCBI): domain Eukaryota; kingdom Metazoa; phylum Chordata; class Mammalia; order Artiodactyla; family Bovidae; genus Bos; species Bos taurus. The sequence goes on from NC_037330.1 coordinate 72,089,032, forward strand.
ATTTCACACACACTTTTTGTAAGTAGCTGTAAATGATGAAGCATTAAAGTTTCACAGAACTCACTAAGTGTGAAATCAAGTTTGAGACGTAGAACATTGTTAATTTATTTGTACCGTTGGTAAAGGTAGGACAACACAATTAAGATCAAGAGATATATCAAGTAAGGGGAGGGGGATAGAAATCAAGTCTATTGACACCCACCTATCTCCTCTACTCATATCTGCCACTTTCCTGGGTAAATCAAACACATATATAAAATCTATCAATACAATCAATAATGTATGGTTGCATGAAGTTTACAGTCTACTTAAAAGGTAATATTCTTAAACATAACCATGGAAGCTCCAGGGTAAACAAGTGGACAACAATAATTTGAGCACAGAATAAAATTTCATCTCCTCCATGTTGTAGTCCTCAATCACTTAAACTTCTCTGTGTGTGCAATCTTTCTGAATCTCTCTTTCTCTCCTGATCTATATGTGATGTGTGCTTGTGCTCAGTTGCTAAGTCATGTCCAACTCTTTGTGACCTCAAATAAAATGTAACTAATATTAATATATCTTGTATATACAGGTAGATAACTATTATTAATATTACTTGCATCTTATGTTACATTATGGGAGAAGGCAATGGCACCCCACTCCAGTACTCTTGCCTGGAAAATCCCATGGACGGAGGAGCCTGTTAGGCTGCAATCCATGGGGTCATTAAGAGTCGGACACAACTGAGTGACTTCACTTTCACTTTTCACTTTTCATGCATTGGAGAAGGAAATGGCAACCCACTCCAGTGTTCTTGCCTGGAGAATCCCAGGGACAGGGGAGCCTGGTGGGCTGCCATCTATGGGGTCGCACAGAGTCGGACACGACTGAAGTGACTTAGCATAGCATAGCATAGCATGTTACATTATACATTTTCTAAATATATATATATTTTTTTTTTCTGAAGATTCAAAGATATTTCTCTATTAGTTAATTTTCCATTTTTTGTAGGTTTGAATAACCACTCTGTCTCTTCAGGGCACAAGTTTTATTTATATTTTATCATTACAGTATTTTTTCTGTAAAAAAGAATTAGTATCTCAGTGTTCCCAGAGTGTAATGAACATATGATAACAGTTAGTTCTCTTACTTCTTCTATTGATTACATTTATATCCATGAAAATTTTTCCTGAAAATAAAAATTATCTCATTTAAAATATGTAACTTAACATCATTAGTTTCCTACTTTATTATGGAAATTTGAGTAAAGGACATTTATACAACTTGACATAACATTTTCTTTCTTGATTAGCTCATATTTTCTATCTGCTTTTAGAAAAGGTGTAACTTTTAGAAAGGCTTATTGTATCAGCATAATGATAGAAGTACCTGCCAGGTCACGTCCACACACACCAACCACAGCAATAGGTGTAGTGCTTAGGGGAGGGGGCTCCAAGCCAGCTTTTATGAGCCCAATTTCTGTGAACTGGGAAGGACGAGGGAACAGGGTGATTTAAGAATAAGTAAGGTAATACTTAGTCATGAGATTTGGACTGTGAAGAAAGCTGAGCGCCGAAGAATTGATGCTTTTGAACTGTGGTGTTGGAGAAGACTCTTGAGAGTCTCTTGGACTTCAAGGAGATCCAACCAGTCCATTCTGAAGGAGATCAGCCCTGGGATTTCTTTGGAAGGAATGATGCTAGAGCTGAAACTCCAGTACTTTGGCCACCTCATGCGGAGAGTTGACTCATTGGAAAAGACTCTGATGTTGGGAGGGATTGGGGGCAGGAGGAGAAGGGGACGACAGAGGATGAGATGGCTGGATGGCATCACCGACTGGATGGACTTGAGTATGAGTGAACTCCGGGAGTTGGTGATGGACAGGGAGGCATGGCGTGGGGCAATTCATGGGGTCGCAAAGAGTTGGACACAACTTTAGCAAATGAACTGAACTGAACTGAATGATAGAAATGTAATGGGGGAAATATGGTGCCTGGAAACATTCTAGAAGATAGAAATTAAAAAAAAAAAAAAAAAAGGAAAAGAAGAACTTGTCTTACTCAAAAGTAAACAATTGGAGTTTTATAATATTGCTATAAAAATTTTCAGTTTTTCTTATGACAACTGCTTAAATTTAGAAACAAGGGAATCAGAAAACTGTAGTGTGTCACCTTTGAGAAGAATGTAAAAGAAATTTAATCTAACCTTCAATTTACAAAAAAGCAGGTATGAATCAAGCAAATCACTTACCCAAGATCATGTAGTGAGTTCAAAAAATTAATGAACTTATGTATAATGAAGAAAGGACACTGAAATTTTATATCTCAAAGTAATGGCTACCTTGGTTTATTCTTTAACACTCTTTAAAGCAGAGGGATTATGAATTTTAATGTTTGAACATGAAAACATACTAGAATGTTTATACAATATATGTAACATGCCAATAAAATCAATAAAATTAATATCCACTTATCATCACCAAGGTTTTAGAAGACTTCCTGAAGTTCATTTCTCAAACTTCTTTACCTCTTCTACTGCCTGTTTATTTCATGATGTATTAACTAGCAATGTGGTCCAAAAATTATAAATTTATGAGAATATACATAGTAGGACTGTGTTTTTTTTTTTTTTTTCCCAGAAACTGAGTAATTCTCTTCGGGGTAACCCAAATGTTATTATTTTGTTGAATTTTTCACTCATCACTTTTAACTGATCCAAAGGCAAAATAAATCCAATCTTTATTTTGTTCTGAAAAATCTAGATTTGTGTTTGTGTTATCAAAGATAAAAATCTAGACAGTTACATTGTAAAAAACTTGATTTAAGATAAATAGAACAATAAGATAAATAGAACAAATAACTCTGTAATAAGCAAAAGGAATAGTAAATCACTATATAATATATAAACAACCATTGTTATTCAAGTATGAACTACTCTCTCACATTTCAGAAAATGGCTGAAAATATATTTATATGTTTTAATTGCTATTTATTGAAAGCCAAATTATCCCCTTAAGTAAATATAAGAAGACAATTATGGGCAATCATGAGCTGCAAAGTCTATGCATCTAGAAAAGAAAACCTCAGCAGGAGGATCTGGCAACAGAATATTGTTTAGTCAGCAGTTTGTTTGTTTTTTTTTTTCACATAAAGATGAGTGATTATACAATAACTATCACAGCATGTTTGGTAATATTTCAGTATTAGATGAGATGTATTTATTTCAGTGCATTCTATTACCACAATAATGTGATGTTCCTTTCCTTCTTTTTTTTTTTCTCCTCTCTGTTGAACTGAATTTAATCTAATGTATAATTTTATTTTCTACAGTAAAAAAAAATTATCTTACGCCTGCATTTTTTAATATATTTAAGTAATGTCCATGAATCACCACCAGCAGCATCACTTGGGAATTAGAAAAGCAAATTCTCAAGTGGCACCCTATACTTTCAGCATAATAAACCCTGTATGGTGGGCCCAGCAATCTGTATTTTAGTAAATACTCCTCATGGTTCTGCTGCACAGCACCACATTGACAGAGATTAATGATAACAAAACACCATACTAACCTAAAGGCTCCTTAAGAAATGTGATTTGAAGATTGATAACCATCAAAATCCATTGATCTAACATACTTTTGGCTGATGTTTGAAACTGTATCTTTAAAAATGCACATATCCTGGGAAGTGGGAGTAGTCTAAACTGCCATTATCCCCCTATTTTCTTAATCAAGTGACACATCACTTTTGTCTATTTTTTCTCAAGGATTACTAGTACATTATTCTCCTTCAAACGGGCTCTGGAATATGGCCAAGGATCAATTTAATACAAGACCCAGTGGTTCATTTCAGTTTCACAACTCTTTACCTGTCTGTGTAATCTCTTTGATGTCAAAGTCCATAATATTAAACACTTTAAAATGCTATTATTGATTTGTAATTGCTGCTTGGAACTGTTAACCATAATCACTTTAAAGCATTCTTTCAATATCGCTCAGTGATACTACTCTGTAGTGGTTTCTTTCTATTTATGCTCTGATGATTTCTTCTAACTTACAAAAGAGGATTTTTCTGTTGTTTGTTAGTTCTCTCCTTTTATTGCTATACAGTTAGGATTTCATCTAACGTATGTGTTAGTTGCTCAGTCATGTCTGACTCTTTGCAAACCCATGGACTGTAGCCTGCCAGGCTCCTCCATCCACAGGATTTTCTAGGCAGGAATACTGGAGTGGGTTGCCATTTCCTTCTCCAGGGGATCTTCCTGATCCAGGGATTGAACCCAGGTTTCCTGCATTTCAGGCAGACTCTTTACTGAGTGAGTCACCTCTAATGCCTTCTTGTAAACCCCTTTCCTAGGTTCCTGGGTTTCCCCGGAAAACCAAGAGATCATATTAGAATTAGAAAAGAGTTTCTTTAATGGTGACATGCATAGATTATGAAATATTTAACATGATTTTGAAAGCGAAAGTGTTAGTTGCTCAGTCCTGTCTGACTCTTTGTGACCCCATGGACTGTAGCCCACCAGGCTCCTTTGTCCTTGAAATTCTCCAGACAATACTGGAGTGGGTAACCATTCCCTTCTCCAGGGGATCTTCCCAACCCAGGGATTAAACCCAGTTCTCCTGCATTGCAGGCAGACTCTTTACCATCTGAGCCAACAGGGAAGCTTTAACATGATTATAGGTAGTACATAAATAAGTCCAAAGTCAAGAATTCCCAAATTTTGTTTGTGAAGAACACAAAGCTAATTGTCAACTGTGAGTTGAAATAAAGAATAGTGGGAACGGAAAGAAATTATAACAGAAGGATGTAGGTAGATAAATTTTATCTAGTTGACTTAGTGAAAGTGAAAGTCACTCAGTAGTGTCCGACTCTTTGTGACCCCATGGACTATACAATCCATGGAATTCTCCAAGCCAGAATACTGGAGTGGATAACATTTCCCTTCTCCAGGGGATCTTCCCAAACCAGGGATCTAACCCAGGTCTCCCACATTGCAGGTGGATTCTTTACCAGCTGAGCCACAAGGGAAGCCCAAGAAAACTGGAGTGGGTAGCCTATCCCTTCTCCAGGGGATCTTCCCGACCCAGGAATTGAACTGGGGTCTCCTGCATTGCAGGCAGTTTCTTTACCACCAGAGCTATAGTTAAATGAATGACTTAATCTTTTTTCCCCTCATACTCTTTGAATATTGGTACCCTTTTCCGGAGTATATTAGAATTTCCAGCATTATCTTTGGTAACTAATACCTATTAAGTCTTATATAAACATGTTTTTATAATTAATTCTATTATGACTAGTTAACATTTTAATGAATTGTTTTGTTAAAATATTTCTACTGAGCACCTAGCTAAGGACAAGGTTCGATAGTGCCACAGTGAACAGGAAATAAAAGCTTGGAACAAATGTCAACTGGTCAAAAATAGAAAGGTCTGGCAGAATAAAACTTTCTTAGTAGAAGGCTTCTAAATCTCTTTAATAAGGCAACACATTATCAAAGTAGTGTCGGTACTACTTTGATGATAGTAGTGAGAGAGGTCACTACTCTCTCTCACTGATAGTAGAGTAGTGATAGTAGAGTAGTGAAATCACCCGATTTATTTTAATATATCCTACCTGTCATAAGCTTAAAATTCACTAAAGAAGGTATGCCACACACACGCGCACACACACACACAGCTTATAATGGCAAAAGACTCCAAGCTTATCCTTGAAAAATGAGTTTTTATGATCAAGGCTCCTTCTTGAAGGCTGAATCCTTTGTAATAGTCCCATAATTTCCAACTACTATTCATGGCTGAACATAGCAGGCCCTCAAGATTGGCACAGTAACCAGCTCAAATGCAAATTACTACCATAACCATAAAGACAGGAGTGATCACAAGCATCTAACACTTCCAGCTCAAGTTGAAAAGGACAAGGGAGCACGTCCTTGACCAGAGCACTAATCACTAGCATGGGACAACCTGGAAACAGAGAAAATGGATGAAATAAGTTATCTAAGCTGCTCAAGTGGACTGCAGGGTCAAAGAATTACCATCCCAATGACAAAGTTGGGGAAGGTGATGGGACCGAAGGGACCTAATAAGGATCTTTCTTACTTACCTAGTGTGTCACTAAAGGTCTTAAAAGAACACCTGATAAATTCGTTTGTTTCTTTTCTGACACAGTACCACAGGTGCAACTCCCTCTGAACTGAAAAGGCAGAATCTATTAGAGTTTCAAGTATTTCAGTGAAAGAAATAAACAAAAATAATTGTCATTACTTGATAAATGAAAGGGAAGATTTCAAGTGGCATAAGACTGTAGAATGTCTTCCAAGGGAAGCACAAGAGCCATTTACTTTTTAGTTCCAAGTTCATATATATATACACATATACACACATAATAAGCAAGCAGGCCTAAGAGTAATAAGTGCATCAGTTATTCAAACATAATTGAAGTAAATTAAGCTGGATGGATATTTTTGGATCTTTTACAAATCAATCCTGATATTATAGAAATCTGGTGTCATCTTCTCAAAATGAAACTGCCTAAAATAGGCATTTATTTATTTTCTGTGATTTACAGTGTGAGGCTATATGTATCTCTATTCTCAAAGCACTAATACAATGTCTACTTAGTTCTGGTAAAATACCTTATGTTAACTAAACAAGGATATAATATTTTATAGGTTTTCTTATATAATATGTAAAAAACACAGAATTTTAACATAAAGGGGTGGTGTGATACCCCAAGTCTCTGACTATGACTTATTTTGTGCTATTATAAATTTTAGATCAAAGGATAGGATAATGTCTGGACAAGATGATATCAAGAATGACTTTTCCTAACCTGTGTATATTATGAAGATAGCTGTGAGTGGAACTGGGAAGTGACTTAGAACATATTGTAATTATCATAGAGGTCCATTTTCTGTATTTTAGGTCAGGTCATTCTTTCATTCTCTTGAACTAGTGAATGTCAAGTATTCAACAAACCCTTCTAAATTTCTGAGAGTCAGATAATTCCCTGTTTTCTAAATAAATTACTTCCAGAATTTAAGGGGCCAGGGAAAATGGGATAATGGATCTTGTCAATGATAGCAAGTATATTTACACAAGCATATGAAATTTCAGAAATGAAATCAGGAAATACTCACCCATCCAGTGAGCCCCATACTATGCCATTCAGCATCTCTTTCCTGGAGTATATCTGTCATTAAGAAAGTCAATGCCTCAAAATATCTTGGCAACCATGGTGGTTTAGGTTTCCTAGAAATGAGATCCAGCCTAGTCTTCTGTGATAATGCTAAAACTTTAATGCATTTTAGCAAATACCTCCACAAAATACAGAAGTGAAACTGATTTCTTATTAACTTTTCACTTCATTCAAAAATGCATTTCATATATTCTCATTGAGAAGTAGAGCCATTGCTTTTGTGAAATGCAATATAATTCAGAACATTTTAATCTTTTGTATGCTTCAAGTACACTTTATACTAGTAGGAGTATACTCTTGCCACTCAAGTAGGGAACTTAATTTGTGGAGATGTTCTCATGCATCTTAATGGGATTTTTTCTTTTGTATCATTTCTACCACAAAGAATATTAAGCATTGAGAAAACATTATTTGTTCTTACTTATACATATGCCTAACCCTCCCCTCCCCACATACACACTCCCACACAAACACACAGTGAGACAATCTAAAGCTCTGGATATAATATATTCATAAAAATATATTCTCTTACAGAATTGTAGTTTTAATTGGACAATAATGGGAAAAGAAATGGAAAACTAAAGAAATTCCATTTGTTTTAACTTAGGGTCCAAAAAGAGCTACACTAGCAGCTGACTTAAAGAAAAAAATCTGTATAAGCATTTTCAGCCCATTACCAACAGAAACAGATGCATTGCCAACCCCTCAGAGATAGAGCTGATAATGAAAATGTTACCGACCTTTAAGTGGAGCATCTCTGCCAGACAAGGTTATAATAGTGAATTTACATTAGGGAAGAAAGCATTCAGTATTTATGATATGCAATTTTAACTTGTGTTTAAAGTGGTACAGGAGGATTCATGAGGGATTTAATGTTCTAGGAAAGCTATTTGGTCAGTACTGTAAGATTTTATGACCTTTCATTAAGACTTGAAAGTTTAACTGTACACCTTCTGCATTGAATGCAAATCATGCTATTTTTTCCTGCCTGTCCTCTGAATATCTCTAATGCCACAGATGAAAGAGGCAGTTAGAAAAACCTTGTATTTTAAAGCAGCTGGCGTCAGAGGCTATAAATACAATATTCACCAAAGAACTTCAGAGGACAGAGCGTTAAATGAAAAACCTAGAGCGTTGTTTATATTTAAAAAATTTATACTCCATGTAAACCAAGAGAAACATTTAAAATAATGTAGTTTAGCACCAAGAATCTTTCTCTAGTGAAGAATATTAACAATTTTGGGAAAACAGTTAAATTCATACATGGAGTCATAATTTATTCTACAACAATTGTTTCAATATGTATGAAAAAATTTATGGGAGTAATCAACATCATTCAAATAACATTTAGGTTCAAATAAATCTTCCTGAATTGTTAGGTCCATGAATCGAAGTAAATTCAGTTCAGTTCAGTTCAGTTCAGGCGCTCAGTCGTGTCCGACTCTGCGACACCATGAACCACAGCACGCCAGGCCTCCCTGTCCATCACCAACTCCTGGAGTTCACTCAGACTCACGTCCATCGAGTCAGTGATACCATCCAGCCATCTCAGCCTCTGTCATCCCCTTCTCCCCTTGCTCCCAATCCCTCCCAGCATCAGAGTATTTTTCAATGAGTTAGCACCTTGCAGGAGATGGTCAAAGAAGTGGAGTTTCAGCTTCAGCATCAGTCCTTCCAATGAACATCCAGGACGGATCTCCTTTAGAATGGACTGATCGGATCTCCTTGCAGTCCAAGGGACTCTCGAGAGTCTTCTGCAACACCACATCAATTCTTTTGAACACCACACCAGTTCAAAAGCATCAATTCTTCAGCGCCCAGCTTTCTTCATAGTCCAACTCTCACATCCATATGTGACCATTGGAAAAACCATAACCTTGACTAGTTGGACCTTTGCTGGCAAAGTAATGTCTCTGCTTTTGAATATGCTATCTAGGTTGGTCATAACTGTCCTTCCAAGGGGTAAGTGTCTTTTAATTTCATGGCTGCAATCAACATCTGCAGTGATTTTAGAGCCCCCAAAAATAAAGTCTACCACTGTTTCCACTGTTTCCCCATCTATTTCCCATGAAGTGATGGGACCAGATGCCATGATCTTAGTTTTCTGAATGTTGAGCTTTAAGCCAACATTTTCACTCTCCTCTTTCACTTTCATCAAGAGGCTTTTTATACCTCTTCACTTTCTGCCAGAAGGGTGGTGTCATCTGCATATCTGAGGTGATTGATATTTCTCCCGGCAATCTTGATTCCAGCTTGTGTTTATTCCAGCCCAGCGTTTCTCATGATGTACTCTGCATATAAGTGAAATAAGCGGGGTGACAATATACAGCCTTGACGTACTCCTGTTCCTATTTGGAACGAGTCTGTTATTCCTTGTCCAGTTCCAACTGTTGCTTCCTTAGCTGCATATAGGTTTCTCAAGAGGCAGGTCAGGTGGTCTGGTATTCCCATCTCTTTCAGAATTTTCACAGTTTATTGTGAAGTAAATTGGATGTAAATTGGACTCTATACATGGACATCACAAGATGGTCAACACTGAAATCAGATTGATTATATTCTTTGCAGCTAAAGATGGAGAAACTCTCTACAGTCAGCAAAAACAAGACCAGGAGCTGACTGTGGCTCAGACCATGAACTCCTTATTGCCAAATTCAGACTTAAATTGAAGAAAGCAGGGAAAACCACTAGACCATTCAGGTATGACTTAAATCAAATCCCTTATAATTATACAGTGGAAGTAAGAAATAGATTTCAGGGCCTAGATCTGATAGATAGAGTGCCTGATGAACTATGGAATGAGGTTCGTGATGTTGTGCAGGAGACAGGGATCAAGATCATTCCCGTAGAAAATAAATGCAAAAAAGCAAAATGGCTGTCTGAGGAGGCCTTACAAATAGCTGTGCAAAGAAGAGAAGTGAAAAGCAAAGGAGAAAAGGAAAGATATAAACATCTGAATGCAGAGTTCCAAAGAATAGCAAGAAGAGATAAGAAGGCCTTCTTCAGTGATCAATGCAAAGAAATAGAGGAAAACAACAGAATGGGAAAGACTAGAGATCTCTTCAAGAAAATCAGAGATATCCAAGGAACATTTCATGCAAAGATGGGCTTGATAAAGGACAGAAATGGTATGGACCTAACAGAAGCAGAAGATATTAAGAAGAGATGGCAAGAATACACAGAAGAACTGTACAAAAAAGATCTTCATGACCCAAATAATCACAACAGTGTGATCACTGACCTAGAGCCAGACATCCTGGAATGTGAAGTCAAGTGGGCCTTAGAAAGCATCACTACAAACAAAGCTAGTGGAGGTGATGGCATTCCAGTTGAGCCATTCCAAATCCTGAAAGATGATGCTGTGAAAGTGCTGCACTCAATATGCCAGCAAATTTGGAAAACTCAGCAGTGGCCATAGGACTGGAAAAGGTCAGTTTTCATTCTGATCCCCAAAAAAGGCAATGCCAAAGAATGCTCAAACTACCACACAATTGCACTCATCTCACATGCTAGTAAAGGAATGCTCAAAATTCTCCAAGCCAGGCTTCAGCAATATGTGAACTGTGAACTTCCTGATGTTCAAGCTGGTTTTAGAAAAGGCAGAGGAACCAGAGATCAAATTGCCAACATCCGCTGGATCATCGAAAAAGCAAGAGAGTTCCAGAAAAACATCTATTTCTGCTTTATTGACTATGCCAAAGCCTTTGACTGTGTGGATCACAATAAACTGTGGAAAATTCTGAAAGAGATGGGAATACCAGACCACCTGATCTGCCTCTTGAGAAATTTGTATGCAGGTCAGGAAGCAACAGTTAGAACTAGGCATGGAACAACAGACTGGTTCCAAATAGGAAAAGGAGTACGTCAAGGCTGTATATTGTCACCGTGCTTATTTAACTTATATGCAGAGTACATCAAGAGAAACGCTGGGCTGGAAGAAACACAAGCTGGAATCAAGATTGCCGGGAGAAATATCACTAACCTCAGATATGCAGATGACACCACCCTTATGGCAGAAAGTGAAGAGGAACTCAAAAGCCTCTTGATGAAAGTGAAAGTGGCGAGTGAAAAAGTTGGCTTAAAGCTCAACATTCAGAAAACGAAGATCATGGCATCCGGTCCCATCACTTCATGGGAAATAGATGGGGAAACAGTGGAAACAGTGTCAGACTTTATTTTTCTGGTCTCCAAAATCACTGCAGATATTGATTGCAGCCATGAAATTAAAAGATGCTTACTCCTTGGAAGGAAAGTTATGACCAACCTAGATAGCATATTGAAAAACAGAGACATTACTTTGCCAACAAAGGTTCATCTAGTCAAGGCTATGGTTTTTCCTGTGATCATGGATGGATATGACAGTTGGACTGTGAAGAAGGCTGAGCCATGAAGAATGGATGCTTTTGAACTATGGTGTTGGAGAAGACTCTTGAGAGTCCCTTGGACTGCATAGAGATCCAACCAGTCTATTTTGAAGGAGATCAGCCCTGGGATTTCTTTGGAAGGAATGATGCTAATGAAACTCCATTACTTTGGCTACCTCATGCGAAGAGTTGACTCATTGGAAAAGACTCTGATGCTGGGAGGGATTGGGGGCAAGAGGAGAAGGGGATGACAGAGGATGAGATGGCTGGATGGCATCACTGATTTGATGGATGTGAGTGTGAGTGAACTTCGGGAGTTGGTGATGGACAGGGAGGCCTGGCATGCTGCAATTCATGGGGTCGCAAAGAGTCGGACACAACTGAGCGACTGATCTGATCTGATCTGAAATTGGATGTGGTCAAATAGGAGATGGCAAGAGTGAACATCCACATTTTAGCAATCAGTGAATTAAAATGGATGGGAATGGACAAACTGAATTCCGATGACCATTATATCTACTCTTGTGGGCAAGAATCCCTTGGAAGAAATTGAGTAGCTCAACTAATTAACAAAAGAGACCAAAATGCAGTACTTGGGAGCATTTCAAAAATGATAGAATGATCCTGTTTGTTTCCAAGGAAAACCATTCAATACCACAGTAATATAACTTTATGCCACAGTCACTGGAGCCAAAGAAGCTGAAGTCAAATGGTTCTATGAAAACCTCCATGACCTTCTAGATCTGACATCAAAACAAGATTTCCTTTTCATCATAGGGGACTGGAATGCAAAGCAGGAAGTCAAGAGATACCAGCCTCGGAGTACAAAATGAAGCAATGGAAAGTTTATCAGAGTTTTGCCAAGGGAACACAATGGTCATAGCAAACACTCTCTTCCAACAACACAAAAGACACTCTACAGATGCACATCACCAGATGGTCAATACTGAAATCAGACTGTTTACATTCGTCGCAGCCAAAGTTAGAGAAGCTCATTAGAGTCAGCAAAAACAAGACTGGGAGCTGACTGCGGCTCAGATCCAGTTCAAGATTCTTTATTGCAAAATTCAGACTTAAATTGAATAAAGTAGGGAAACCACTAGGCCATTCAGGTATGACTTAAATCAAATCCCTTATGATTATATAATGAAAGTGACAAATAGATTCAAGGGATTAGATCTAATAGAGTACCTGGAGAACTATAGATGAAGGTTCATAACATTATACAGGAGATGGTAGCCAAAACCATCCCCCAAAAAAAGAAATATAAAAATGCAAATTGGTTGTCCAACAAAGCCTCACAAACAGCTGAGAAAACAAGAGAAATGAAAGGCAAAGGAGGAAAAGAAAATCAGTGTGCCCACTGATTGCAGAGTTCCAAAGAATAGCAAGGAGAAATAAGAAAGCCTTCTTAAGTGAACAATGCAAAGAAATAGAGGAAAACAATGGAATGGGAAAGATTAGAGCTCCCTTCAAGAACATTAGAGATACCAGTGAAATGTTTCATGCAAAAATATGGGCAATAAAGGACAGAAATGGCAAGGAACTAACCGAAGCAGAAGATATTAAGAAGAGGTGGCAAGAATACACAGAAGAACTGTACAAAAAAAGGTCTTAATAACCCAGATAACCACAATGGTATGATCACTCACCTAGAGTAAGACATTCTGGAGTGTGACATCAAGTGTTACTATAAATAAAGTTAGTGGAAGTGATGGAATTATAGCTGAGCTAATAAAAATCATAAAAGATGATGCTTTTAAAGTGTTACACTCAGTATGCCAAAAGATTTGGAAAACTCAGCAGTGGCCACAGGACTGGAAAAGATCAATTTTCATTCTTATCCCAAAGAAGGGCAGTGCCAAAGAATGTTCACACCTCCATACAATTGCACTGATTTCACATGTTAGCAAGGTAATGCTCAAAATGGCTTCAACACTAGGTGAACCAAAAACTTTCCTATATACAAGCTGGATTTAGAAAAGGCATATCTCTTACAAAAGAAACTACAGAGAGTTGTCTTGCCTCTTCTGATAAGAGAAGACACAGCAAGAAACTACTGTCTTTGAACAAGAAGGCAGCGTGATCTCAGCACCTTAATATCAGTTTTCAGTCTCCAGAACTATGAGAGAAAAAAGATGTTTGTATCAAACATCAAATCTATAACTATATACATTCATATGAGGGAGGCTTTTGTCTGTAGATGGCTCCTTGCATTCTTCTGGATGCAAGAAAAACCTCTTGGGTATTGATGTTCTGAAGTGAACTGAGAAGCATGAGAAGTACCTTGCCTTCACATCAATACCCAAGAGGTTTTTCTTGCATTCCAGAAGAATGCAAGGAGCCATCTACAGACAAAAGCCTCACTCATATGAATGTATATAGTTTATATATAGTTGGCAAAGTAATGTCTCTGCTTTTTAATATGCTGTCTAGTTTGGTCATACCTTTTATTCCAAGGTGCAAGCATTTTTTGATTTCATGGCTGCAGTCATCATCTGCAGTGATTTTGAAGCTCCCCAAAATAAAGTCTGTCTCTGTTTCCATTGTTTCTGAATCTATTTGCCATGAAGTGATGGGACTGGATGCCATGATCTCAGTTTTCTGAATGTTGACTCTTTAGCCAACTTTTTCATTCTCCTTTTTCACTTTCATCAAGAGGCTCTTCAGTTCTTCTTTGCTTTTTGCCATAAGGGTGATGTCATCTGCATATCTGAGGTTATTGATATTTCTCCAAGTAACCTTGATTCCAGCTTGTGCTTCATCCAGCCCGGCATTTCACATGATATGCTATGCATATAAATTAAATAAGCAGGGTGACAATAGACAGACTTGGCATTTACTTTCCCAATTTGGAACCAGTCTGCTGTTCTATGTTCAGTTCTAACTGTTGCTTCCTGACCTGCATACAGATTTCTCAGGATGCTGGTTAGGTGCTCTGATATTCCCATCTCTTTAAGAATTTTCCACAGTTTGTTGTCATCAACAACAGTCAAAGACTTTGGCATATCAAAAAAGCAGAAATAGATATTTTTCTGGAACTCTCTTGCTTTTTCGGTAAGCCAGCAGATGTTGGCAATTTGATCTCTGGTTCCTCTGCCTTTTCTAAATCCAGCTTGAACGTCTGGAAGTTCATGGTTCATGTGCTTCTGAAGCCTGGAGAATTTTGAGCATTACTTTGCTAGCTTGAGAAATGAGTGCAATTGTGCGGTAGTTTTGTATATTCTTTGGCATTGCCTTTCTTTGGGATTGGAATGAAAACTGACCTTTTCCAGTCCTGTGGTCACTGCTGAGTTTTCTAAATTTGCTGGCATATTGAGTGCAGCACTTTCACAGGATCATCTTTCAAGATTTGAACTAGCTCAACTGGAATTCCATCACCTCCACTAGCTTTGTTCATAGTAATGCTTTCTAAGGCCCACTTGACTTCACATTCCAGGATGTCTGGCTCTAGGTGTGCAATTACACCATCATGGTTATCTGGGCCATGAAGATCTTTTTTGTATAGTTCTTTTGTGTATTCTTGCCACCTCTTCTTAATAGATTTTACTTCTGTTAGGTCCTTACTATTTTTGTCCTTTATTGTGCCCATCTTTGCATGAAATCTTGAATTTCTGCTTCTTAATTTTTTCTTTTTTTTTATTGTGTTTAATCTACTATGTGTTCTTAATTTTAAGATTGAAAAATGATTATTTATTTAGACCTGCATATTATTTGCTATTTCTTAATTTTTTAAATATATGCGTATTATCTACTTTTTTTTATTGTTGTTGATTTTTACCTTAAATATGTTGTGATCAGAGAAAGCCATTTGTATGATTCTATCCTTTGTTATTTGTTGAGACTTTCTTGATGGATTACCACATGGTCATTTTATGAATAATAACTGTTTTTACCCTATCTCACAATTTATAATACTTTTGTTGCATATATAAATCCTTTAAATAGTAAATAATATAATTTAACATTCACATTCACTTTTTAATGTGAGATATTTTCCCCTTGCCAAGAGGTCTGTTTTAATTTTACTTTTTGTCCATCTCAAAGAATGAATTCTTTTAGTTTTGTTTTTCTTAGGTTGGCTATTTTCCTGATAAAATATTGACTGGATATAGGATTCCAGTTTGATAAGTATATTCTTCCAGTATGTTAAAGATGCAGGTTTCTGATTTCCATTGTTTCTTTAGAAAATTTAGTTGTTGGTCTTACTTCTCTGAAGAAAATCAGTCTTTATTTCTCCTACTGCTTTTAAGATTCTCACTTTTTTTTTTTTTTGCTTTCAGTAATGGTTCTGAAAGGCATGTTTAGAAAGAGTTCTTTGTTTTCATTATTTAGAATTCCTAAGACACCTGGAATGCATGGTTTACTCATTTGTAAATTTCTATTTCCTTATAAATGTTAATATTGCTTTTGTACCACCTCTCTTTTCTTGCTGGCACTTCAATTTTACTTTTGTTAAATCTTCTTTTTATACACTTTTTGTTGCTCATGCTTTATTCCTAAATATCCTTTTATTTTACCTAATTTCCAGTTCAATAATTCTTCAGTTTATATCTAGATCATACACTAAATTCTTAGTTTGGAGGCTTTTCATTTTAGCTGTAAGATCTATTTGCTGCTGCTTCTTATTTTTTTAATGTTTAGTTACCTGCTAAAGGTTAAAGTTATTTTAAAGTCTCTGTCTGGTATCTCCAATGCTCTTGTGTATCATAAACTCTAAAACATAATAAATTAAATACAAAAATTTAGAAGGAATGAATTAATAAAAAGCAGATATTAATGAAATAAAAACCCATAAAAAATTGAAGGGACTAATATAGCCCAAAGTTGACTCTTCTGAAAAAACTGATAAAATTGATTAATTATTGGCAAGACCATGTGCATCTGCTTCTGTTATTTTACTTCTTTTATGATTACTTCACATTGTCTTGATTGTTCATACAACTGACTTGTTTTTTGTTTACTCTATTAATGAAAAATTATTAGTAAAAAGAAAAAAGGTTTCCTAGCTAGGATAATGTCTTCTTTCAAAGAGGGTATATATTTGCTGTTTATAGATTCTTGGAACCAAGTATAACCTAATCCAATATCAGGGACTAAGATGATTTATTGTCAAATGTTTGTCTTTCCTAAGCTTGTTTCCCATACATCATTATTGCTTATTTTCTCCTAATACCTTCAAAAACATTATTTTGATATATATGCATATATATATACTTATATGTAAAACTTTATTGTTTCCAATTTTTCTCAGTGGTGGATTTAGTCACCTATTCAGTTCAGTTCAGTTCAGTCACTCAGTCATGTCCGTCTCTTTGCGACCCAATGAATCGCAGCACTCCAGACCTCCCTGTCCATCACCATCTCCCGGAGTTCACTCAAACTCATGTCCATTGAGTCAGTGATGCCATCCAGCCATCTCATCCTCTGTTGTCCCCTCTTCTTCCTGTCCCCAATCCCTCCCAGCATCAGAGTCTTTTCCAATGAGTCAACTCTTCGCATGAGGTGGCCAAAGTCCTGGAGTTTCAGCTTTAGCATCATTCCTCCCAAAGAAATCCCAGGACTGATCTCCTTCAGAATGGACTGGTTGGATCTCCTCGCAGTCCAAGGGACTCTGAAGAGTCTTCTCCAACACCACAGTTCAAAACTATCAATTCTTTGGTGTTCAGCTTTCTTCACAGTCCAACTCTCACATCCATACATGACCACTGGAAAAACCATAGCCTTGACTAGACGGACCTTTGTTGGCAAAGTACTGGAAGTCAAAGCCTATAATTCAGAATTAAAAGAAAAGTATCACCTTCTTAGATAGAAATTGCAATAACTAGCTTATTCTAGAATATTCCAATGCTTCCTTTATAAAACAGAGCATTTGTCATCATTTGATAATGGCTGGCTCCCTTCAAGAAAGAATCTGGCCTCTGTGAGCCATCTGAGGAGTCTTCCTCAGTTCTTGCTTTCTACTATATATATATTTTTAAATCAATGATATGCACAGATTCAGGGAAATTTCAAGATCAAAACAATTTCTAGATTTTTAGTACTAAACTATTTTATTGTAGATTTGGAACCAAATTGTTTTATCACCTTCTAAAATATTCATCATTTAAATAAGATTTTCATGCCAAGATAAAGAATAAAAATACCTTATTATCAAAAAAGGACAATTTGCACTTATATATAATAGGATACATTTATCTTAATTTCTTTAAAGTTCTTCAATTGATATGCAACTAAATTTAACCTAAATGGAGAGCTTTTGACAAGCTGTATATCACTGAAGTAGTGAATGGTATGAAAATAATAATGGTAATTTTCAATAATGACAGTTTTAGAACTATTCACACTCTTTTGAAAACTATCATGGTTTCACTACCTTCCCATGAAACTATCCAAAAAAATGCCCTAAATACATTGTGCATTGCTTTATTAGACAATTTTTACATATTTCCCTTAAAATTGTTTCATATTTGAGACACGTGTTAATAAATGAGTTATACCTGCTTGAAAAAAATGCGTCACATTTGACAGAAAATATTACCTTAATAACAAAATAGACACTAATTTAGTTTAAAAATTGACTTTATCATAAGAAGACAATGCAGGGACTTCTTAGTATTTACGTTTTTAAACAAGTATGAGTACACACATACATGTTACCTAAAATATCACACACATATTGAACAGTGAAAGGAAGAAGTCACTCTGGTAGAAATCAACCAAGTGAAAAAATACAGTCCTGAAATGTTCCATCTTAACTTTAGCTAAGTTGGTAAGTTCTGAAAAAATATGGTGTATTCTTTTCCTCTCAAAAATAGAATCTTTTTTACAAAGAATTTCCAAGTGACGGGGATGTTTTACAATATAACTTCACTATAAGGTGCAATGAAAAATAGCAAAGGTAGGAAGAAAAATGTAGGCCTGAAGCAAGATATTTCTGCCAATCTACCAGAATATTAATATCCTAAATCATCATGGTAGCTTACTAGTGCACCAAAGAACTAAATTTCTGACAAATCCACTGCTTTCATACTAGGAATATACTTTTATTAAAAATTAGCTTAAGACTTTTCATGATTATATAAATTAATATTACTCTAAATCAATACTCTGCACATAAGTTCAAGTGTATCAAAATTTAAGCACAACGCTTCCCAAATATTTTATAATATTATCAGCTATTAATATAAGCTAATAATAAAGCCTATTAAAAGTTATTACTAAGAAATATAGCAGAGAAATTATTTGGTCAAAAAGTTTGGGAAATATTCGAATTGACAAAGAGTTTCATTTATAATAGAATTTCTAAAGCTTATAAAATGATAATCTGTATTTTGAATATCCAGGTAAAACAGTATTTCACTTTCTACAAGTGTTTCTCCCTCCTCCCCTGGAATTTCAATTACTGGGACTTGTTTGGAAAAGATTGGAAACTACCAGTTTCCATGCCAGCATATTACATATTATGCCAGCATATTACTGCTTTAGCTTCAGAGGCCTTGATACATGTCCGTATACAAAGAAGTTTGGATTAGGCTTCCTTATTTTCTCTTGTATATTTATTTAAAGTAATACTTGGAAGATGATTAAAATATCCTGCCAGCATAGACCTGGCTTTTTATTTTCCAAAAGCAGATGAATTCATTTTGAAACAGTTGTTGTTGGAGACCTTTTGGAGGAGACAACTAGTAAGATAGCTCAGAGAAAGTTTTATGTGTTCTTTTCTAGTTTTGATATTATTTTCCTTGGTTTGTAATTTTTCCTTAATGATCTGAGAATTTGTCACAGACATTTCTATAGACATGTTTTGAGCAGTTATGAAGAGAAGCTGGGACATGTGAGATGAAAGGAAAGAAGAGTGTGGCCCTATCATAAAAAGATAACAAACAATTGGAAAAAAAAAAAAACCTAGAGTTTGTTCACACACACACACACATACGCACACACAAATATATATATATATATATATATATATCCTTAAAAATTAAAGGGAACTAAGTTCTAACAATAATACCAGCTTTCCACTTTTACATAACACTTAAATGTGTTTATTACTCTTTTTTTTTTTTACTTCTTGTCATTTTTCCATATATTTAATAGACTGAATATGTTTCCTGCAAAAGGTAAAGGAGAAGGACCTGCTGTGTATGTATGTGCTCATGTTGGGAGACACTAAGAGAAGTGATATTAAAAACACACACACACAACAGCTTTCTTGAAGTATACTTTGCTCATTTGAAGCATGCAATTAAATGATTTTGGGTATTTTCATAGATCCATGAAGCCGTCACTACAGTCAAGTTTGGAACTATATGTTTCAGAAACATTACACTAGACACTGTGATAGCTACGAAGTATATAGTAAAGAACTATTAAGTTCATAGTCTTCTGAGGGATTCCTATGTAAAACTAATAACTGATAGATAATAAGTACATCATTGGTAATAATAGGGTGCCCTGGGAGAATAACAGGATGCATCCAAGTTAAACTCAGGATTTAGAGAAGATGCCTAAAGAAATGAAGTTTAAGCTGATATTTGAAAGATAAGTAGAAATTTTATGGCTAAAGTAGAGTAGAAAATATGAGTTTTCCAGCCATAAATTAGCATATGCATAGGCCTTTGACTAGAAAAAGTTTGATTCCTTTCAGAAGCAGAAATAATGTTCCATTATGTAGTGATAATCACACAATGTGAAGAATTTAAAAAGCAATTACATTCTCTGGTTAATGGTATGCATGCTAAGTGTCCTAATGTACTATTATTTGCAAGTTACTTTAAAATCCATCAAAGAAAAAGATAGATCTATGAACAAGCAGAAGAATTGATAGAAGAATAGATATGTTACAAAGCAGCTATAACTGTTAATTGAAAAATATAGGTATTGATGTATGGATGTTCATTGTATAAGTCTTTTGCTTTGTTTGCTTGAAAATGTATAAGGTATTGAAGAAAAAGTCCTTATATTAACACATGGTTCAGGGAATTTAAGTTAAGAAAGAATGTATTGGGTGAACTGACTGGTTTATCTCTAAGGTGCTTTTAATGTCCCATTATTCTATGAATAAAAGCATCAAGAATTTAGTTTTATTTTAAACTATAGTTATCTTCACCAGTGCAACTGAACTACTGGATGAAACTCTTAAGTTTGAAAGCACTATATATTTTGGCAATGCATATTCCATTTTCTCAAGGACATATGAATTAGTCATTTTAGCTACCCATTAGTCCCAGGGCAGTCCTGTGATTAGTTTCAGAATTGTCCAGTGATTATGTTCAATTGTTGGGGAAGAAAATCAGTGAAACCGGAGGGTTTTGTTCAATATAGCCCATACTTAACAGAAATAATTCAGACTGTAAAGTATTTCTACTTTCCATTGCCAAGTACTGTTTCGAGGCAGTGTGTGCAGTTTCAAAGAAATCAAAAAAGGGATAGTATTTTTGTTATTTTCAATTTAGTCCATGGGCTAGGAACTTCACTTTCATTATTACATTTAATTTACAAATACTCTTGCAAGTTTCATTTTATTACTTCTACTGTAAATCTATCATTTAAACCCAGTTTGTCATTGGGGGTGGGGATAGATAGAGCTATAGAAGTTGCATAATATTTACTTACATAAAATTTGCTCTTTTTTTGTTGTTCAGGAATTGATGATACCATTTTCCTGCTTTATTTGACAGACAAAATGTTTGTATTAAGAGTCTATAGTGCCAGACAGAGTTGATAATAAATTATGGGGGTAAAAAGGCAACAGATAGAACCAGACATGGAACAACTGAGTTGTTCAAAATTGGGAAAGGAGTATGTCAAGGCTGTATATTATCACCCTACTTATTTAACTTATATGTAGACTACATCATGTGAGATGCCATGCTAGATGAATCACAAGCTGGAATCAAGATTGCCAGGAAAAATATCAACAACTTCAGATACATAAATGAATTCATTCTAATGGCAGAAAATGAAGAGGAACTACAGAGCCTCTTAATGAGAATGAAAGAGAAGAGTGAAAAAAAAAATAGCTTAAAATTCAATATTAAAAAAAAAAAAAAAAAACCCTTAGATCATGACATCCAGTCTCATCACTTCATGGCAAATGGAAGGAGAAAAAGTGGAAATAGTGACAGATTTTCTTTTACTGGGCTCTAAAATCACTGCAGATGATGACAGCAACCATGAAATTAAAAAATCCCACTCCTAGGCATATACCCTGAGGAAACCAAAATTGAAAAACACATGTATCCCATTGATCATTGCAGCACTACCTACGATAGCTAGAACTTGGAAGCAACCTAGATGTCCATTTATAGATGAATGGATAAAGAAGTTGTGATACATATATGCAATGGAATATTACTCAGCCATAAAAATGGAGCACATTTGAGTCAGTTCTAATGAAGTGGATGAACCTATAACCTACTACACAGAGTGAAGTAAGGCAGAAAGAGAAAGATAAATATCATATTCTAATGCACATACATGGAATCTAGAAAAATGGTACTGAAGAATTTATTTACAGGGCAGCAATGAAGAAACAGACATAGAGAATAAAACTATGGACATGGGGAGAGGGGAAGAGAGGATAAGATGTATGGAAAGAATAACATGGAAATTTATATTACCATATGTAAAATAGATAGCCAACAGGAATTTGCTGTATGGCTCAGGAAATACAAAGAGGGGCTCTGTATCAACCTAGAAGGATGGATGGAAGGGAGATGGAAGGGAGGTGCAAAAGGGAGGGAATATGTGTATACCTATGGCTTATTCATGTTGAGGTTTGACAGAAAACAACAAAATTCTGTAAAGCAATTATCCTTCAATAATTAAAAAAAAAAAGGTAAAAACAAACAAAAAAAAGAATGCTTGCTCCTTGAAAGGAAAGCTATGACAAACCTAGACAGCATATTAAAAAGAACAGACATCACTTTGCTGACAAAGGTTCATATGGTCAAAGCTCTGGTTTTTCCAGTAGTCATGTATGGATGTGAGAGTTGGACCATAAAGAAGGCTGAGCACCAAAGAGTTGATGCTTTTGAACTGTGGTGTTGGAGAGGACTCTTGAGAGTCCCTTTGATATCAAGAAGATCAAACCAGTCAATTCTAAAGGAAACCAACCCTGAATATCCACTGGAAGAACTGATGCTGAAGCTGAAACTCCAATACTTTGGCCACCTGATGGGAAGAACTGATGCATTTGAAAAGACCCTGATGCTGGGAAAGATTAAAGGTAAAAGGAAAAGGGGGCTGCAGAGAATGAGATGGATAGATAGCATCACTGACTCAATGGACATGAATTTTAGCAAACTGTGGGAAATAGTGAAGGACAGAGGAACCTGGACTGCTGCAGGCCATGGCGTCACAGTTGGACATGCTTTAACAACTGAACAAAAACAACAAATTACAGTAATAAAAATTGAATTACAGTTCTGGCATCCTGGTAGGAGGCCTAAGATACATGTCCAGTAAAAGCAATAAAAATCACTGAAGAGTACTGCATTGAGAAACTTTTATATAGCTTCAGTACAGTGTATAATTGGAAGATGTACAATGTGGGATCCATTTCAGTGACACTAAATGCTCAGATTACAACAAACACCTAATAAATTCCCAAGAACTTGATTACTCAAGCCTGTATGAGTTAGTTTGGACTAACATAATGAAATATTACAGAGTGGATGACCTAAATAACAGAAGTTTATTTTTTCACAGTTCTAAAGAATTGGAAGTTGGAGATCAGGGTGACAGTATGGTCAGGTTCTCATGAGAATTCTCTTCAGAGAGCTTGCAGCTGATTGTCTTCTTACCGAATCTTCATCTGGCAGAGAAAGAGAGAGAGAAAGAGGAGAGATGGAGGAAGGGAGGGAAGACAGAGACAGAGTGAAAGCACAAGCTCTTTGATTTCTCATCTAAAAGACTACTAATTCTATCCTCAGATCAGGATCCCACCTTTGTATTCTTATCTAGCCTTAATTACTTCCTTAGAACCCCATTTCCAAATATGTCACCTTGGGGGCTAGGGCATCAGCATAGGAATTGGAGGTGGAGGTGGAAGGATGGGACACAGCTCAGTCCACAGCAAGGCTAATATACGAAATAAATGTTATTCCACAGTTGCATGTCTTTGCTCTTTTCTCATGTGATACCCTCATTAAAATACAGGTTGGACAAATTCTAAGAAGTGAAAACATATTATTAACCAGCATGAGCTCCTGCACTGCTTTCCTTGTAAGGTCTTATACAAATACCCTGTTCTTGAAATGCTAAATTATAACTGGAGAGAGTTAGTGAGTATGTGAAAGTGAAAGTGAAATTGCTCAGTCGTGTCCAACTCTCTGTGACCCCATGGACTGTAAGCTACCAGGTTCCTCCATCCATAGGATTCTCCAGGCAAGAGTACTGGAGTGGGTTGCCATTTCCCTCTCCAGTATGCTTCTCCAATTTAGTAAGCAAAATTTTAGTGTTTTAGTCATTCTGAGAAACCCAGAAGTTTATCAGAAATAAAAATGTATTCAACTGTGAGTAATTACTCCAATATATATTATATATTTGAAATCATTAAAGCATTTATTTTGACTTAGACCATTTATCAAGTGAAATAGGATAGGGATTGCATGCTTAGATTTTTTAAAGAAAATAAAAGCATAATAGTGACATTGCAAGTTTAAATTTGTTTTTGTGCATTAGTCATTTATGAAAATTGATACACTATAATGGAACACACATCAACTTATAATCAACTAAAATATAATTTTACTTTGTGACTGGAACCATGAGGATAAAAACGTCTTAATGAAAAAGGCTTTACATATTCCCTGTAATAAATAAATGACACATTGGAATTGATTATTGTTTACTGCCTAAGGGATAAGCTTGAAGACAGAAAAATGTAATATTCTTACAACAAATTTATCAGAACATAATCCAATTGTACTCAGTTTTGAGTTGAAGAATAAACCTTCACTAAGTGATGGGTCAATAAATAATACTTTAATTGTCCAGAAGAATTTTAAGCAATTAAAAATATTGCTGGATAGTATTTTTAAGAAAATGTTATAAAAATGTCTACAGAAATAATTTATATGAAGGTAAAGGATATAGGGTATTATAATAAAGATGCATAGTGATATGGTTTTTATAGAAAAATTCAGAGGAGGGAAAAGGGAGCTCAAAATATCACAGGTGGGAAGAAAAGCATGGCAGTTATAATCTGCAAGTACAAAATAATTACGAATACTGAGTTACTTAAGAAACTAATAAAACAAATATTTGGTTTTCAAAAAATGTTTTATTAAAGCCTCAGACTGCAGTTAACATAATTGCAAATGAAGCAACTATTTTCAAGACTAGTACAAAGATAAATTATCCCAAATCCTAGGAACATTATGAAAAAAATATCAGATGTTTTAACTCTATATTCTAATTGTACATAAACCTCAAAAAAGGGAGTAAACTTCAGCATATGAGAAAATTAATTTTCTCATTTTTGAACTTCACGTCAATCATAATAAAAGCATCTATCATTCACATTAAAAATAAGAATCTTAGTTTTGACATCTGTAAAAATGAAAAGCAGTCATGTTTGAATGTGAGAATTGGACCATAAAGAAAGCTGAGTGCTGAAGAATTGATGCTTTCAAATCGTGGTGCTGGATTGATGATTTCAAACTGTGGTACTGGAGGAGACTTGAGACTCCTTGGACAGCAAGGATATCAAACCAGTCAATCCTAAAAAATCAACCCTGAATATTCGTTTGAAGGACTGATGCTGAAGCTGAAGCTCCAATACTTTGGCCACCTGATGTAAGAGCCAACTCATTGGGAAAGACCCTGGTACTGGGAAATATTAAGGGCAAGAGGAGAAGGGGGTGACGGAGGATGATAGGGTTGGATGGCATCACTGACTTGATGGACGTGAGTTTGAGCAGACTCAGCAAAGATAGTGGAGGACAGGGAAGCATGGTGTGCTGCAGTTCATGGGGTCGCAAAGAGTCAGACATGACCTAGCAACTGAACAATGAACAAAAATAAAAGGGACCTAAGTCCTGATTAATTCAATATCCATTTTCATTCAAATATATGAATACAATGATATGTTCTGAATTCAGTTTTGCCAAGAGAGCATGTGCCCTTGCCAGCTGTTGTTGGTTTATATTTTAGAAAAACAGCCTATTACCTCTCTCGTTCTACCCACACATACACAAAACACACAATAAACCAAAATGGTAAATGGAAACAGGAAAAAAACAAAAACAAAAACCTCTATTTCCCAAGTCTATATAATTACACATATTCTAATTACCTGGCAATTCATATGCCTCTGAATTTACTTGACTGTATTAAAGAAACAAACAAACAAAAGAAACCAGTCATTTAACTCTCATTGCTCCTCAAATGAAAAGCTGTAGACCCTATAATGGCCTCTAATTAAATAAGCAGATATGATTTCAAGTTAAATAGGTGGATATTCTTCCTTGGATCAGAAGTACTATATGCTGTCATTTTAAGATTTTAATATTTTAGATGATCACAGATAGAGAAGGGATGGATTAAAAAATAACAAAACACAAATAAAAATGCAAAAAAAGAGCATTTTTTTCTATAAAATTACAACTTTCTTATTGAAGATCGGAATAGAATTAAAAGTTGAGTTATATAGTCTTCAAATTCAGAGTTCTGAATTTTTTTCTGAATATTTTTCCTGAATTATTTGGAAACCAAAATAAAACACTGGGTTCCAAACTAGGCTCATATTTGGAGCTCCTTCACTGTCCACCTCTGAGGTGCATCATTAAAGCTCTATTAATGTGAAAGGTATTCCTTGGGTTTGTGCAATACATCATCTCTATATCTGAACTGATTCCATAAGCTCCATTAAGTTCATCATACACTTTTGTAGCTTAGAGAAGATCAATGAGGTTCACTGTATTTTCTATTTCATTTGTGGCAGAGGTTAGATGTTGTGATTTAAATAAATTTTCTTGAAAATTTGTCAGAAGTTATTGACAGATAGTTGGTACCTAAGTAGGAGTCCTGCAAATTTTATAAACTCATCACGCCAGCCTTACCACTATTTGAAATTACCACAATATACTATAAGAAATTTGGCAAGAAAAATTATAATGTGTGAAAAAAATTATATTGTGTGCAACCAAACATTCATATCTAAGGTATTTTTTTCTTCCCAGAGCTGAAATACAGGGTAGTATTTGTGGAGATATTTAAATAGCATGTAAAGACCCAAATATTAGTGAATATATAGTTTAGTGTTGTTGCCCAGATAAAAATACAAATTAATATAACAATGATGAGCAGCTACTCTGAATATGCTACGTATGTGCTGGCAATATACAGTACATTACAGTGAGTGCTCAGTCTTGCCGGACTCTTTTTGACCTATGGACTACAACCCCCCAGGCTCATCTGTCCATGGAATTCTCCAGACAAGAATACTGGAGTGGGTCATTCTTTCCTTCTCTAGAGGATTCTCCCAACCCAGGGATCAAATCCACGCCTCCTGCATCTCCTGCATTGGCAGATGGCTTCTTTACCACTGAGCCACTCGGAAGCTGGCGGAACATACATGAATCACAATGTATTTCTTTAACTGGCAGCTGATGACTTGCTTTGATATCAACTGTAAGAATCTTCTACATTTAAGAAAACTTAAATCTGATTAAATGTAAGTTTAGAATCAAAACAGCTGCACTACATGGTATATCCTCTTTGAAGTAAAATTCTATTAATGAAATAATGCAGTTTTTCAGGTCAGCTGACATATGTTTGTGAAGTTGAGGCAGGTCATATGTTTATTTGTTTGAAGACTAAGACACAAAATGTGCAAGATATACCCTAGAATTGTGTAGTTATTAAAATAAGTAAAGATAGTCCATGTTTCACAAAGCCTGTATTTTAATTGGAGAAGTACACCAATATCTGTGACATGAGTCATACAACCATACTACATGTACATACAACCCAATGAGTCAGTCAACTGTACTACACATTCTTTAATGGTAACATTCATTGTGCTTCAAAGTTCAAAGGAGGGACAATAAATATTTTTGGAGAGACTGAGGAAGGGTTTAATAAAGGACATACCATTTGAATTGGGGATATAGAGTAGAAATAATTTTGATAAGTAAAACTGGCTATTAGCAGGAAACTCAATAAGGAAAAACACTGTTAGAGAATTTATGTGAGAGGTTGCAATAATAGCAACAGTGTTTTGATAAAATATAGAATACATATAATTTATTACTTGGAAATATCCTGAGGAAGTTAAAGTCAGTGAATTTGAACATTATTCAGCAGATAGTTGGGAGATATTACAAATATCCTTCAAAATATATTCAATAACATTGGTGAGCTGCTATGAAACTACTCAAAAAAGTGAAGTCACTCAGCCGTGTCCGACTCTGCGACCCCATGGGCTGTAGCCTGCCAGGATCCTCTGTCCATGGGATTTTCCAAGCAAGAATACTGGAGTGGGTTGCCATTTCCTTCTCCAGGAGATATTTCCAACCCAGGGACTGAACCTAGGTCTCCTGCATTGTAGGCAGATGCTTTACCATCTGAAACTACTCAAGTTTAATTACTTCGCAGACATATAGTCTTGTTTATCAATTAGGCAAATCATAATCTTTAGTTGAGATAATTCTCTTGAACTCCATGTCAATTGGTAAATTACCAACTGAGAAGTCTTCTTGGCTAACAATACATTTTCTCCTTTTGATCATTCTTCATCTACTCTAACTTTTAAAATGCTTTCCTTCATGGCCTCATTATCTTCTTCACAACAAAAAGCAAAAAGTAAAAATAAGTGCAGTTTGTGCTGTTGTCATTGTTCAAGTCACCAGGTCATGCCCAACTCTATGCAACCCCATGGACTGCAGAACACCAGGCACTATCTGTACTCCCAATTTTAACAGTCATTTTACTGCCTAGCAAATTACCTAAAAGCTTGGCAGTTTAAAATATAGTGAAGAATATTTACTGTTCGTTAGTGCTGCTTCTGGGCTTCCCTGTGGCTCAGCAGTACAGAACCTGCCTACCAGTATAGGAGATATGGGTTTGATCCCTGGGTGGGGAAGATCCCTTGGAGAAGGAAATGGCAACTCACACAGTATTCTTGGCTGGAGAATCCTGTGGAGAGAGGATCCTGGTGGGCTACAGTCCATGGGGTCACAAAAGAGTCAGACACAACATAGCAACTAAACAACAGTAGCAAAAGTGCTTTCTTCATTCTTTATGATGCAGGAGATGAACTGATAACTGGGCACTCACTCATATAAAAACTTGAAGAGAGTTGGAGGATCTGTGTCTGACACAGCTCATTCATGACACAACTGGCTTCAAATCCTCACTAAGTGGACCCATAACTCCATAAGCTTCCTCGTAACATATGACTGGATTCACTCAGAGACAATGATCCAACAAAGAAACTGTATGACCTAGTGGGAAGACTTTTATACCCTCATCTTGGAAGTCACCTACTATTAATTTTTCTGTATTCATTGGTCACACAGATCAACTTCGTTATAATATAGTAGGGAAATGCATAAGGCTGTTAATACCAAGATATAGGGATTCAATAGGGGCTATTTTGGAAACAGGTTATCACCCAATCTCTATCTCCTTTGTTGAATCCCTACAAATTGTACTCTGAAATAACTCAGTTAAGTCAGTTCAGTCACTCAGTCATGTCCAACTTTTTAGGACCCCATGGACTACAGCATGCCAGGCCTCCCTGTCCATCACAAACTCCTGGAGTTTACTCAAACTCACGTTTGTTGAGTCAGCGATGCCATACAACCATCTCATTGCCTGTCGTCCCCTTCACCTCCTGCCTTCAATCTTTCCCAGCGTGAGGGTCTTTTTCAATGAGTCAGTTCCTCACAAGGGGACAAAGTATTGGAGATTAGCTTCAGCATCAGTTCTTCCAATGAATATTCAGGATTGATTTCTTTTAGGATGGATTTGTTGGATCTCCTTGCAGTCCATGAGACTTTCAAGAGTCTTCTCCAACACCACAGTTCAAAAGCATCAATTCTTCGGCGCTCAGCTTTCTTCACAAGTCCAACTCTCACATAAACACATGACCACTGGAAAAACCACAGCCTTGACTAGATGGATCTTTGTTGTCAAAGTAATGTCTCTGCTTTTTAATATGCTGTCTAGGTTGGTCATAACTTTTCTTCCAAGGAGTAAGCGTCTTTTAATTTCATAGCTGCAGTCACCATCTGCAGTGATTTTGGAGTCCCCCAAAATAAAGTCTGTCACTGTTTCTACTGTGTCCCCATCTATTTGCCATGAAGTGATGGGACAAGATGCCATGATTTTTGTTTTCTGATGTTAAGCTTTAAGCCAACTTTTTCACTCTCCTCTTTCACTTTCACCAAGAAGCTCTTCAGCTCTTCTTCACTTTCTGCCATAAGGGTGATGTCATCTGCATATCTGAGATTATTGATATTTCTCTGGCAATCTTGATTCCAGCTTCTACTTCATCCAGCCCAGTATTTCTCATGATGTACTCTGCATATAAGTTAAATAAGCAAGGTGACAATATACAGCCTTGATATACTCCTTTCCCAATTTGGAACCAGTTCCATGTCCAGATCTAACTGTTGCTTCCTGACCTGCATATAGGTTTCTCAAGAGGCAGGTCAGGTGGTCTGGTATTCCCATCTCTTTAAGAATTTTTCAGTTTGCTGTGATCCACACAGTCAAAGGCTTTGGCATAGTCAATAAAGCAAAAGTAGATGTTTTTCTGGAACTCTCTCGCTTTTTTTTGATAATCCAGGGGATGTTGGTGAATCGATCTCTGTTTCCTCTGCCTTTTCTAAATCCAGCTTGAACATCTGGGAGTTCACAGTTCATGTACTGTTGAAGCCTGACTTGGAGAATTTTGAGCATTACTTTGCTAGCTTGTGAAATGAGTGCAATTGTGCGGTAGTTTGTATATTCTTTGGCATTGCCTTTCTTTGGAATTGGGATGAAAACCGACCTTTTCCAGTCCTGTGGTCACTGCTAAGTTTTCCAAATTTGCTGGCATATTGAGTGCAGCATTCTCACAGCATCATCTTTTAGGATTTGAAATAGCTCAATTGGAATTCCCTCACTCCACTAGCTTTGTTCGTAGTGATGCTTCCTAAGGCCCACTTGACTTTGCATTCCGACATGTCTGGCTCTAGGTGAGTGATCATACCTTCACGATTAGCTGTGTTGTAGAACTGTATTATTTTGCTTTAGTTTCCACTGCTTCTTTATTTTAGAACTCAACATCTTTTTCTGAATTACTTCTTTGGCCATTGGGTCCTATACTTTAGGTCTCTTCTTTCTCCAATCAGTTTTCCAGTGTCCTATGGTGAACTTCCAAACCACATTCTACTAATTCAGATCTGCTGCTTAAAACCATGTAGTCTCCCTATGACTAGAGAAGAATGCTCAAATTGCTTAGTAAGGCAAATAAAAGTATTTAAAGATTTGGATTCTGCTTAAATTCATTGGCATTTCTTGCCATAGGTAACTTCAATCCCAAATTCCTTGAACGCAACTACAATGTAAAATCACCTGCAGTTCTCTGAGCAGAGGGTGCTTTATCATAGTCTGAGTCTTTACAAGTGTTGTCTCTCTTATTACAATGTTCTTTCCTATGTTTTTCCCCTACCTGGAACCCTCTGAATAATTCTTCATCTATTTGAAGCCTTTGTTAAGCCCCACAGATGATTTCTTTAGTCTCTTTTCTATGCCATGACCACCATTACTGGGAGCATCACATTGTATTGAAGATCTTTCCAACCCTGTGCAGTACATCTTTGATGTGCCAAGATGGTTTATATGCCTCTCAAATATTCAATGTGTCAAGTTCCCGGCCAGCAGATCTGGGTAGCAAGCAGCCTTGTCTGTCCCTAGTTTTATTACAAAGAGAGAGTCATTGATTCTCATTGAAAGGATGTGAAATAATCAGGAATTTTCTTAACGTACTTTTAGAACTGAATATAATCTCTCATCTGTGTTTTAATGGCTTATAAAATTGAATAATTTAAATAATGCTAAATAATTAAATGTTTAATTTGTAAAATTAAATAATTCTCATAGAAGATCATAGAAAAGTTAATATTTTTTAGAAACTAGTTTCTTTATTTTTTAGTTTCCTTCTAAACCACTCTTATTCTAAAATAATATAATTGTTAAAAATAAAGTTAAATATAATTATTATACTGTTACTCTTAAAATTAATTTTTATTGAAAAATAAATTTAAAATGGGATCTAGAAACAAAACAGGAAATTAGGATCATAATTTATTTATAAATTTTGCCTTTTTTTTGAAGACTCAACCATTTGTTTAGTTTTTTTTTAAACTATGACCATATTTTAATATTTTTTAGAAAACATATTTTTTTTCCTTTAACAATCAAATGAGACTCAGATTTTTCTAAAGCTACAGTACATTCTACTATATTCAAGTTATATTTATATATGGATAAATTGCTCTTGATGCTTTCATTATAGTGAGAAATACTATTCTGTCATTTTCATATTATGGTAATCAAGAATATATATTATCATATGATACGTTTTGTTTTCAGTAACAAATCTGTGAAAGAAAGCATATTGTAGGCTGCTTATGGTCTGTCTTTTTAAATAATTATTTGAAGGGTATTTTTCTTTATTGAGAATCAATCTTAATTACTTAAATACATAATAGGCCAGAATGGTTTTGAAGAAACTACCCCATCCTATGAAGTACAAAATATGCTACCCCTCAAAAAAATGCCTTAATTACATAACTAACTGATGTAATGGATTGGCTCAGAGGATGTATATACTACAGTTGTTTGCAAAATATAATCAAAGGACAACAGTATAATACATATTAGGCAAATGCGTAATCAAGATTTTGTCTTATTTGTAAATTTACTAAAAGAGGGCTAGAAACTATGATATAAAAGGATAATGAAAAATTTAAAAGGACACATAAAAAATCTTAAAATCATTAGAAGTACGTGACAAAAATCAACATGAATGCTGTTATTAAATGAATTGAAACAAAATGGAATGCATATCACTTGGAAATAATTGTAATTAAAATCAGCAAATATTTAATGAGGTTCCATGAGAATATGGCATTCTGCTGCTGCTAAGTCACTTCAGTCATGTCCGACTCTGTGCATAGACAGCAGCCCATCAGATTCCCCATCCCTGGGATTCTCCAGGCAAGAACACTGGAGTGGGTTGCCATTTCCTTCTGCAATGCATGAAAGTGAAAAGTGAAAGTGAAGTCGCTCTGTCGAGCCTGACTCTTAGCGACCCCATGGACTGCAGCCTACCAGGCTCCTCCATCCATGGGATTTTCCAGGCAAGAGTACTGGAGTGGGTTGCCATGGCACTCTACTGCCTTTCAAAGTGTTATAAGGCTTTGGTTGTCTATAATACTTACTCCCACAAATGGTTGGTTGAATTAACATAGGCCAAGGGCCCTCCCAGACACTGAGTTATTATGGACCCACGTCATCTCTCAAGATCTCAGTCTCTTCATTTGAAAAATAAGACTATCAATCTTGATGGCCACTGGGATTTTTTTTTTTCCTCTGTCTACTTTAAATTTGTCTTTTTTCCTTTACTGGAAAGAAAGAATCAGATTGTGACAAAACAACAGGCAGCTTAAAAAGTCGTTGGAAGATAGCTAGGAGACATTACTTTTCAGGAGATATATGTATATAATTATTCTATTTAAAAATCAATTGTCCAAATTTATGATGAAATGTTTCTGCAGGTGGGACCAAAAAAAGCAGCAAATAAAATAATATATAGAATAGAATATAAAACAATGCTGGCAAGTTTAAGGGAGGAAAAGAAAATAAAACAAAGAAAAGGTTAAGTATCAATAATTGTATTTTGTAACATTATAAAATATCTTTTTAGGTCAATTTATCTGCCTATGTATCACCTACCAAAATATTCTACTACTTTATTATTTCAGTTCCTGATACTGAAAATTCCACAGATTGACAAACATGGTTCAATAGCTGTATTCAAGTGTGCTTGTATTTAGAGGGGCTTCTACAAATGACTCAAAAATAAGTATTAAGGGAATCACAGAGCAATAAATCATGCAAATATGCCTTATTAGGTGGTTCTTTTTTATTTAATTTATTTTTATTTTGGTAAAATACACATAACAAAATTTTCATATTAACTATATTTAAGTGTACAGTTCAATGGTATGAAGTGCATTCATAATCTGGTACAAATTACCTCCATCCGTCTCTAGAATTCTTTTCACCTTGCAAAATTGAGACTCTATAGCCATTAAATAATAACTTCCATTCTGCCTCCCCTAGTCCCTGGCAATCACCATTCTACTTTCTATGGTTTTAAGTACTCTAAATTATATTATTCCTTTTTATTGTTGATTAACATTCCATTATATGGATTCACTTCAGTTCTTAACTCTTCAGTTTATAAGCTCTTTTTTCATACCAGGATCCCCAGGGGCAAGGAAGCCCTATATGCATAAAGAAAGTTTATGAACCAAAAAGCACATGAAAAGATGCTCAACATCACTAATTACCAGAGAAATACAAATCAAAACCACAATGAGGTATCACCTCACACCAGTCAGAATAGCCATTATCAAAAAAACTACAAACAATAAATACTGGAGAGGGTATGGAAAAAAGGGAACCCTCCTACACTGTTGGTGGGAATGAATTGGTACAGCCACTATGGAGAAGAGTATGAAGGTTCCTTAATAAACTAAAAATAGAACTACCATAAGTAAGTGTTAGTTGCTCAGTTGTGCTGACTCTCTGTGACCCCATGGACTGTAGCCTGCCAGGTTCCCCTGTCCATGAGATTCACCAAGCAAGAATACTGGAGTGGTTGCCATTCACTTCTCTAAGGCATCTTCCCAACCCAGGGATGGAACCTGTGTCACCTGCATTGCAGGTGGATTACCATCTGAGCCACCAGGGAAGTCAGAATTACTGTATGGCTGAGCAATCCAACTCATGGGCACATACCCAGAGAAAACTATAATTTGAAAATATACATGCACCCCAATGTTCTTTGCAACACTACCTACCATATTCAGGGCAAGGAAACAAGCTAAATGTCCATGAGCAGAGGAATGGATAAAGAAAATGAGGTACATATATACAAAGGAATACTACTTAGCCATAAAAAAGAACAAAATAATGCTGTGTGCAGACACATGGATGGGCCTAGAGATAGTAAGTGTAGTAAGTCAGGCATAGAAAGACAAATATCATATGATGGCATTTATATGTGGAATCTAATTTAAAAAGGTACAAATAAATGTATTTAAAAAAACAGGACTCATGGATATAGAAAACAAACTTATGGTTACCATGGATAAGGGTAGGGAGGGATACATTGGGAGGTTGGGACTGACACATATACACTATATATAAAATAGGTAACTAATAAGAACTTGCTGTATAGCACAGGAAATTTTACTCAAATCTCTAGTGGCCTATTTGGGAAAAGAAAAAAATATGTATACATATATACATATGTCTATGTTATATATACATAGACATATGTATTTGTATAACTATGCTGTGCATAAGTATCTTTCAAATTACATCACTTTGATAGATAGCAGTGCTCTTGAGATTGCCCTGTTTCTAGAAATTGCTGCTGCTGCTGCTAAGTCACTTCAGTCGTGTCCGACTCTGTGCAACCCCATAGACAGCAGCCCACCAGGCTCCCCCATCCCTGGGATTCTCCAGGCAAGAACACTGGAGTAGGTTGCCATTTCCTTCTCCAATGCATGAAAGTGAAAAGTCAAAGTGAAGTCACTCAGTCATGTCTGACTCTTAGCAACCTCATGGACTGCAGCCTATGAGGTTCTTTCATCCATGGGATTTTCCAGGTGAGAGTACTGGAATGGGTTGCCATTGCCTTCTCCACTAGAAATTGCTAAGGCCAACCAAAGCTGGTAGTGGATAGAAGAGAGAATTCCATCTCTCTTTGTCATCTCTCCTTGCTGAACATGTATTGTGTGGATAAACTGATGTTAAGAGTGGGCTCTCCATTTTAAATTATTTAAGAAAAAAGTTTACTGATTAAACAAAAAATTAAAGAGCTGATTGTGGAGGGGTTCCCTGATTTAATGTGTATTTTTACATCACAACTTTATTATGTAAATCTTAGGTTACTAACTTAACTTTTTATTCCTCAGCATATCTCCATATGTATTTCTTCAGCCATCAAATATCAGGCCTGTATAATATTGGGCTAAGTGCTGTGAATAACATGGTAGATTTGTAAAGAAGATCCTTGAGTTTATTCCTTAGATGAGGGACACCAACAACTACCAGAATGAACAAATTAATTAAAAAGTTATTTAATTAATATGTAGTGGCATGTGCTTAGAGAAGGCAATGGCAACCCACTTCAGTACTCTTGCTTGGAAAATCCCATGGACAGAGGAGCCTGGTAGGCTGCAGTCCGTGGGATCTCTAAGAGTCAGACACGACTGAGTGACTTCACTTTCACTTTTCACTTTCATGCATTGCAGAAGGAAATGGCAACCCACTCCAGTGTTCTTGCCTGGAAAATCCCAGGGATGGGGGAGCCCAGTGGGTTGCTGTCTATGGGGTCGCACAGAGTCGGACACGACTGAAGCGACTTAGCAGCAGCAGCAGTGGCATGTGCTAGGATATGTCAAAAGGATATTAGCTAATTCTAATTTGGTATTCAGAGAAGGCCAGATGAGCTGAAAAACAGTGAGGAAGCACGGTCATGGCAGGAAGTAAGGTTCTAGACATAAGTATTGTCTTATGTCACAAAGTCTTCCTTAAGTACTAGTGGGAAAATATTTCCTCATTTCAATGCTTTCTTATCTTTTCATTGGTATGGTCAATCTTCACTCTTATTCACTCATTCAAAACTATCTGTGGAATGACCTTCAGGTTCTGTTCTAGGCTCTGTGGATACAGCTGGAACAAAACAGATTAAGATTTCTGCCTTCTTGGCATTTGCCTTCTAGTAGCGGAAAAAAGCAATAACTGATAAATAAAGTAAATAATATCATCACATTATTGCCTGGATTCAAACTCTTGGCATCTTATCTTTTATCCTCTGTAATCTGTAAACCCCTTATGGATATGGACCACATCTTGGTTATACATTTATCCATAGTCTGCTACACATATACTGTATGTGGTGTCAGGGTAGAATACTGGGAGAAATACTGTATTTGGATACATAATGCTTTTCATTGTGCTGATTCTTCTCAAGCTAGCTATTTGACCTAGAAGCAGTGTCTTCATAATCTCTGAACTTTAGTTTTCTCAACTGTAAAGCAAGGATAATATATTAATATCAAAGTCATAATATTTTGTGAAAATCAAATGCTCCTCATTCCTTCCAGACTAAAAAAGATACATATTTTATTGTAATAAATGCTTATTGGAACACATTGATAAAATTGCATTCACTAAAGTATAATGTTTTTCAGAATCATTTTGAATATGATGTTAGTTTCATTTTGGTGCTTATTAAATGAAAGCCCAATCTAATTGTTCTCAATATTTTCTATTCACATAACCTTAGTGAAATTTGCTTGTATCATGTTTCATAAGATCAGAAAATATAAAATGTTAAGCACAGAAGTTTCAAGAGTAGAAAATTACTTTTTTTGCCTTTTGGGAGGATGTCTAAATGAGAAAATGTACTTCTATTTAAAAATGGATGGGTTTTTTTTCTGTAAGATGATGATAACTCCAAACTGAGTGAAGTCAGGGTCAGAGTTTTTTGGAAATTGAATACTGTTGGCTGATAGTGAATCATCTGAATGAAGGACACAGACATTCCCTCTTGGTAGTGTTCTATTGTGGAAATTATATCTAGGTTCCTCAGAAGCAATGTTATAGTAATTGTTAATAAACCTGGGCAGAAAAGTCAAACAATATAATACATGTGAATGCCAGCTAATATTTAAGTAGAAATTGTTCAGAAACGAAAGTCTGAAAAATATGACAGTACCTTTACTTGAAGACTTCCCTGGTGGCTTGACGGTAAAGCGTCTGCCTACAATGAGGGAGACCTGGGTTCAATCCCTGGGTAGGGAAGATCTCCTGGAGAAGGAAATGGCAACCCAGTCCAGTATTCTTGCCTGGAAAATCCCATGGATGGAGGAGCCTGGTAGGCTACAGTCCATGGGGTCGCAAAGAGTTGGACACGACTGAGGGACTTCACTTTCACTTTTACCTTCACCTTTAGTTGGGAAATAGGACATACAACTTAATAACTAAAACAATCAATACTTTTAAAGTAAAAGTACCAGGAAAAAGCATAAAATACTGTTTTTAGTAAAATTTTTTTTTACTATGACAAAGTCTTGAAATTTTTTTAAGAAAAACAGTCGTGATACAAATGAGCAGAATAATCACAATATTTATTAAAAGATATTTCTGTCTTTTGTAATATTTCCTTTTAAAAATCTGGTCTTTCTTGCATGGGAAAATTCTTTACTGGTGATTGACAAGAAGTTGGAAAAAAAAAAAAAAGAAGTTGATATCAGCAAGCAAATACCAATAAGAAAAACTCACAAATAAATTATTTACTAGGCAGCTTAGACTAAAGAACCTTTTGATGAAAGTGAAAGAGAAGAGTGAAAAAGTTGGATTGAAACTCAAGATTCAGAAAACTAAGATCATGGCATCTGGTCCTATCACTTCATGGCAAATAGATCCAGAAACAATGGAAGCAGAGAGAGACTATTTTCTTGGGCTTCAAAATCACTGTAAATGATGACTGCAGCCATGAAATTAAAAGATGCTTGCTCTTTGGAAGAACAGCTATGATCAACCTAGATAGCATATTAAAAAGCAGAGACATTACTTTGTCAACAAAGGTTTGTCTAGTCAAAACTATCATTTTTCCAGTAGTCAGGTATGGATGTGAGAGTTGGACTATAAAGAAAGCTGAGTGCTGAAGAATTGATGCTTTTGAACTGTGGAGTTGGAGAAGACTCTTGAGAGTTCTGTGGACTTCAAGGAGGTCAAGCTAGTCAATCCTAAAGGAAATCAGTCCCGAATATTCATGGGAAATACTGATGCTGACAGCGCATGAGCACAGCCAAGAGGAGCTACCCTGCTCCCAAGGGCAGGGGCAGTGGCCAAGAGGAGCTACCCTGGGCCCGAGGGCAGGGGTGGCAGCTGAGAGGAGCTACCCCGCATCAAAGGTAAGGAACAGAGGCTGTGGTTTGCTGGAGCAGACATGAAGAGAGACCACTGTCCAAGGTAAGAGAAACCCAAGTAAGATGGTAGGCACTGAGAGAGGGCATCAGAGGGCAGACAGACTGAAACTACAATCACAGAAAACTTGCCAATCTGATCACATGGACCGCAGCCTTGTCTAACTCAATGAAAGTAAGCCATGCCGTGTGGGGCCACCCAAGACAGCCAGGTCATGGTGGAGAGGTCTGACAGAATGTGGTCCACTGGAGAAGAGAATGGCAAACCACTTCAGTATTCTTGCCTTGAGAACCCAGTGAACAGTATGAAAAGGCAAGAAGATAGGACACTGAAAGATGAACTCCCCAGGTCGATACGTACTGAATATGGTACTGGAGAACAGTGGAGAAATAACTCCAGAAAGAATGGAG
The DNA here is from genome assembly GCF_002263795.3 of Bos taurus. Classification (NCBI taxonomy): domain Eukaryota; kingdom Metazoa; phylum Chordata; class Mammalia; order Artiodactyla; family Bovidae; genus Bos; species Bos taurus. The sequence goes on from NC_037330.1 coordinate 72,128,220, forward strand.
GGAGCCAAAGCAAAAACAACACCTAGTTGTGAATGGAACTGGTGATGGAAGCAGGGTTTGATGGTCTAAAGAGCAATATTGCATAGGAACCTGGAATGTTAGGTCCATGAATCAAGGCAAATTGGAAGTGGTCAAACAGGAGATGGCAAGAGTGAACATTGACATTCTAGAAATCAGTGAACTAAGATGGACTAGAATAGGTGAATTTAACTCAGATGACCATTATATCTACTACTGTGGATAGGAATCCCTTAGAAGAAATGGATTAGCCATCATAGTCAACAAAACAGTCCAAAATGCAGTACTTGGATGCAATCTCAAAAACGACAGAATGATCCCTGTTAGTTCCAAGGCAGACCATTCAATATCATGGTAATCCAAGTCTATGCCCCAATCAGTAACGCTGAAGAAGCTGAAGTTGAACAGTTCTATGAAGACCTACAAGACTTTCTAGAACTAACACCCAAAAAACATGTCCTTTTCTTTTTGGGGACTGGAATGTAAAAGTAGGAAGTCAAGAAACACCTGGAGTAATGGGAAATTTGGCTTTGGAGTACAGAATGAAGGAAGGCAAAGGCTAATAGAGTTCTGCCAAGACAATGCACTGGTCATAGCAAACACCCTCTTCCAACAACACGAGAGAAGATTCTACACATGGACATCACCAGATGGTCAACACCAAAATCAGATTGATTATATTCTTTGCAGTCAAAGATGGAGAAGCTCTATAGAGTCAGCAAAAACAAGACCAGGAGCTGACTGTGGCTCAGATCATGAACTCCTTATTGCCAATATCAGAATGAAATTGAAGAAAGTGGAGAAAACCATTAGACCATTCAGGTATGACTTAAATCAAATCCGTTATGACTATAGAGTGGAAGTAAGAAATAGATTTAAGGGACTAGACCTGATAGACAGAGTGCCTGATGAACTATGGATGTAAGTTTGTGACATTGTACAGGAGACAGGAATCAAGACCATTCCCAAGAAAAAGAAATGCAAAAAGCAAAACGTCTGTCTGAGGAGGCTTTACAAACAGCTGTGAAAAGGGAAGCGAAAAGCACAGGAGAAAAGGAAAGATATACCTATTTGAATACAGTGTTCTAAAGAATATCAAGGAGAGAGAAGAAAATCTTCCTCAGAGATCAGTGCAAAGAAATAGAGAAAAATACAGAATGGGAAAGACTAGAGATCTCTTTAAGAAAATTAAAGATACCAAGGGAACATTTCATGCAAAGATGTGCACAATAAAGGACAGAAATGGTAGGGACCTAACAGAAGCAGAAGATATTAAGAAGAGGTGGCAAGAATACACAGAAGGAAAAGATCTTCACGACCCATATAATCACAATGGTGTGATCACTCACCTAGAGCCAGACATCCTGCAACGTGAAGTCAAGTGGGCCTTAGGAAGCATCACTATGAACAAAGTTAGCGGAGGTGATGGAATACCAGATGAGCTATTTCAAATCCTGAAAGATGGTGCTGTGAGAGTGCTGCACTAAATATGCCAGCAAATTTGGAAAACTCAGTAGTGGCCACAGGATTGGAAAAGTCAGTTTTCATTTCAATTCCAAAGAAAGGGAATGCCAAAGAATGCTCAAACTACCACACAATTGCACTCATCTCACATGCTAGCAAAGTAATGCTTAAAATTCTCTAAGCCAGGCCTCAGCAATACATGAACCGTGAACTTCCAGATGTTCAAGCTGGTTTTACAAATGACAGAGGAACCAGAGATCAAATTGGCAACTTCTGTTGTATCAGTGAAAAAGTAAGAGAGTTCCAGAAAAACATCTATTTCTGCTTTATTGACTATGCCAAAGCCTTTGACTGTGTGGATCACAATAAACTGTGGAAAATTCTGAAAGAGTTGAGAATACCAGACCACTTGTCCTGTCTCTTGAGAAACCTATATGCAGGTCAGGAGGCAACAGTTAGAACTGGACATGGGACAACAGACTGGTTGCAAATAGGAAAAGGAGTACATCAAGGCTGTATATTGTCACCCTGCTTATTTAACTTCTATGCAGAGGACATCATTAGAAACTCTGGGCTGGAAGAAGCACAAGCTGGAATCAAGATTGCCAGGAGAAATATCAATAACCTCAGATATGCAGATGACACCAGCCTTATGGCAGTAAGTGAAGAAGAACTATAGAGCCTCTTGATGAGTGAAAGAGGAGAGTGAAAATGTTGACTTAAATTTCAACATTCAGAAAATGAAGATCATGGCATCTGGTCCCATCACTTCATGGCAAACAGATGGGGAAACAGGGGCTGACTTTATTTTTTTGGGTTCCAAAATCACTGCAGATGGTGATTTCAGCCATGAAATTTAAAGACTCTTAATCCTTGGAAGGAAAGTTATGACCAATCTGGACAGCATATTAAAAACGAGAGACATTGCCAACAAAGTCCATCTAGTCAAGGCTATGGTTTTTCCAGTGGTCATGTATGGGTGTAAAAGTTGGACTATAAAGAAAGCTGAGCACCGAAGAATTGATACTTTTGAACTGTGGTGTTGGAAAGGACTCTCGAGAGTCCCTTGGACTGCAAGGAGATCCAACCACTCCATCCTAAAGGAGACCAGCCCTGGGTGTTCATTGGAAGGGCTGACGTTGAAGTTGAAACTCCAATAATTTGGCAACCTGATGCAAAGAGCTGACTCATTGGAAAAGACCCTGATGCTGGGTAAGACTGGGGCAGGAGGAGAAGGGGACGACAGAGGATGAGATGGTTGTGGCATCACTGACTCGATGAACATGGGTTGGGTGAACTCCGGGAGTTGGTGATAGACAGGGAGGCCTGGTGTGCTGCTGTTCATGGGGTTGCAGAGTCAGACCCAACTGAGCGACAGATATGAAATGAACTGAACTGATGCTGAAGCTCAACGTCCAATACTTTGTCCACCTGATGTGAAGAATGACTCATTTGAAATGACCCTGATGCTGGGAAAGATTGAAGGCGGGAGGAGAAGGGGACGACAGAAGATGAGATGGTTCAATGGCATCACCGACTCGATGGATATGAGTTTGAGTAAGCTTTGGAAGTTGGTGATGGACAGGCAAGCCTGGCATGCTACTGTCCATGGGGTCACAAAGAGCTGGACAGGACTGAGTGACTGAACTGAACTGAGGCAGCTTATAATAAGTGTATAATTATTTCTAAGCTTTCCTATATAACACTATCAAAATCTTTGGAGTATTTAGATGCATATGCTATTTCAAAATACTGGAAGTGCAATATATTGCCTTAGAAACTATGCCCTGATACAAAAGTCATCTAATAAATTAGAAGTATGAGAAGATTAAAGATAAAAAAATAATTCATACATGTGGTTAGTATACTCTCTATCTGAGGCTTTATTTGTTTATCTGCATAATGAAATGGAACCCTGGTGTTTGATAAATTTTGAATAAAATAGACACCTAGCTATACAGATATTTTACTTTTTCTAGAAATATAAATTTATCTCCATTATCTAGTATTTGTCAAATTCCAAATGAAGTTTAGATTCGTATCACACATGTCTTTTGAAGCTCATTTTGCTCCCTAATTTTACCTGTTTTGCTATTTTTATTAGTTATGATTTCTGGTTATTTGAGCATTCAATATTTAAGAACCTGTCTCTCACTATACACACACATATACATTATCCATAGGAGACACACACACTTACTAACATATGTATTTAGGGGATTTGGTAAAATAAGATTAATAATTCTTTTTCAAAGTCATGTTACAAATAGCGGTCCAAAAATAATATAAAATTTCTTTCTAAACATGCTAATTTTGGGGGTTTGAGAGAAGTTTAGAAATGGCAACCCACTCCAGTGTTCTTGCCTGGAGAATCCCAGGGACGGGAAGCCTGGTGGGCTGCCATCTATGGGGTCGCACAGAGTCGGACACGACTGAAGCGACTTAGCAGCAGCAGCAGCAGAGAGAAGTTTAAAGCCCTGTAGGCAGAATGACAAAATATTCCCTATGTATGTAACTATTTCATTTATTCTAACACAGATACTCTATATATAGTTAATATTTTGTTACTTCTAATCATATTATAAGAAAGCATTTCACAATATATACAATTTTTAGCAATGCAATTCCTTGCTGATTTCCTGAGAAAACAGAAAGAAGTGTCAATACAAAGTGTTAAAAAGAAAGAGGAAGAAGCATAATTAGGGTCTTGAACATATAACTTCATCATTGTGGTGGTTTAGATCCTAAGTTATGTCTGACTCATGAGACCCAAAGGAATGTATCCTCTGTTCATGGGATTCTCCAGGCAAGAATACTGGAGTGGGTAGGCATTTCCTTCTTCAGGGTATCTTCCCGACTGAAGGATTGAACCTAGGCCTCCTGTGCTGCAGGCTATCTCCTGCATTGCAGCAGATTCTTGATGAACTGAATGAACAGGAAAGCCCAAATTCATCATTAATTAATTCATCTATTTAAATCTTTCATTGTATACTCTTTTGTTAGTCACTATGCTACAGGGTAAATCGGAAGTGGTCAAACAGGAGATGGCAAGAGTGAACATCCACATTTTAGGATTCAGTGAACTAAAATGGACTGGATTGGGCACACTTAATTCAGATGACCATTATATCTGCTACTGTGGGCAAGAATCCCTTAGAAGAGATGGAGTAGCCCTCATAGTCAACAAAAGAGCCCAAAATGCAGAACTTGGGGTTCAGTCTTGAAAATGACAGAATGATCTCTGTTCATTTCCAAGGAAAACCATTTAATGTCACAGTAATCCGAGTCTGTGCTCCAATCACTAATTCTGAAGAATCTGAAGTTGAATGGTTCTATGATGACCTACAAGACCTTCTAGCTGCTGCTGGTGCTAAGTCGCTTCAGTTGTGGCCAATTCTGTGCGACCCCATAGACGGCAGTGCACCAGGCTCCCCTGTCCTTGGGATTCTCCAAGCAAGAACACTGGAGTGGGTTTCCATTTCTGTCTCCAATGTAGACAAGTGAAAAGTGAAAGTGAAGTGGCTCAGTTGTGTCCAACGCTTAGTGACCCCATGGACTGCAGCCTACCAGGCTCCTCTGTCCATGGGAGTCTCCAGGTAGGTGAGGGGGGTGCCATTGCCTTCTCTGCAAGACCTCTAGAACTAATGCCAAAAAATATTCCTTTTCATCATAGGGTTCTGGAATGCAAAATAGGAAGTCAAAAGATACCTGGTGTAACAGGAAAGTTTGGCCTTGGAGTACAAAATGAAGCAGGACAAAGGCTAAAAGAGTTTTACTCTGGTCATAGCAAACACTTTCTTCCAATATCACAAGATACTTCTCTACACATGGACATCTCCAAATGGTCAATACTGAAATAAATTGATTATAATCTTTGTAGCAAAGAATAGCAAGGAGAGATAAGAAAGCCTTCCTCAGTGATCAATGCAAAGAAATAGAGGAAAACAATAGAATGGGAAAGACTAGCGATCACTGCAAGAAAATTAAAGAAATCAAGCGAATATTTCATGCAAAGATGAGCACAATAAAGGACAGAAATGGTAGGGACCTAACAGAAGCAGAAGATATTAAGAAGAGGTGGCAAGAATACACAGAAGAACTATATGAAAGAAATCTTAATCATCCATATAACCATGATCACTCACCTAAAGCCAGACATCTTGGCATGTGAAGTCACGTGGGCCTTAGGAAACATCACTACAAACAAAGCTAGTGGAGAATGGAATTCTAGCTGAGCTATTTCAAATCCTAAAAGATGATGCTGTGAAGGTCCTGAACTCAATATGGCAGCAAATTTAGAAAACTCTGCAGTGGCCACAGGACTGGAAATGGTCAGTTTTCATTCCAATCCCAAAGGAAGGCAATGCCAAAGAATGTTCAAGCTACCCCACAATTAAACTCAACTCATACACTAGCAAAGCAATGCTCAAAATTCTCTAAGCAAGGCCTAAATAGTACATGAACTGAGAACTTCCAGATGCCCCAGCTGGATTTAGAAAAGGCAGATGAACCATAGATCAAATTGCCAACATCCATTTGATTATCAAAAGAACAAGAGAGTTCTAGCAAAACATCTACTTCTGCTTTACTGAATACGCCAAAGCCTTTGACTGTATGGATCACAACAAACTGTGGAAAATTCTTAAAGGGATGAGAATACCAGAACACCTGATCTGCCTCCTCAAAAATCTGTATGAAGGTCAAGAAGCAACAGTTAAAACCAGACATGTAAGAACGAACTGGTTCCAAATTGAGAAAAGACTATATCAAGATAATATGTTGTCACCCTGCTTATTTAACTTATATGCAGAGAACATCATGAGAAATGCTGGGCTGGAGGAAGCACAAGCTGGAATCAAGATTTCTGGAAGAAATATCACTAACCTCAGATATGTAAATGACACCTTCCTTATAGCAGAAAGTGAAGGGGAACTGAGAACGTCTTGATGAAAGTGAAAGAGGAGAGTGAAAATGCTGACTTAAAACTCAACGTTAAAAAACCGACAATCATGGCATCTGGTCCCATCACTTTATGGCAAATAGATGGAGAAACAATGGGAACAGTTAGAGACTTTATTTTCTTGGGCTCCAAAGTTGCTGCAGATGATGACTGAAGCCATAAAATTAGAAGATGCTTGCTCCTTGGAAGAAAAGCTATGACCACCCTAGACAGCATACAAAAAAGCAGATACATTACTTCACCAAGAAAGGTCTGTCTGGTCAAAGACACGGTTTTTCCAGTAGTCATGTATGGAAGTGAGAGTTGGACCACAAAGAAAGCTGAGTGCTGAAGAATTGATGATTTTGAACTGTGGTGTTGGAAAAGACTCTTGCGGGTCCCTTGGACTTCAAGGAGATCAAGCCAGTCAATCCTCAAGGAAATCAGTCCTGAATATTCATTGGGAGGACTGATGCTTAAATTCCAACTTTGGCCACTTGATGCAAAGGAGTGACTCCTTTGAAAAGACCCTGATGCTGGGAAAGATTGAGGGCAGGAGGAGAAGGGGGTGACAGAAGATGAGATGGTTGGATAGCATCACCGAGTCAATTAACATAATTTTTAGCAATCTCCAGGAGTTGTTGATGGACAGGGATGCCTGGCATGCTGCTATGGAGTTACAAAGATAGGACAGAAGGGAGAAACTGAACTGAACTGATGCTACATACTGGGCTTCCCTAATGGCTCAGATGGTAAAGAATCCAACTGCATTTCAGGAGACCCAGGTTTGATCCCTGGGTCTGGAAGATCCCCTAGAGAAGGGAATGGCACCCCATTCTAGTATTCTTGCCCGGAGAATCCCATGGACAGAGTAACCTGGTGCTACAAACTGGGAGAATGTTAACGTGGAACACAAAATATTATAGTATAGACATTAGAAGCTTTAAGTTAGACTACAGCTTGATTTTGAATTCTAAATACATAGTATGTGGATCACCTTGGACAAATTACTTATATTTTGATAATTATATCCAACTCATAGTATTATTATGATTAAAGGAGACGATGTTGAGAAATAACTCAGTACAGTATCCAAGAACATAAGTCCTCAATAAATGGCACTACTTTTACCATTCTTATTTAGAGATGGAATTTGCTTTCTAGAAACTTACAGCCTGATCAATCAACGACACCTGTATTCTGTGATAGGATCTAAGAGAGAAGTGAATAAAAGTTTCAGAAAAGCTTGGAGAGGAATGCCGTTCATCACAGCACAGTCTCAGTGCTGTCACAGAAGACACTATAATATAGGAGTAAGCAAGCCTGCAGTTTTTCAACATTATGGTCTCAATTGCTGTAGGATGATTTGCCCTCAGCTTATCTGGTGTTATTTGTCTTTGCAGACTTCAGAGTGGTCATTTATAAAATGTATCTCCTATCTTTGGAAACTATACAATATAATATCTAAAATAAAGCTAAGTGAGTATTTAGGGTAATGTATTAAAGACATTTCTATTTCTCAGCAGATATTTTACCATGTAATGATTAAGTTCAGAATTGTATTTGAAACTCTTATTATTTGTCAAACTTTATAGATTGAGGATTAATGCATAGATCTCCTGTTTTACAGCTAGTTCATGGTCTTGAGCAATTCACCATACTGGCAGTTTGGTTCGATTGTTATTTAATCCAACTTTTTATGTAAATCCTAGATCCATTAATCTTGCACTGTATAAACATGTAGCTTTTTCTTTTCATCAGCCCTAGACAAGACTTTATTATGTGTTACTTATAAAGCAAGGTTTGCTATTTTCAAATTGATTTTGACACAAAAGTTGAGAAATAAGAGAAAGTGCCATATCAAGTGTAGTGGCCATGCCTTTTTCTCAGGTTGGCAGTCACCCCTGATGCCCTATTGCTGACAGGAGTATGTTTCAGACAGATGGGTCCCCAGGGACACTCAGCAAAGTAGTAATAAAGGATTCATTATGGACATCTTCCATTTTGTGAGGAAGGCAAAATGCTTAAGAACTGAAGGAGAAAAAAAAAAAGAGTATGCAGAGAAATGGAATTAAAATGACTGACATTATCTAGCCAACTGAGGAAAATTACAGGTTAGTCAAATAGATAACAATTTACTACCCAAGCTTCTGAATCTTTGTGATTGAGAATCAGAAAATGCCTTTTGAGGCTGTTTGCAGTCAGGCTCAACCATATATCTTTTTGGGAGACAGGATCATCTATCCTGTGGGTTCAAGCCTCATGAACACTTTTACACAAGTAGGAAATCAATTTAAGATGAATACTGAGTTCTATGATTATGAGTAAGATTGGCAAAAACAAAAACAGGGCATCCAATGTGTTTGAGTTTTTGATAAACAACATATATGTCTTTACTATAAATATATCCCACATATTGTACAGAACACACTTATACACAAGTATATACAGGGCACATTAATACTAAAATGCAAAGAAATAAAGGCTTCTATTGCGTATCTGAAATTCATCTTTAACTGAATGTCTCATATTATTGTTTTAAATTTGGTACACTATTTGGGAAACAGTATGTCTTAGAAGGCTTCTGGTTTAATGTATATGGTAGAGTAAGAGGCATTTTGCTCTCTGCCTAAACAATTTCTGTAATTTGTTCAAAGTAACAAAGCTAGTCAACAATAGTTAGTTATTGTTTTTAATTATGATAATATTAAAATTGATTACCAAGTTTCAGCAATTTTTTCCTAGGCCTTGATATTGACTTTTTGACATCTGTGATCTCTGTCTATGAACTGACAATCAGTAAGTAATATCACACCCATTTCATAGATGAAGAAATGGAGATTTTGAGTTATTAAGTATTTTATTTTGCCTATGAATTGAGAATTTTAGTAAATTTGGGGATCAGTTCAGTTCAGTCGCTCAGTCGTGTCCAACTCTTTGTGACCCCATGAATGGCAGCACGCCAGGCCTCCCTGTCCATCACCAACTCCCAGAGTTCACTCAGACTCACATCCATCAAGTCTGTGATGCCATCCAGCCATCTCATCCTCTGTTGTTCCCTCTTCGTCCTGCCCCCAATCCATCCCAGCATCAGAGTCTTTTCCAATGAGTCAACTCTTCACATGAGGTGGCCAAAGTACTGGAGTTTTAGCTTTAGCATCATTCCTTCCAAAGAACACCCAGGGCAATTTGGGGATAGGTATTAGATAACAGCCATGCTTTAGTCTAAATTCTATAAATTACTGAAGTACAGCCATAAATGGATAGGCTTCAGTAATTTGTAAAACACTAGAATAATGGAGAAGGCAATGGAACCCCACTCCAGTACACTTGCCTGGAAAATCCCATGGACGGGGGAGCCTGGTAGGCTGCAGTCCATGGGGTCGCTAGAAGTCGGACACGACTGAGAGACTTCACTCTCACTTTTCATTTTCATGCATTGGAGAAGGAAATGGCAACCCATTCCAGTGTTCTTGCCTGGAGAATCCCAGGGATGGCAGAGCCTGGTGGGCTGTTGTCTATGGGGTCGCAGAGTCAGACATGACTGAAGCGACTTAGCAGCAGCAGCAGAATAATGTTTAAAAATACAAATACTTACTGAATCAGAATCTCTGAGGCTGTGACCTGGATGCCCCCATATTATATATGCTGATCATTTGCTCAGTTGATTCTTACACTGATAAGCCACAGACCTGTAAAAATACTATATTTCAGACTCAGTGGTAGCTCTACTTCTGACTCTACTAGGCAACTCGGAAGAAATGGAGTAGACTTTGGCAGCACCATGGGTAATACTGTATTTTATTCTTAACAAACAAATAAATACCTAATAGACATCAGTTCTTTTGGATTGTTTCACTATTCCACCATCACAGGTTGACAGTGAACTTCTCCAATTTATGCTCAATAGGGTCGCTAGTGGAAAAGAAGCCACCTGCAATGCAGGAAGCATAAGAGATGCAGGTTCAAGTCATGAGTCAGGAGGATACCCTGGAGGAGGGCATGGCTGCCCACTCCAGTATTCTTGTCTGGAGAAACTCATGGACCGAGGAGCCTGGTGGGCTGCAGTCCAGTGAGTCAGACACAACTGAAGTGACTTAACACACAATGTTCACTTTACAGAATAACATTTTATAGCAATTGCATTACTTATCCCTTTAGTATTGTTTCTGTGATTCTTTAATGATATTCTCTTTGAATAAGAATAAAATAATATTTCAAAATCTATCTAATATTATCTTGAATATCATTGCTTACATGGTACAAAATATGATACAAATTTGAAATGAGTACAAATTACAGAATAGAAATAGGGAGAGAGTTAAATAGCAGCAACTCTGAGAGATAGTAGATTAAGGCATTCACATGTCTTCCAATGGTAGCAGACAAGAAATATAGGATTCAGGACTTCTGAATCAGGAGATAAGAGTTTAATAGGTCCACTTAACCCAAGAAGACTATAATAAAAACTTTAATTTTAAACCATGTCTTGTGAAGGCACACACATGTTGATTTTTACAAGGTATTTATAGAAACTTTGGTAATTCTAGGAGATAAACACCTTCAGTATTTCATGAATTTCTAAAATGGAAAACAAGAAAAGTGATTATTGATGGTATTAGGAAAACTGCTCATTTATTTTTAACACTGAGCTCTAGATAATTGAAAAAAAGAGAGATTGAGAAGTCTTTACACTAGTTCTTTGAGGCTGATACAAGGGTGTCTTGTGATAAGGAGTTTAGTCAAGAATAGATTAACTTCCCTAATATGGACGATAAAAATAAAAGCACATGGTTGAGAAGAAATTGGTAGGTCAATTATCTGCATTTTAATTTAATATGTATTACTCGCCTTACAACCCCTGGACCTAACCGTCTCTATGTATCACATGATCTTGTATTTCCAGCTAGGGATAATTTGATTTCCAGTTCATTTTCTGGCTAGAAATTAATGTTCTTTCCCTGGATTTTGAATGAAGAGGGACATGAACAGCTATACATTCAGAAGCAAGATAGAAAAAAAAAAAAGGCCACATTGGGTATAACTGATCAGTGTTAATTGCTTGTTGTTAGCACATGAGCACAAAAATTCCTGCTATCCAGCTTTACCCACAAATGACAACATTTGTTCCCATTGTAATTTCAGAATGATAAAAATTTCCTAACTTTCCATGAGGTGCATTTTTACTGTTAAAATAGCCCCATCTCCTTTGGTTTTAACTAGTTTGAGTGGATTTCTCTTTCTTGAAATATAATAAATTAGAATTTAAAGAATAATCTTTAAATTTTTCTAAATTATAAGTGATTACATTTCAGTTTTATTCTTAAATCTACTAGTATTTTTTTCCTACCGCTTTAATATCATCTATGAAATGGAAACAAGAATTAAAGTTTTCACTTACTAGCAATTTCAAATGAGTGTTAAATGCATATATGATCTTTGAGAGAATAGAATCAGAAATTATTGGTATGTCCTTCACAGGTCTCTCTTGTTAACTGTACTGAAAAAATCTTCAATCTACAATCTTCAATCTACAAACCACAATCTAAGCTGCATCCAGCAAGGGAGCTGAAATCTTTCTGAGTGCTTTGTGATTTTCATGCACAGCCTTTCATCACAATTGTCATGTGAACTTTAAACATTTTGTATACAAGGTTATAATTACTTTAACTCTTTAAAAATTCATATTTGTTTTGTAAGATTCTTCATTTTCTAGACCTTACCTGTTGTCAGAATGGAATTTAGAATATGCAATTAAATGGAACATAAGGCATATGAAGCAATTATGAGCATGAGCATGAGCTTGAACCATTGTAGCTCACGTTGCACCTTGACATCAAGATGAAAATAAAACTGCTTTGCCTGTAGTTGTTGCCCATTCAGGAAACAACATTTATAGAAACTTTGAAGAAACAGCTGTGATTTACCAAAAATGACTCACTTGTTAATGTTGTAATAAATTGCATTCATTGACTTCATTGAACCCAACTCATGCAATATAAAATGAGATGGTATTTTAGATCTCAAAATATAAAGTTAAGTCTGAAGTCAGCTATAATTTATAGTTGCCCTTATATTTGAATAAGCAGTTCAATTAAATATATGATATTAAAATTGAATTTTATGTTTTTGTTATAGAGGATTATGATTGAATATACAATTATTCATATACATGGACTATTTTGAAGATTGGAAAGCAAAAAATTCATGTTGTGACCCTCCCACTTACTTGCTGTATTATTCCCTAGTGTGCCCTGACTTTTAAAGTAAAATAATCATAGTATCACCCTATAGGGTTATTGTAAATATTAAAGGAAATAAAACAAATAAAATTTGGCATATTTTTTGATACTAAAATGATGTGAAAAGCTAATATGCTTTAATTTAAAACTTGGGTGAAGTCAGCAAGAGAACAAATTCTGTATAAAATGTTAGTTAATATATTGGAACAAGAAATGGCTAGATATAGGGAGACTGGGGTGGAATGAATTGAATTCCCCAAATTTTGAGTATTTTGTCAAGTTTAAATCATTACCCTAGGCACTTACTTAAACTTAACAATAGATAAAATTGCATCTCTGTGGTTCTCACTGTCTGCAGTAAGTATATAAATCTGTGTCCTTCATAAAAGAGAGAAATGAGTGTCCTCCTAAGGCCCTACACAAGTTAGACACTCTTTCTAGTGGTAGTTTCAGAACAGGGTAGGAGAAGAAGGCACAATTAAATGGTTACCCAGTTCTCAAACACAGAGTAAAGGAAATAAGGAGATCCTGGCTTGACCACTTGGACCAGTGGCAAAAATAGAACCAGAATCAAGCAGTGAGGGAAGATGTGGAAGACAAGAAAAGGAGGGCTATTTGAGAATAACTCTATCAGATCAGATCAGATCAGTCGCTCAGTTGTGTCCGAATCTTTGCGACCCCATGAATCACAGCACGCCAGGCCTCCCTGTCCATTACCAACTCCTGGAGTTCACTGAGACTCACGTCATTGAGTCAGTGATGCCATCCAGCCATCTCATCCTCTGTCATCCCCTTCTCCTCCTGCCCCCAATGCCTCCCAGCATGAGTCTTTTCCAATGAGTCAACTCTTAGCATGAGGTGGCCAAAGTACTGGAGTTTCAGCTTTAGCATCATTCCTTCCACAGAAATCCCAGGGCTGATCTCCTTCAGAATGGACTAGTTGGATCTCCTTGCAGTCCAAGGGACTCTCAAGAGTCTTCTCCAACACCACAGTTCAAAAGCATCAATTCTTTCTCAAGATAGCTTTGGCTATTCAAGGTTTTTTGTATTTCCATACAAATTGTGAAATCATTTGTTCTAGCTCTGTGAAGAATACCGTTGGTAGCTTGATAGGGATTGCATTGAATCTATAAATTGCTTTGGGTAGTATACTCATTTTCACTATATTGATTCTTCTAATCCATGAACATGGTATATTTCTCCATCTATTAGTGTCCTCTTTGATTTCTTTCACCAGTGTTTTAAAGTTTTCTATATATAGGTCTTTAGTTTCTTTAGGTAGATATATTCCTAAGTATTTTATTCTTTCCGTTGCAATGGTGAATGGAATTGTTTCCTTAATTTCTCTTTCTGTTTTCTCATTATTAGTGTATAGGAATGCAAGGGATTTCTGTGTGTTGATTTTATATCCTGCAACTTTTCTATAATCATTGATTAGTTCTAGTAATTTTCTGGTGGAGTCTTTAGGGTTTTCTATGTAGAGGATCATGTCATCTGCAAATAGTGAGAGTTTTACTTCTTCTTTTCCAATTTGGATTCCTTTTATTTCTTTTTCTGCTCTTAAATCTACCTGACTTCAGGCTCTACTACAAAGCCACAGTTATCAAGACAGTATGGTACTGGCACAAAGACAGAAATATAGATCAATGGAACAAAATAGAAAGCCCAGAGATAAATCCACACACATATGGACACCTTATCTTTGACAAAGGAGGCAAGAATATACAATGGATAAAAGACAATCTCTTTAACAAGTGGTGCTGGGAAATCTGGTCAACCACTTGTAAAAGAATGAAACTAGAACACTTTCTAACACCATATACAAAAATAAACTCAAAATGGATTAAAGATCTAAACGTAAGACCAGAAACTATAAAACTCCTAGAGGAGAACATAGGCAAAACACTCTCCGACATACATCACAGCAGGATCCTCTATGACCCTCCTCCCAGAATATTGGAAATAAAAGAAAAAATAAACAAATGGGACCTAATTAAACTTAAAAGCTTCTGCACACCAAAGGAAACTATGAGCAAGGTGAAAAGACAGCCTTCAGAATGGGAGAAAATAATAGCAAATGAAGCAACTGACAAACAACTAATCTCAAAAATATACAAGCAACTCCTACAGCTCAACTCCAGAAAAATAAATGACCCAATCAAAAAATGGGCCAAAGAACTAAATAGACATTTCTCCAAAGAAGACATACAGATGGCTAACAAACACATGAAAAGATGCTCAACATCACTCATTATCAGAGAAATGCAAATCAAAACCACTAAGAGGTACCATTTCACGCCAGTCAGAATGGCTGCGATCCAAAAGTCTACAAGTAATAAATGCTGGAGAGGGTGTGGAGAAAAGGTAACCCTCTTACACTGTTGGTGGGAATGAAAGCTGGTGCAGCCACTATGGAGAACAGTGTGGAGATTCCTTAAAAAACTGGAAATAGAACTGCCTTATGACCCAGAAATCCCACTACTGGGCATACACACTGAGGAAACCAGAAGGGAAAAAGAGACACATGTACCCCAATGTTCATCGTAGCACTGTTTATAATAGCCAGGACATGGAAGCAACCTAGATGTCCATCAGCAGATAAATGGATAAGAAAGCTGTGGTACATATACACAGTGGAGTATTACTCAGCCATTAAAAAGAATACATTTGAATCAGTTCTAATGAGGTGGATGAAACTGGAGCCTATAACACAGAGTGAAGTAAGCCAGAAAGAAAAACACCAATACAGTATACTAATGCATATATATGGAATTTAGAAAGATGGTAACAATAACCCTGTGTACGAGACAGCAAAAGAGACACTGATGTATAGATCAGTCTTAAGGACTCTGTGGGAGAGGGAGAGGGTGGGAAGATTTGAGAGAATGGCATTGAAACATGTATAATATCATGTATGAAATGAGTCGCCAGTCCAGGTTCAATGCACGATACTGGATGCTTGGGGCTGGTGCACTGGGACGACCTAGAGGGATGGTATGGGGAGGGAGGAGGGAGGAGGGTTCAGGATGGGGAACACATGTATACCTGTGGCGGATTCAATTTGATAATTGGCAAAACTAATACAATATTTTAAAGTTTAAAAATAAAATCAAATAAAAAAATTAAAAACAAAACAAACAAACAAAAAAAAACAAAAGCATCAATTCTCCGGCACTCAGCCTTCTTCACAGTCCAACTCTCACATCCATACATGACCACAGGAAAAACACTACCCAATAAGAAATTAAAATTTGTTTTGCACAATCCTATTGGTCCTTACTTATGTTCATCACCTGTGTTCAATCTCTTTATGGGCCATGAATAGCACATTCAAGCTGCAAATTATTTAGGATACAATCTGTAGGATAAGACTGTGAGGGGGTAGTATCACTACTGGGATCAAGGTTATCTAATGTTTTCTATGTCAGAAGCTGTGTACCTACATGCTGGACCAAAGACATATGTTGCCTATCAACAGAAGTAGAAGTCTGAACACTTCCATCCACTGCATCTTAGTGTCAGAGTCTCCAGGAAAATACAACTCAGTCAAGCTATGGATAAAACAGATACTCACATAGAGAACAGATAAAGCTATATTAGCTTTAATAGTGACTGTCAGTCCCCCACAGTCAAAAGATTCTTCCCCAAATTAGTCAGAATTTGTAATTTTTAATATGACCATGCATCTCATTTTGCATGAGAGAATTCTTCCTGAATCAGTTGTTCCACAGTAATTATTAACAACACTCCCTTTTACTCTCAAAATATTCTGATTCAGATGATTAAATGTATGATGTATATAATGTGTGTGTGTGTGCACTCAGTTGTATCTCATGCTTTGTGATGCCAAGGAATGTAGCCCATCAGGCTCCTCTGTTCATGGAATTTTCCAGTCAAGAATACTGAGTGAATTGCCATTTCCTACTTCAGGGACTCTTCCCAACCTGAGTATTGAACACCTGTCTCTTGTGTCTCCTGCATTGACAGGCAGATTCTTTACTGGGAAGCCCAAACATATGGTCCCCATTAATCCTATGGGGCCTAAAACTTGGGATTAAGGAGAAGTCAAGTTAGCTTTAGAATCAGTAGAATTTCACATTCCGTTTCAATCCTACCTAGTGGAACTGCTGAAGACAAACTGATCTAAAAGACATAAGCCATTACTTCAGTTGTTGTTTTCCAACTATTTTGTGCTAAATGACTCACAGTGAGCTGGCTTGAGGTTCAGTGCAGACCTGGAAGGGATGTATGTAGCTGTCACTACGCACCAAGTCCACATGGAATTTTCTTTCTTCCTAATCCTTCTTCTCACTAGTAAGTTGCAAAGAGAATTTTGGGGATTTGCCTTGTTTGTATTTATTGACCATTTAAAAATGAGTTATTGTTTAGAAAACATTACTCTTGTTAGTTTTTTATTGTTTGGAGAGTTTCAGAATGCTTTTAAACCACTTTTAAAAGAATAAAGCAAAATGCAGGTCAGTTGTCATAAATTCAGCTGACAGGCAATGTACTGAGAAGGTAAAGAAAGAAAGATTCAGCAGTGAAATGAAAATGTCCATTAAACCACAGGTAACTTATTGATACAATCTCTAGGATAAAACACTTTCATTCTCTTTCTCTCTCTTTTCTTCCCACTCCCTTCCTTTGGTTGGGTCATCGGGGGCAAATCCAATTAGATCATAGGCCATTTCCTAGAGATCTTAGTCAATTAACTTACAGTTTTTATTCCTCAAAACAATGAAGCTTTAATAAAGGCACAAATCTATCAGTCTAGTAAAACACCTTCAACCAATTCATATCAGTTTACATTTTACGTTTGATATATACAGTTAACTCATCCTTCTGAGTTCAGTAAAACAAATCAATATGCCAACTCCCAGAAACCAGAAGGATAATACTCTCATTTTTAGCCTTCCTGATTTAGAAGAAAAGGACCATACAATATATTTGTCTTCAGAATTTGCTATGAAGCTTCCTTAGAATTATTGATGGAAAGAGAAATTTTGAAGCTGCCAAATAGGCTAGGACTTGCAAACTAATTACATCACTCCCTCATTGTGAAACTATAGCCAAATTAAGTGGTCAGTCAGAGTCCAGACTTTTCACATTAAAAATGGGGATTTGTTTATTCATTTACTAGTGAGTATATTGGCTTCTGTTAGGAAATGGTAATCCACTCCAGTATTCTTGCCTGGGAAGGCCCATGGACAGAGAAGCCAGGTGGGCTACTGTCTGTGGAGGAGCACATGACATGTGCAACTAAGTTCATGACTTAGTGACTGAAAAACAAACAATTGACTTATTTTATGACAAACAAGAAGAGATAAGAAAGCTTTCTTCAGCGATCAATGCAAAGAAATAGAGGAAAACAACAGAATGGGAAAGACTAGAGATCTCTTCAAGAAAATTAGAGATACCAAGGGAACATTTCATGCAAAGATGGGCTCGATAAAGGACAGAAAAGGTATGGACATAACAGAAGCAGAAGATATTAAAAAGAGATGGCAAGAATACAGAGAAGAACTATACAAAAAAAAGGTCTTCATGACCCAGATAATCACGATGGTGTGATCACTGACCTAGAGCCAGACATCCTGGAACGTGAAGTCAAATGGGTCTTAGAAAGCATCACTATGAACAAAGCTAGTGGAGGTGATGGAATTCCAGTTGAGCTATTTCAAATCCTGAAAGATGATGCTGTGAAAGTGCTGCACTCAATATGCCAGCAAATTTGGAAAACTCAGCAGTGGCCACAGGACTGGAAAAGGTCAGTTTTCATTCCAATACCAAAGAAAGGCAATGCCAAAGAATGCTCAAACTACCGCACAGTTGCACTCATCTCACACGCTAGTAAAGTAATGCTCAAATTTCTCTAAGCCAGGCTTCAGCAATACGTGAACCATGAACTTCCTGACATTCAAGCTGGCTTTAGAAAAGGCAGAGGAACCAGAGATCAAATTGCCAACATCCGCTGGATCATCGAAAAAGCAAGAGAGTTCCAGAAAAGCATCTATTTCTGCTTTATTGACTATGTCAAAGCCTTTGACTGTGTGGATCACAATAAACTGTGGAAAATTCTGAAAGAGATGGGAATGCCAGGCCACCTGACCTGCCTCTTGAGAAATTTGTATGCAGGTCAGGAAGCAATAGTTAGAACTGGACATGGAACAACAGACTGGTTCCAAATAGCAAACGGAGTACGTCAAGGCTGTATATTGTCACCCTGCTTATTTAACTTGTATGCAGAGGACATCATGAGAAACTCTGGGCTGGAAGAAGCACAAGCTGGAATCAAGATTGCCGGGAGAAATATCACTAACCTCAGATAAGCAGATGACACCACCCTTATGGCAGAAAGTGAAGAGGAACTAAAAAGCCTCTTGATGAAAGTGAAAGTGGCAAGTGAAAAAGTTGGCTTAAAGCTCAACATTCAGAAAATGAAGATCATGGCATCCAGTCCCATCATTTCATGGGAAATCGATGGGGAAATAGTGGAAACAGTGTCAGACTTTATTTTGGGGGGCTCCAAAATCACTGCAGATGGTGGCTGCAGCCATGAAATTAAAAGACGCTTACTCCTTGGAAGGAAAGTTATGACCAACCTAGATAGCATATTCAAAAGCAGAGACACTACTTTCCAACAAAGGTTCATCTAATCAAGGCTATGCTTTTTCCTGTGGTGATGTATGGATGTGAGAGTTGGACTGTGAAGAAGGCTGAGCGCTGAAGAATTGTTGCTTTTGAACTGCAGTGTTGGAGAAGGCTCTTGAGAGTCCCATGGACTGCAAGGAGATCCAACCAGTCCATTCTGAAGGAGATCAGCCCTGGGATTTCTGTGGAAGGAATGATGCTAAAGCTGAAACTCCAATACTTTGACCACCTCATGCTAAGAGTTGACTCATTGGAAAAGACTCTGATGCTGGGAGGGATTGGGGGCAGGAGGAGAAGGGGACGACAGAGAATGAGAAGGCTTGATGTCATCCCTGACTCGATGGATGTGAATCTGGGTGAATTCCGGGAGTTGGTGATGGACAGGGAGCCCTGGTGTACTGCAATTCATGGGGTCGCAAAGAGTCGGACACGACTGAGTGACTGAACTGAACTGAACTGAGATAGCATATTGAAAAGCAGAGACATTACTTTGCCAACGAATGTCTGTCTAGTCAAGGCTATGGTTTTTCCAGTGGTCATGTGTGGATGTGAGTGTTGGACTGTGAAGAAAGCTGAGCGCTGAAGAATTGTTGCTTTTGAACTGCAGTGTTGGAGAAGGCTCTTGAGAGTCCCATGGACTGCAAGGAGATCCAACCAGTCCATTCTGAAGGAGATCAGCCTTGGGATTTCTATGGAAGGAATGATGCTAAAGCTGAAACTCCAGTTTTTTGGCTACCTCATGTGAAGAGTTGACTCATTGGAAAAGACTCTGATTCTAGGAGGGATTGAGGGCAGGAGGAGAAGGGGATGACAGAAGATGAGATGGCTGGATGGCATCACTGACTCGATGGACATGAATCTGAGTGAACTCTGGGAGTTGGTGATGGACAGGGAGTCCTGGCGAACTGCAATTCATGAGGTCGCAAAGAGTCGGACACGACTGAGAAACTGAACTGAACTGAACTGAACTGAACTGAACTGAACTGATGAGCCAAACCACAGCACTGAATAAATTTGTGAACAAAATGGATATGGTTTCTGCCCTCAGGAACCTGTAATCTAGTGAATATACAATATTTATCATCAAGAAAATAATAGTGTCCATTATTATCAGAATTATGTGAGATAATTTATATAAAGCTCTGAGTCTAGTTTCCAAAATAATGTAAAAACGTATTGCTTGTCACATTGCTAATGAAAGAAGTGGAATATTAGGTCAAAAACTGCTAAGCAGAAACAGAAATATGATTTATGTACTTTTTATACATTCTCCACCACTAGTACCACTCTAATAATAGCTTCATTTCCTTGATTTTGGTGGGTAGTCACTTTTTGCATAATTGTCCTCATGAATAAAGGCATGGTTGTAAATCCCATGAAAGACAACCATCATATGTCTATGTCTGGCATATGGATATCTGATGACTTTAACTCCAATAATTTGGCCACCTCATGTGAAGAGTTGACTCGTTGAAAAAGACTGTGATGCTGGGAGGGATTGGGGGCAGGAGGAGAAGGGGACGACAGAGGATGAGATGGCTGGATGGCATCACCGACTTGATGGACATGAGTTTGAGTAAACTCCGGGAGTTGGTGATGGACAGGGAGGCCTGGCTACAATTCATGGGGTCACAAAGAGTTGGACTTGACTGAGCTACTGAACTGAACTGAACTGAACTGATGACTTTCACCCTTTTATAAACTATGAGAGAAATAGACCTTTGGGTTGCTGGTTCTTAAGCATACAAAATTGATACATGTGACTTGCAAGTAGTAATATTATATCAAAACAATGTTTTAGCAAAAACATTAGGGCATGTATTTCTGCAGGTTCGTTTATTATCCACATTTATTGTTTTTTCAAATGCTATAATGCCACTAAATAGTATGTCTAAAATATAAGAAGAAATAGATCATGTTATATTTGTATATATATGTAAATATAGATGTCCCTGAAGACTATTTTAAATGAATAAATTTTATAAATTTTGTTGATTTTAAAATTTTAATACATATGTACATTAAGAATTTTAATAACTAGTTTAAAAATCAATAAAATGATATACCTATAGAATGATCCACTTTTCTGAAGATATATTTATGAAAAAATATTAGTTGCTTTCATTTGACTCTTTTGAATTTTTACATGAACATGTATAATTTATTTTTTTCAAAGCAGGTAATATTAAAGTACTGTTCTTCACCAATCATATCTTCACTTCAAGGCAGCCAAAGATAAATAATTCATGCAAAAATTTTGGAGGAAGATAAAAATCAAGTCTCTTGATGTCACACTGAATAAAATCCCACTACCAGAAAAATAATTTAAGAAACAAAATTTTGTTGTATTATAAAATATGTAAATCAGAAAATCAAAATAATTATGTAGTAAAAAAGGAAAAAAAAGTAAGTAATCAAATTTGAGTATCTTACTCTGGATTTGAGCATGAAAATCTATGCTTTTACCTTAGCTTTTCTCTAATTCATTTTGACTCTTCAATCTTGCTTTTAACAGGATATTTACATGATTCTCAGAGTAGATGGAATAGATACCCCCCTGTGTTGAGAGATAATTCTTCCTGGGTCTGAATTTTATGCTCATCTTCTGAGCAAAAAGCATATACAGCTTTGTTTAGAGATGTTTTCCTGAGTCTTGGAAACATAAAGATGGTGAGTACTGGAGATATTTAGAGCTATCTCTCCCTGATCTCCTTCTACAGTAATAAAGCTAGAAGCATCTCTCTTCCCTCTCCAGAGATATTTCATGTCAGGATAAGATAATATTTCTAGCTTCAAAAGACAGGAGGTTAAATCCGTCCAAAGCACCTATGTAAAAACAGGATCTCAGAATTCTGGTGTCCCTCAGATTGATCCTTCATAGGACTCTTCCTAAATCTTAAATCCTCTCTAATGACTTCCCTTGCACTATCTAATTTAATTCTCAGGAAGTCCAGAGAGATAGATATCATTATTTCCATCTTACAGATATGGGAATTGAGACTTAGATAAAATAATTTGTCAAGTTAATCTAAAGAGAAAATAACAAGACTGGAATCCACACATATATGGTCCACCTACAGAATGGGCACACTATGGCATGAAATAACATCATCTCAAGTGAGGATTAAAGAAATAAAATAAAAAGTAAATAAATTGGCAGGTTATCAACATTTATTTTATGTATAAATATGCCAGTTCCTAACTATCTTATTAAGCCCAAAATCTCGATTTAGCCATCTCAGGGAATGAAATTTTCAAGTTTGCAACAGTAATGAAAGACATTTCTTTCAGGCACAAACCAGCAGCAATGAAATTCAGATAATACTATATGACCATAATAAAAATACTTCTGTGCCATACTTATGTTCCAGTTGGCCTGCCACTTGAATAATACATATGCCCTCCAGTCAAATTCAGAACTAAATAGCATGTTGTGATAGTTCTTACTTTGCAAGTTTTTAAAAAAGACAAGAAGATAAGAATAAATACATACAGCCTATAAAGAACCTCCATGTAAAAGGAAATCCATAAATCTCAGTAGACTTAAAAAATACTTTCAAAGTAAACCTAACTGAATAACATATGAATATTAAAACTAGCCCAAGTGCAACAGCTTGTTGGTTAGCTATGGTAAATCATCAGGTTCACTTCAATGTGTAGCTTGTGATCCTTTCCTAGAAATAAGCATGAACCAGATGAAATATAACTATCACTTAGTCCTGCAGGGTTTATATCCTACTGAACTACTATGGAATTTTTCTCTTCTTTTTGTGTATTGCCAATATTTGTAATTTCTTCAAGTATTCCTATTTCATAAAATAGCATATAGCATTTTAAAGTCAATACTAAAGTAAAACTATTAAAAAATCTCAACCATGCTAATTATTTTTCAGTTTTATTATATGGAATTGACTTATTTACTGATATGAGTAGAATAAGTTGTTTTCTAAATATGTAGTCACTTTCAATAGTTAAGAGAATTTCTGTGTTATGTCCCTCATATATATTTCACATATATGAATTTTACTATATAGTTCACATATAAATGTATATTTTATACATATTTAATTTCATATAAACTCACATGTATCAATTTTAATATAAGGTTCATATATATGTAAATATTTACTCAATTTCACACTTGAGTAAATGAAACAAAACAAAAAATATATCTAGATTGAAAAGGATTTTGAAGTTAACAATTATTTTTAAATAGAGGATCACTGTAGATGGTGATTGCAGCCATGAAATTAAAAGACGCTTACTCCTTGGAAGGAAAGGAGTGACCAACCTAGAGAGCATATTAAAAGCAGAGACATTACTTTGCCAACAAAGGTCCATCTATTCAAGGCTATGGTTTTTCCAGTAGTCATTTATGGATGTGAGAGTTGGACTGTGAAGAAGGCTGAGCGCCAAAGAATTGATGCTTTTGAACTGTGGTGTTGGAGAAGACTCTTGAGAGTCCCTTGGACTGCAAGGAGATCCAACCAGTCCATTCTAAAGGAGATCAGCCCTGGGATTTCTTTGGAAGGACTGATGCTAAAGCTGAAACTCCAATACTTTGGCTACCTCATGCAAAGAGTTGACTCATTGGAAAAGACTTATGCTGGGAGGGATTGGGGCAGAAGGAAAAGGGGACGACAGAGGATGAGATGGCTGGATGGCATCACCGACTCGATAGATGTGAGTTTGAGTGAACTCCAGGAGTTGGTGATGGACAGGGAGGCCTGGCATGCTGCAATTCATGGGGTCGCAGAGTCGGACATGACTGAGCGACTGAACTGGACTGAACTGAAATCATCATAGAGACTTCTTAATATTAGAACAAATAAAGTTACTGAGTACCAAATCATCATGATACCAATTAGTGTATTAAGTTCAATATAAGATAAAATAATTCAACTAGGTAAATTGAAAAATGCATTGATGGTCCCAGGGGAATCCTTGTACCTGTAGGATGCTAAGTCAATGACATTTCCTCACCAGGAGGCTTAAGCATTATTGCAAACTAAGCCAGAGGAAGGGTTACCCACTGAGAATACAAAAAAAGGTGGATCAATGTTTTTTCCATTGGATATTTCCTAATAACAAAAGAAAGATTCAGAGAATTCAGTACTTCCTCACTTCTAGAAACAAAAGTTAGAAGTCCATTGCAAAACCCACTTTGTCCATATCTCATTTATAGAACACAGCTGTGCTTTACTTTTCATGAGCAATGAATATTTCTATTAAGACTCTGTAATACAATATTGATGTGTTCCAAAGGCAATCACCCCTGCTTGCAGCAGGTACTTTACCAAAGAGAAGGAAAACATGCCTGTAGCTCTGTGAAATTATAATATTGTGTGTATAAAAGTCATATGCTCTTAAAGAATATGTGTATTTTTCATCAAAAATTCTAGAATCTTTCTGGAAACCTGTGTGATATTCATCACCTCTTACTGTGTGTCAAGGGTTCCCAAGATCACTCTTGGACTTGATGAAAAACTAGAAGGACCAAGATATTCTTACACATGCATTTATAGTTTATTATAGCAGAATGATTCAGATTAAAACCAGCAAAGAAGAAAAATACAAGGCACAAAGTCCAGGAGAAATCAGGTGTGAATATCCAGGTGTTACTCCTAGTGAAGTTACACGGAGGTGCACTTAATTCTTCCAGCAATGATGTTTGACATGTGTGAAGTAATGCCAACAGGGGAAGCTCAGCCAAGCCTTGTTGTGTAAAGATTTTTATTGGCAATATGACTGGCCTTAATAAGTCAGATTCCAGTCCCTTTCCTACTCTCCCAAGCAAAAACCAATCTTCACCATAAATCAGTGTCAGGATAAATGATACAGTAGAGTTCCAAAACCTCAAATGTATATAATCTTATTACTTAAAATATTATAAGGAACAGTCCTTAAGGTAGGTCTATCTTTGGAATGTTTAAGATTTGAGTAACCCAGATCAGCTGAATGGTCTCTTTCTTGCCTAATTACATTATATTGCCCTTTTAAATTCCTTTGCAATATATAGATATGGTAATAACATTTATGCTATGTACTCTAGAAGTTATTTTAAAAATTAATTTTGATGAGTCATGTACAAATCCCAGACAAGTGTTTAGTTATTATTGTTACCATACTGATGAAAGTTGATTAGTCAATAAAAACAAATAAAGAATGTGACTTTTATAAACCATGTAGATAATATTCTGCTGCTCTTTAGTAATTAATTCCATTTTTTAAACATGAAAATAAAAGAAAATTCTGCTTAAGGATAGACATTGTTTGCATTATATGATATCCAATTATATAGTTAATTAGATAATTATAGTATCAGTGTGGTATTTTTTAATATTCCCAATAAACAATGGACAATGAACTAATTTTCCAATATGGTAATTTATATATGTACACACACACATACATATATAATACACTGATTCATGCATATGAAGACATACTGTGGATGGAAAACTAATAGGCAAAAGAGATTTAAATCATATATTAAGTAATCTATTTCTCAAAAGAGACAATGACTTAAATCAGGATGTAAGTTTAATTTCCCTCTGTGAAATGCTATGAGAGAAGCAGAATATTTTATTATATTTTTCCAGTCCCTGTCTCCTGCACAACCCTTGCCCAAAATAGTAAATATAGGTAACGCATTTTATGATTTGATGTTCAGGTGTGAATGTTTGCATAGGAACTTTACACGTGTTAGGCACTAAACAATATTTGGACATTGTAGTAAACAGTTCTCAGTGGAGGTTCTTCACATTTTTATGAGGCTTTCTTCACATTCCTCTGGTTTACTCCCAGTGAAATTAATAGCACTAAAACCTACTACTACAGTACTCATTAACTATTACATCATAAGGTACAAACTAATGATACAGCTTTTGCTAATTAGATACACATTCATGAATCTTGGGCTTCCCTTGTGGCTCAGCTGGTAAAGAATCCTCCTGCAATGCAGGAGACCTTGGTTCAATCCCTGGGTTGGGAAGATCTCTTGGAGAAAGGAAAGCCTACCCATTCCACTATTCTGGCCTAGAGAATTCCATGGACTGTTAGTCCATGGGGTCACAAAGGGTCAGACACGAATGAATGGCTTTCACTCTTTCATGAATCTTAGATTTGAAATTAAATTAACTGGAGAAAGAGACAGAATATGAGACATTCGTTTTGATAGTGTGAAGTGTGATAGAGATGTAGGGAACCTAGCATTTTCTGCCTTGTCAATAGCTTCTGGATTCAGCAGCTTTTGATTGTGGGGAAGATGGAATGGTTCTAAAGCTGACAGCTCTCATGGTGCTTTCCTGATACCAGGGCTTGTAAATAGTGGAATCAACTTTGCCAGGCTTGTTTGGGATTGTGTATCTGGTTGTTGTTGTTCAGCCTCTCAGTCATGTCTGACTCTTTGTGACTCCATGGACTGTAGCATGCCAGGCTTCCCTGTCCTTCATCATCTCCTGGAGCTTGCTCAAATTCATGTCCATTGAGTCAGTAATGTCATCCAGCCATCTCATCCTCTGTTATACCCTTCTTATCCCGTCTTCAATCTTTCTCAGCATCAGGGTTTTTTCAAATGAGTCAGGTCTTTGTATCAGGTGGCCAAAATATTGGAGCTTCAGCTTCAATATCAGCCCTTCCATTGAATATTCAGGACTGATTTCCTTTAGGATGGACTGGTTTGATTGCCTTGCAGTCCAAGGGACTCTCAAAAGTCTTCCCCAACACTTCAGTTCAAAAGCATCAATTCTTTGGTGCTCAGCGTTCTTTATGGTCCAACTCTCACATCCATATATGACTATGTGAAAACCAACGGTTTTTCCAATAGCTTTGACTAGATGGACCTTTGTCGGTAAAGTAACTTCTCTGCTTTTTAATATGCTGTCTAGGTTTGTCATAGCTTTTCTTCCAAGGAGCAAACATCTTTTAACTTCATGGCTGCTGTCACCAGCCATGAAATTGTGTTTCTGGTAGTCAGTTCTGGAAATGCTCCTAGAGTGTTTTTCTTCATTCTTTCAAAAATTGTGTGAGATCCATTAATAACCTCCTTTTTAATTAAACTATTTAAGGTTGCTAATTCTCTCGCCCAAACAAAGGAGAAAGAGGAGAATGGCTAAGAACACTCATGATATATTTGAAGTACCGTATCAAGTTACAATTCTGCTACTAACTCTCATTTCTAAGACTTATCTTTCTAAAAATCAGTACATACTTTGAAATATTTTTCAGAAGATAATGGATGTTAAGCCTTTGCTAC
Organism: Bos taurus; assembly: GCF_002263795.3. Taxonomy (NCBI): domain Eukaryota; kingdom Metazoa; phylum Chordata; class Mammalia; order Artiodactyla; family Bovidae; genus Bos; species Bos taurus. The sequence continues at coordinate 72,155,791 of NC_037330.1, forward strand.
ATCACCCAATAATAACCAAAGGTATTGCTACTAATGCTAATGCCACAACAAATTCTTTAATTATGTCTCATAGGCAGAAGATAAACATTCACACTTAGAAAGTAAAAAGCTGTTCTTCAATCACTAACTATAAATTAGTCAATGTATAATTAAAGAGTATATTTGAAATTGTTAGAATATGGAAGATTTGGGAGAATGGCAATGAAACATGTAAAATATCATGTAGGAAACGAGTTGCCAGTCCAGATTCGATGCATGATGCTGGATGCTTGGGGCTGGTGCACTGGGACGGCCCAGAGGGATGGTATGGGGAGGGAGGAGGGAGGAGGGTTCGGGATGGGGAACACATGTATACCTGTGGCGGATTCATTTTGATATTTGGCAAAACTAATACAATTATGTAAAGTTTAAAAATAAAATAAAATTAGAGGAAAAAAAAAAAAAGAATATTGAAGGCAATATGTATAGATTTATTTTTCTTACTCAGTCTCTATGCCATATGTCTCATTCTTTTGAGGCTGCCAGGTTACTTATCATTAAAAATGTCTGCAATAGAGATGAGATGACTGGAATTTTGCATCATTCACCTAAGTAATTCCTAAATGGGGTGCATCCAACATCAGCTGAATAGACCAAAAACAATGCAAAATTGAAAAGTAATCCTTCAAATTATTTGATCAATAAGGTTGTTTCAATTATTTAAGGATGGAAAGACTTACTAAATAAATATTTCCAAGATGACTTAGTATAGAATTACGTAATGAAGTAATTAACTAACAAATAGAATCAGAAATACTTATCCATACATGCTTACATATACAAGTGGTCATTTAGGTGGCATAAGGAGGGTCAAGTGGGGCTGAATTAAAATATTTATAAAGTCTGCTCCAATACTGATAGTCTAAAGATCCATGAGACTGTAAAACTAAAAAAATGGATAAAGTTAACTAGGAACAATTTGCTGGTGAGTTTTGGGTTAGAGATGAATGAAAGGAAAGAGGCAGTAAGGCCAACCAGCTGGAAAGGAAAAGGGCTACATATGGTGCCACATCAAAATAAGCATTTACATATTAAGTCCAGCCTCTGCCTGAAGTCATATTATGCAAAGCCATAATTGTCCTCTTAATAAAACATAAATATTAAATAAGCTACTTTTGCTGCTGTAGTACTTTCATCATGCCCAGGAAAAGTTGTTTACTACTCATCACATCTTTGCTTTGCTGACATTTCAGGTTGAATACAGTCATTTCATGGTTCATTCCTGGTTGGTTTGCCCTGGCAGTGAGTGTTTGCACATTAACTGATGACAATACATGCTGTCTCCATCCAACTTTGTACGTTTCACACTGTGAAATGCTATTGTATTATCACTTTCTTTCATGCGACACTAATAAGCATGTGAAGCATCAACCTTTGAAGATACTTTCTTTTATTACAGGACTCTATTTCAGACTATTAAAGTATTGGTTGTAAGGAACTGTTAAGCTTTTTTTATGATAAGGGAAGTTGAATGAGGCCTGCCCTTTCAAAAATCTTTCATAGATAAGCTTAATATCTGGTATTTCCTAATTGGTCAGGATTGGTTCAGAATAATTCAGTATAAATACTCAAATAACATGTCTCCAGTAGCAGTAGTAATTCATGGAAAAAGAGATCTTAAAAAAGTGAATATTTGTTTTAAGTGAATTCAGTTAGACTAATACAAATAAGTGTTTTCTTATCACTTTGGATGAATCATCTCAAATTTACTCAAGCAATAGAATTTGCATTTTTAAAAATTTGATGAAAATAAAGAGTACTAAAATTCTTTAACTCAGAACCCACAACTGAGAAAGAGAAGAAAACTATTTAGAATATAAAATTAGTAAAATTCAGTAAACATAATGGCAATCTTGTTAAGTCTATACTTTCTCCAAGTCAACTATAAATTCTAGTCTTTCTATATATTATACAAGTGGTTTACTTACCCTGGAAATATTTAGACACATATGAGTCAAAATGTTCATGAATAGTTGACACAACATTGATTGAGGATCACTGGTTATCACCCTGCTGCTTCCTGTTTCTTGTCTGGCACCGCTTCATCAGCTTCAGGGAATCATGAAAATTTAGAGCTACAAGAAGTCTCAGCACCTATATGAAAGTGTTGGTTGCTCAGTCAACTTTTTGTGACCCCGTGGACTGTAGCCCACCAAGCTTCTCTGTCCATGGGATTGTCCATGCAAGAACACTGGAGTGTGTTGCCATTCCTTTCTCCAGGGGATCTCCCTGACCCAGGGATCAAATTCGGGTTTCCCACATTTATAGATTATAAAGCTGAAAATTTAAGTGACTTAGTCAAAGCTCCAACTAGAATTTATAAATAGAATTAAGGGCAAGATCTTATCATCTTTCATGTATCCTTTCTATGAAATAATTTTGGTTCCCAAGATTAACCTTTCCAAACTGGACTCTGGTCCTAGAAAAATTTTTCATAGTCTCAGAAGTTTTCAAACAAATTATTTACTCTTATAAATAACATTTTGTGCCATTTATATGTAAATGATACTATAGTTCTTTGTTACTAAAGTATTTCATTTTGTTTTGTATAAATATAGGCTGAGTAAATCAATATAGAATTTCATCATAGAAGATTTTGCTTAATGAAGTTTTGAAGGATAACTGGAGAACTTTACTACTCTAGCCATGTTATTTCTTCATGCGAGAAGACTTAATCTTGTTTAAAAACAAATAGAGGTTGACAGTCTAGAAAAAAAAGTCAAATGAAATAATTTATTATAATATTCTACTGGTAACTATAGTAATTAGCCATTGCAGTGTAAAATATTACCAAAAGCTTGGAGACTTAAAATAACATGTATTTATAATCTTACAGGGTCTATGGATGAGGAATTTAGGCATCCTCTGTTTCAGGATATCACAAAGCTATAATCAAGGTATCAGCTTGGTCTGAGGTCTTTTCTGAGGCTCAATTGAGGAAGGACCCGCTTCCATGCTTATATGATATGATTGTTGATAACCTTTAGTTTTTTGTGGGCCATTAGACTGAGGGGCTCAGTTTCTTGCTGTCTGTAAGCAAGGGCTAGAGGCAACATTATTTCCTGACACACTTTCTTTGAAAGAAAAAAATCTATATATGGGAACTTTTTGCCAGTAGCCTTGTCTTTCCAGAAATGTTAAAAGATGTTCCTCAGACAGAAATTATATAGGTCAGAAACTCAGGTATGCATAAAGGAAGAGCACAGGAGAATAAGTGAAGGTAAAATAAAAAGAAAATTATTGGTCCTATTCTTAATTGATCTAACAGATGTCAGTGTGTTCATGATAACAGTAACAATATATTTGATCATGAATATATATATATATGCTGCTGCTGCTAAGTCATTTCAGTCGTGTCCGACTCTGTGCGACCCCATAGACGGCAGCCCATCAGGCTCCCCCATCCCTGGGATTCTCCAGGCAAGAACACTGGAGTGGATTGCCATTTCCTTCTCTGATGCATGAAAGTAAAAAGTGAAAGTGAAGTCACTCAGTCGTGTCCGACTCTTAGCGACCCCATGGACTGCAGCCTACCAGGCTTCTCCATCCATGGGATTTTCCAGGCAAGAGTACTGGAGTGGGGTGCCATGCTTAAGCATTTGGAATATTTTATTATTATAAGGTACTTGGACTATCTGCGAAATGGTATAATGTTAATTGAAAGTGGACTTGGATTATCTGTAAGTATATTGTAAATTATAAGGCAACCATTAAAAAGGTTTTTAAAACCTGTAATAAATATGCTAAAAAGTAGAGAAATTGAATAATATAAAATGACCAGTTGAAAATGTGAAAAAAGTATGAATGACAAAAATTAGGAACAAAGAACAAGGACAACAAATAGAAAAGGGTAACAAACATGGCAGTTATTAATCCAAATTATTTTAAATAGCAATGGTCTAAATGCATCCATTAAATTACAACAGTGGTTATAGTGGATCAAAATCAAGACCCAATTATGTGTTCTCTACAAGAAACCCACTTAAAGTACAAAGACATATATTTATAGAGTAAAAACAAAGGAATGGATGTTACATGCTAACATTTATCAAAAGAAAGTATACCTCACCAAAGAATGTATACAGATGACAGATAAAGGAATCAAAGATGCTTCACATCATATGTCATCAGGGAAATGCAGAATAAAACAGCAATGAGCTGCCACTACAGTTATTGAAATGGCCAAAATTTGGGGCACTAACAACAGCAAATGCTGACAAGGATATAGACCAACAGGTAATCTCATACACTGCGGATAGGAATACAAAACAGCTCAGTGACTTTAGAAAGCAATTTTGTGATTTCCTACACAGTTAAACATGCTTTCAGCATAAAAGATCTAGTGATAGTGCTCCTTGATATTTACCCAACATGAACTGAAAACATAGGACTACACAAAACCCTGCACACAGATGTTTATAGTAACTTTATTAATAATTCACAGACTTGGAAGTAACCAATATGTTCTTTAATAAGTGAATAGATACACTATAGTACATCCAAACAATTGAATATTACTCACTGCTAAAAAGAAATGAGCTATCTAAGCCTGAAAAGAAAATGAGGAGACTTAAAGGCATACTGCTGTGTGAGGAAAGTCAGTCTTAAAGACTATATATTGTTTGATTTCAACTATATAATATTCTAAACAAGTTAAAATTATGAAGACAATGAAAAGTTCAGTGGTTGCTAGGCTAGGGGTTAAGGGGGAAGGAAAGATGAATAGACAGAGCACAGAGGATTTTTAAGGCAGTGATACTATTCTGTATGATATTATAGTGGTGAATACATATCGTTATACATTTTTCCAAAATCATAGGACATACAACACTAAGAGTGAACCCTAATGTGAACCATGGACTTGGGGTGATAATGATGTGCTAATATAGGGTCATCTATTGTAAGCAGCAGAGAAGGAAATGGCAACCCACTCCAGTACTCTTGCCTGGAAAATTCCATAGATGGAGGAGCCTGGTGGGCTGCAGTCGATGGCGTCGCAAAGAGTCCGGCACGACTGAATGACTTCGCTTTCTTTCTTTCTATAGTTCCTTTTGGAGAAAGAATGGCAACCCACTCCAGTGTTCTTGCCTGGAGAATCCCATGGATGGAGAGGCCTGGTAGGCTGCAGTCTGTGGGCTTGCAAAGAGTCAGACACAACCAAACAACTAACACTCACACACACACATTGTAAACAGCGCACCACTGTGGTGCAGAAGGTCAACTTTGGGGTTTTTGTTCATGTGTGGGAACAGGAATATATGGGAACTCTCTGTATCCTCCCATCAATTTTACTATGAATCTGAATCTGCTTGGATAAAAAAAAAGTTTATTAATTTAAAAAATGGTTTGACAGTACTTTTCTAATGAGATATATTCAAAGTACAAAAACAACTCCAAATAATAGCTTATACTGGATTCAGTAATCATATTTCTAGTGTTAGTGTTGGTATTGTGATCTTAAGGCTGTGTGTATTTTAGAATAAAGGAAGTAAATGCTTATAATAATTTGGTTAATAATTGGGAATTATCAGAATGACAAAAAAAGATAAAAAGTACAATCAACTTTGTAAGTTTAAATAGAAACATTAGAGCCCTAAGTTTGAAGTATCAATTTTAAATTCAAAATACTTTATCTTTAAAAAATATATGTATTTTCTAACTCTGTCTGCTGAGAGGAGCAATAAACAATGATCAATCTAGTAGCAATGAGCACTTCTATAAACCAAATTTTAATTTATAATTATCACTTCCTCATAAATATTTCCCTGGTATGATGACTAAGTGTGTATATCATGTTGGATTGGGTGTAGTATTCAGTTATTAGGCAAAGCACTAATCTGATAGTTGCTGTCAGGTATTTCACAAGTGATTAATATGTAAGCAGTTGACTTTAAGGAAAGGAGATTGTTCTTTCCTCAATAATTTAAGTAGGTTTCATCAAAACAGTTGCAAAGCTTTACATGTAAAACTGAAGATTGTCTGAGAAAGAAGAAATTCCATGTAAAGGCCATAATCTCATCTTATCCCCCGGTGTTTCCAGTCTGTCATTCTGCCCTATTATTTTAGGCTTTCCAAGGAAATGGCAACCCACTCCAGTATTCTTGCCTGAAGAATCTCGTGGACAGAGGAGCCTGGCGGGCTACTGTCCATGGGGTCGCAAAGAGTCAGACATGACTGAAGCGACTTAGCAAGTCTTAGTAAGACATTTTCTTATAATGTCTCTTCAGTATATATATATATATGTATGAGTAAATGCATAAATAAATATAACATAAATACATTAAAATTAATTTTGTGTCTAAAAGCTTGTTTTGATGTGGCTAATAGAAAATATTAAATAACAGTGGCTTATACTTATTGCTTACATTTTATTTCTAATGGGAAATATAGATCTTTACGCTGCTTATCTATCTTCATTTTTACTTGCAAGGTATTTGGTGAAGAAATTAAATGGTTTATCTTATATTTTACGTACTAGTAAAAATTCATACAGCCAGGACTTTGCTTACTGTATCTGTAAGTTTCAATATATATTTTCTCATATATGTTATTTCCATTGGTGGTTAGAACACAAAAGCTGATCAGATCTGAAGCTTCATTCTCCTTGGGTGTAGATACTTCATCAATGACTTTCATCAGTTGTCACATAATGTATTGTGTATATGTTTACAGTGTTAGCAACTCTGCCAATGATAAATTACATTATTTTATTAGTACTTTCAAAATGATGAGAATATAATTTATAATCTCTAATATATTTATTAGTTTGAATAATTTAAAAATGAGTAACATCTACTCATCAATTACATGGATGAAAAAAAACAAGAGTTTTTTCAGCTTGTGGAATTCATATCCAGTTGGATTTTTTGACTAAACAGAACTGATGTTTATAATGGCTAAAGAAAAGGACTCTATCCATGAAACTACTTCCCTAAAGGTCACAAAAATACAAAGGACAGATTTCAAATGTCACTGAGAGAGGAAAGAGACTTCCTGCAAACAGATCACAGTTCATAAAAAGCACAATCACTGAATCTCTACGTTTGATTTAGACCTACCAAGACCACTTGCAGATTCAATTATGTAGCATGTGGTTGCAGCACAAGGAAGAGCAGTTCTGAGCGATAATCCTGTTCACATCCCATAAAGCAATGAAGAAGGCTCTTGAGGAGCAACTAGCATTTTAAGAGCTCAGGTCTGGGGTTGAATGTATGCATATAATTAGACCAACCCAGATAGAAATAATATTCTACAGATTACTTCAGGCATCCTCTTAGGAGGAACTGCTTATGAGAGTATCATTCAATCTGAATTCAGTAATTATAATTCATTAGAAAAATATAAATATACCCTTTGCTTGATGGATAAAGAAAAGGCAGAACTCAAAAATTCACCACTGCCTCCAGAAGTATTTCAAGTCTTATCATTCCAACATTATCCTTTTCTTTGTAGAGGCTTTACAAACTTCAAGATTACTCTAATACAGGAAATATGAATATTATTTGGAAACATGGTACATTACATGGTACAAACAAATTATATGAATTGAACACATGTTGAGTGTTTGGTACAAAGCAAGGACAGGTTACCCAGGTGGCGCTAGTGGTAAAGAACCTGCTTATCAATGAAGGAGGCCTTAAGTGGTAGATTTGATCCCTGCGTAGGAAAGATTCTCTAGAGAAAGGCATGCAACCAACTCCAGTATTCTTGCCTGGGAAATTTCATGGAAAGAGGAGCCTGGTGAGCTACAGTCCATAGGGTCACAACGAAATTGGACATGCCTGAAGCAACTTAGCACATGCACAAAGAACAAGGACACTATTTGGAGGAGACAGGGAGCCATTTATTTATTAAGTATGTACTTTTCAATCCCTTTACGTGGGATCAGATATTGTGCTGTGAAATAAAAATAGAAAAATAACAGGAAAACCTTCAAGGCTTTGTAGGTTCAGTTAGGTTCAGTTCAGTTGCTCAGTCATGTCCGACTCTTGCAACCCCATGAATCACAGCACATCAAGCCACCCTGTATCACCAACCCCAGAGTTTATTCAAACTCACGTCCATCGAGTTGGTAATGTCATCCAGCCATCTCATCCTCCCAGCATCAGGATCTTTTCCAATGAGTCAGTTCTTCGTATGAGGTGGCCAAAGTATTGGAGTTTCAGTTTTAGCATCATTCCTTCCAAACAACACCCAGGACTGATCTCCTTTAGAATGGACTGATTGGATCTCCTTGCAGTCCAAGGGATTCTCAAGAGTCTTCTCCAATAGAACAGTTCAAAAGCATCAATTCTTTGGTGCTCAGCTTTCTTCACAGTCCAACTCTCACATCCATACATGACAACAGGAAAAACCATAGCCTTGACTAGATGGAACTTTGTTGGCAAAGTAATGTCTCTGCTTTTCAATATGCTGTCTAGGTTGGTCATAACTTTCCTTCCAAGGAGTAAGCGTCTTTTAATTTCATGGCTGCAATCACCATCTGCAGTGATTTTGGAGCCCAAAAAAATAAAGTCTGACACTGTTTCCACTGTTTCCCCATCTATTTCCCATGAAGTGATGGGACCAGATGCCATGAGCTTTGTTTTCTGAATGTTGAGCTTTAGTCCAACTTTTTCACTCTCCTCTTTCACTTTCATCAAGAGGCTCTTTAGTTCCTTTTCATTTTCTGCCATAAGGGTGGTGCCATCTGCATATCTGAGGTGACTGATATTTCTCCCAGCAACCTTGATTCCAGCTTGTGCTTCCTCCAGCCCAGAGTTTCTCATGATGTACTCTGGGTATAAGTTAAATAAGCAGGGTGACAATACACAGCCTTGACGTACTCCTTTTCCTTTCCTTTGGAACCAGTCTGTTGTTCCATGTCCAGTTCTAACTGTTGCTTTCTGATCTGCATGTAGGTTTCTCAAAAGGCAGGTCAAGTGGTCTGATATTCCCATCTCTTTCAGAATTTTCCACTTATTGTGATCCACACAGTCAAAGGCTTTGGCATAGTCAATAAAGCAGAAATAGATATTTTTCTGGAACTCTCTTCCTTTTTCAATGATCCAGTGGATGTTGGTAATTTGATCTCTGGTTCCTCTGCCTTTTCTAAAACCAGCTTGAACATCTGGAAGTTCACTGTTCATGTATTGCTGAAGCCTGGCTTGGAGAAATTTGAGCATTACTTTACTAGCATGTGAGATGAGTGCAATTGTGCGGTAGTTTGAGCATTCTTTGGCATTGTCTTTCTTCAGGATTGGAATGAAAACTGACCTTTTCCAGTCCTGTGCTTACTGCTGAGTTTTCCAAATTAGCTGGCATATTGAGTGCGGCACATTCACAGCATCATCCTTCAGGATTTGAAATAGTTCAAGTGAAATTCCATCATCTCCACTAGCTTTGTTCACAGTGATGCTTTCTAAGGCCCACTTGACTTCACATTCCAGGATGTCTGGCTCTAGGTGAGTGATCACACCATTGTGATTATCTGGGTTGTGAAGATTTTTTTTGTACAGTTCTTCTGTGTACTCTTGCCACCTCTTCTTAATATCTTCTGCTTCTGTTAGGTCCATACCATTTCTGGCCTTTATCAAGCCCATCTTTGAATGAAATGTTCCCTTGGTATCTATAATTTTCTTGAAGAGATCGCTAGTCTTTCCCATTCTGTTGTTTCCCTCTATTTCTTTGCACTGATTGCTGAGGAAAGCTTTCTTACCTCTCCTTGCTATTCTTTAGAACTCTGCATTCAGATGCTTATATCTTTCCTTTTCTCCTTTGCTTTTCACTTCTCTTTTTTTCACTGCTATTTGTAAGTCCTTCCCAGACAGCCATTTTGTTTTCTTGCATTTCTTTTTCTTGGGGACGGTCTTGATCCCTGTCTCCTGTACAATGTCGTGAACCTCTCTCTGTCCATAGTTCATCAGGCACTTTGTTTATCAGATCTACTCCCTAAATCTATTTCTCACTTCCACTGTATAATCATAAGGGATTTGATTTATGTCATATCTGAAAGGTCTAGTGGTTTTCCCTGCTTTCTTCAATTTAAGTCTGAATTTGGCAATAATAAGTTCATGATCTGAGCCATAGTCAGCTCCTGGTCTTGTTTTTGCTGCCTGTATAGAGCTTATCCATCTTTGGCTGCAAAGAATATAATCAATCTGATTTTGGTGTTGACCATCTTAGGCAAATAATAATGTTACAGTGTGATAAATGCAATTCTAGAGTGCAGTCTGAGGGCATGTCTGAGAAAATTGTTGCAGAAGTGGTTATAGTTGTGTTGAAACAAGATTAAAGGATAAGTAAGAATTAATCACTGAATCGATGAACGTGAGTCTGAGTGAACTCCAGGAGTTGGTGATGGACAGGGAGGCCTGGTGTGCTGCGATTCCTGGGGTCTCAAAAAGTCGGACATGATTGAGCGACTGAACTGAACTCAATTGAAGAATTAATCCAGATATGTAGGATTATTGAAGGGATGGAAACATGTGAAGCATTCTTGACTGTGAAATAAAAAGTAAGATAGCTTAGAAGCAGGGATTGATTTTATCTTACGTTATTATTTTGACAGGGATTTTCTTGTTATATCTATGTGTCTGGCACATACACAGTTGTGAGAAATTAAGTTGGTGAAGGCCAGATTACTAAAGAATTTAGGCATCAGGTTTTGAACGACAGGTGGGTAGATATCAAAATGAAATGAAATCTTCTTTACCACTACATTTAGTAAGATGCGTTCATTCTCAATACACAGCTGTCCTTTACATACGGTGTAGTCATCTCTCCATGGTCGCACAGACCCAATCTGATGTAACTAAGTAACAGAAATGCTTGTTTCAATTTTGCTGACCTGATTGTATTCTAGGATTCTATTGTATGTGATCTTGTCTTGCCACTTGATGTTAATTATAGCCTGTAGACCATGCAAATGAAACTAAGATGAAACATGTGGTTTCAATTACAGGGCCACCTCTCACAATCTGAAGCTGTCATTGCTACTGTCGTGCATGTGCATGAATGCCCAGTGGCTTAGTAGTGCCAGCCCTTTGCAACCCCAGGAACTGTAGCCCACGAGGCTTCTCTGTCCATGGGATTTTCCCAGTGAGAATACTGGAATGGGTTGCCGTTTCCTTCTCCAAGGGATCTTCCTGACCCAGAATCAAAGCCATGTCTCCTGCATCTCCTGCATTAGCATGTGGATTCATTAACAAAACTGAGCCACCTGGGAAGCCTCTCACTGCTACCACTTGTCTATAAAGCATGAGCTTTGGCTCTATCTGAACTTTTAAAGCTACCTATAAAAAATGATGATCACAACAAAGAACATTGTAGTTTGGCATATTTAACAGTCACCCTAGTTACTGAACTCAAGTATTCATCTTCAGTGAGTAAACCACAACAAATAGGAAGGAGGGAAGGCAGGAAGGAAAGGAGAGGAGAAAGAAAGAAAGGAGGGAGGGAGGGAAGGTTGGAGAGAGGGAAGGAAGCAAACAAACTAACAGAATACATGCCTTCATGTCAAGTAGCATTTCTTTATTCCCAAAGCAATTGATATATTTTCTTAAGAATATCTAAGAATTTCTTAGATTCTTCACATCAAAGCATTAGATAAAATGCAAGCTGTTATACAAATATTAGTTATTTAAAATAACAATACCTATAAATATTTTACTTACTCTTCTGCTGTCACACACTACATGTAGATTTAAATACTTAAATACTGGGAAATATATATATACGTTATAGTCAAGTGAGAATATTCTGTGTGGACCACCCCTGAAGGAAAAGAATGCTCAAAACAAATAGAGTATAAGCCTTAATTAATAATGAAACAAGTTGCCGTAATAGAGGGTTACTGTGGGAGAAAACACGTTGGTTTACTTCTAATGTGTGCATGTCAGCATGTCCCTGTGCATTTTGTGTATATGTGTATGTGTGTGTATATGTCTCTTCTTTGGTGAGCAACAAAGGTATTAGAAAACTACCTTGGAAATGTCTAAAGATGGTAGACTTCTTGGAGTCACTTGCATTGTTCCGTTAACAATTTGTAAATTCCCCTGGAATAAGAATATATTGCTTCCTTGATCAGGCTGGGTACAGGGTCTCCTAAAGTCACTGAGCATGCTGTCACTCAGAAGAGAAGATGGAGAGTAAGATGCAGTTTGGCACGTTTAAAAATCACATTGGAGTTTAGTGCTCCTCTTCACTGACCAAACCACAGTGAACAGAGTGAAAATAAGGATAATAGAATATAGTTTTTAGAACAGCATCTACTGTGGATCTCCCAAAGAGAAGCAGGTTTACTGACTCTAGCCTATGGGGTTGCAAATAAAGTTGTGTCTACAAATCCAGGTTTACTTGGCTGCCCACAAACCTGGGAAGTAGTTTTGATGGGAACTTAAAGAGCTGAGATTTAAGAAAATAAATAAATAAACCTTGAGAATACTGACCTTAGCAAAGTTCATCACTAAATTAAGGGACTTCCCTTGTGGCTTAGATGGTAAAGGATCTGCTTGCAATGCAGGAGACCCAGATTTGATACCTGTGTCAGGAATATCCCCTAGAGAAGAAAATGGATACCCACTCCAATCTTCTTGCCTGGAGAATTCCATGGACAGAGGAGCCTAGAGGGCTACAATTCATGGGGTCACAAAGAGTCAGAAATGACTGAGCAACTGACACAACAACACAACAACAACAATGGTGAGTTATTAGGATCACCTTCCCTTAATACATGAATCAACAAATACAATAGAGGCCATCACCCTAGCAGTGGTCCAGCATCTTCTACCAAATGAACAATGGTCATATCACATGGCATTTAGATTGGGTGACCATGCTCACAGATTTCCTAGATTCCACATATGATTTATACAAGTTGTCCCCAAGAAATAGTATTAATAAACCTTATGTCTGTGTACCCTGATTTGGATGATATATGATATGCTCCATCTACATTTACAATAAAAGGCAGAAGTGAACTGATTCTACTCTCAATTTCTCTTAGACAAGTTTTGGAAACTTGATCTCTCCAGTTGTCTGGGTTTCTTGGGACATTCAGGGTTAGTCAGATAGCATAATACTAACTGTATGGGTGGGACATCAGGAATTCAGACACGCTAAATTTTTAGTAGAAGAGTTTCACTTTATTATGATTATTTCTCACTGAGTCTAATATTATGTCTATTTTTTCACATTCATAGAGATGAAACCTAGGGGTTTGTTCGTTTATTGATCAGTAATGTGCTTCTGTGAAAAGCCTACAGCCTTCATTCCTTTATAATTACCAGTTTAATCTCTAAATAACATGGATATAACATGGATTCTAAGTAGAAATTCATCTCCACTTAATAAGACATTCACAATTTTCTAAAATTATCCCAAGTCTTGCAGTCAGAGTGAAGGGAAAGATTATGCCCCATATGCACGGCCACATTTTTGTGTATATTTAAATAAAGCAGGCTAGAAAAGTTGAGAGAATCAAGAATATTTGACTCTGCTTTTTTTTTTTATTACTTAGGAAATCAATTGTGTCAGTTTATACATTCCTGATTTTGTAATGATAATGTTATAATATATAATCTTTAAAGATCCTTTTTTTGTTTGAAAATGATACAGCTCTATGACTTTGATGTAATAGGACTGACTAGAGCATCTAAATTTAATTCTCAACTTATCTTTATTAACTAGACATAACTCTCTAGGAAAGATTTTCTGATACAATTAGATGTTAATGAATCCAAATTCAAACATTTGCCAACTGGATAACACTGGACATATACTATGCTAGATATATAAAAATCTCTCAGCCTCAGATTTTGCATCTTCAAAATAAGAGAGCTGGAAGGATAACTCTTTGTAGCTTTCTAAAGGAAAGAATCTATTACTTAGTGGAGAATTTCTTTCCTAGAAAAACAAGAACATTGTCTTTTTCTCTATCCTCAGTGAATAACACGTCTCTTCTTTTGTGCTCCTCTGTCAAGATAAAAGCCTTTTGCCCTAAGTATGATAGGTTAAGGCACTTAAGAAAGTATAGACAAGAGACGTCAATTATGGGTTTAAGCTTTGATAATATACTCTAAGTTTTTACAGACCACTGGTTGATTTCTCTCCTTTTCCACACCACTTGTTCTCTTTGGATGCAGTCTGCAAGAGAAAATTCACTTTTCAGCTAGTTGCACTATGAAAAGAGTCTGGGAAAAATCCCACAAGCTCTGAGCCAGCTGCAAAGAGGCCTGAGTGGTTCTTTAATGACTGCAGCCTAGGGACTTGGGCGTGTGGCCACCCATCCTGACTTCAGATGAGAGTGGATTTTTGTGAGACCATGGAAAGAAAAGGTCAGACATGACTTCTAGGCCATTCAGCACTTGGCCTTAAAGCTAACATGTGCTTCTTCTCATATCATCAAAGAAGCTGCAGAGGCCTGTCATTCCTAGAAATTACCTCAGATTGTCCTACCCTGGGGATTGGTCCAACTTGCATTATGGAGGCCATCCATCTTACAAATCTGCTCTGACAGAAAAATAATATTTTTCTAACCTGTTGCAAAGTAAAACTGTCAATCTAAACATATGCCAGCTTTTTATAAAAGCATCATCTACCCATAGAACAGTCTATAAATGATTATTGCTCTTTCTTTGTAGTAAGGTGATTAGAATTCATTATTTCACACATATGTTTTATAGCCTATTAAATAAAATGTACATGTCATATTCAACTTCATTTTCTCTCATTTCCATCTATATTTTTCCTAAATATATAAGCATAGTTTTACTGTTTAAAGATAAAACAATCCTCTAGAATATGTCTTGGTGTTTTAAACCTGTGTGTATGGTGTTTCTTTCCTTCATATCAACTAACTGGATTGGTGCCACTTTGTTAGCCAGCTCTCAATCAAGCAAGGCGAACACATGAATTGAGAGATTGCTGCATATGGCAGACAGTACTGAGTAACTCTGCAGGGAATACTTTCTGCCAATTTTGGGTTCTAAATCTGCTTTATGTTCACATTAGTGTCCTCAACTGAGACGAGAATTCCAGCTTCCTTCCAGCCACAGTAAGCCTTGTTTTCCTGTTGGAATCAGGATGTACTCCTGAAGCTGTGTGCACAGAACAGTAAACCAATCATTGTGGAATGAACTATCAGTTTGAAATGCATAACACGACTGTTCAGTTGGTAATAAGAAACTGTTTTGCTTTACATTTGGAAGTCTGGCATTTAACTTATGATTTTGTCAATATACACTAAAGGCCACAGAAAAAGGGCTATGATGAATCTGCTTTCAGCCTAACTCTGGGCAGTTGTGTATTTTGTTCTGGTGTATTGCTACATATTCATAACAATAATATTGCCTAGATTCAAAATAAAATATAAAGACCATTTCCTGAATAAAGTATATGTACCTAGCAGGAAAATCATGTGCGGAAAGTTTGAATGCAAAGGTTATCAGTTTATTACAGCAACAAAAAGCAATGTTTGTATTAAAAAAAACTATTTAGTTTTTTTTGGCTTGTCCTTTCAACAAATATTTCTTGAGCACAATATGCCACTTGTGGAGGAAGCCACAGGTGAGTATTACATAGGTTTTGCCCCAGGAAGATTAAAATCTATTGGGATGAGTAAACATTCAAATGTAATAAAGGGAGCTACAAGTTATTCTCACTCCTCAAGCAGTTTATATGGACACAAGGTTAGTACCATGTTATGCCATCCCTAGTGTTTTCTCAGCTTAGGTTTATTCTGAGATAAGTACTTGAATGCAAATATTTGATTTGAGAAGCAACCTTAGAAAGCACTGGTAGGGAGATGAGGAAAGTGAAATAAGAAACGGAAGGAAGCCAATACTGGCTGCATTAAATGAGCAGATGACTGGGATGGCGCCCTGGGCATCCCACTTGGAAATGCCCAGAGACTGCCTAGGACACACTTCTGACTCAACCCACTGGAGGGGCAAGGAAGACTGCTCTTTACCCACCAATTCCTCCCATAACATTGTTTAGGGCTACTGCTGGTTGCAGTAGATTCTGGACACATCCAAGCTACCGTGAGGATTGAATAAATACTTTCTGTGACCAGATCTCAGGGAGAGACTCGGATCCAGACTACAGTTTCCAGCATTTGTGTGTGTTCAGTAGTTCAATCATCCCAGTGCTTTGTACCCATGGACTGTATGTAGCCCACTAGGTCCCTCTGTCCATGGGATTTTTCAGGCAAGATTACTGGAGTGGGTTGACATTTCCTTTTCCAGAGGATCTTTCTAGCCCCAGGATCGAACCTGGGTCTCCTGATTGCAAGTGAATTCTTTACCCCGAGCCATCAGGGAAGTTGTAAACACATCTAGAAATGGTGAGTGCCAAGCGGATATTTGGGGAACAGTGACTGTGTTTACTTACTCCCTTAGCCATAGCTCATACATAGATTTAAACACATTGTGAGCATTTTGACAATACCAATTTATATAACAAATGTTATACATTCTGTTCTCTATTGTATTTTCAGCTCCTGCAATAAATAAAAAGAATATTATCTTTCTCTCTAATTCCTACTTCCATTTATTTCTCATTTGTTATTATACAAGTGACTGTTATAATGGCTTCCTGTCTTCCTGGCCGCCAGTGTGCACCTGCTTTAATCTGCCTTATATAATGTTGCACCTTAGCATGCATGCATGAATTTAGTGTTATCAGATTAATATTTCTGTATCTTCCTTTATTAAGTAGCTCCAGTGGTTTTTTTCATGCCTATTAATGCAGTCCTAAATTTCTTAGGCTAATGTCTATAAACTAGATTAAGAAATTTTGGAATGCCCTAATAGGCATGGAATAAAAAACACTGGAGCTGCTTAATAATGGAAGATAAGAAATGTTAATCTGATAATACTATATAAGGCAGAATGTCCATAAATGGAGAAAGAAATGTCAACACATTCAAGTTTTCTTTCTGGGAAGTTCCATGGATAGAAGGAGCCTGCTGGGTTACAGTCCATGGGGCTGTGGCACCCCACTCCAGAACTCTTGCCTGGAAAATCCCATGGATGGAGGAGCCTCGTGGGCTGCAGTCCATGGGGTCACTAAGAGTTGGACGCAACTGAGCGACTTTGCTTTCACTTTTCACTTTCATGCATTGGAGAAGGAAATGGCAACCCACTCCAGTGTTCTTGCCTGGAGAATCCCAGGAACGGGGGAGCCTGGTGGGCTGCTGTCTATGGGGTCACACAGAGTCGGACACGACTGAAGCAACTTAGCAGCAGCAGCAGCAACTAAATAATAACAATGACCATAAAGGCTGCATTTTGCATCCTACAGTATACTTGTATCATTATTTTAGTCTTCACAACAATTTGTGAGTAGATATTTTTACTCACTTTTGGAGATAATATCTTAGTTTGTGATTCCCCCCAAAGAATTCAAGTGAAGTTGTTACATCTTACACTGAGGCGAGGACTTGGAATTTGAAGTCAGGTGTGCTGTTATCATTAATTTGCAATCCGTTGATCCATTCCTTGGGCTTCTCTGTCCTTCTATGTGCCAACAAGCCCAGCTCAGACTCCTTTGTTTGTGCTCAGTGCTGGAAGGCCCCATGGGTTTATAAGCACAGAATGCCACTGGAAGCAGGGCATCACTTCAGTGGTTGAATGTTCTCATATGTGATTTAATATTTACTGTGTATCAGTTTGATAACTCAGGTGCAGGGTACATGCAAACAGAATATTTCATGTCATATACACACATATATGTGAGCATGCATACACAGACACACCAAAAATATGTAAAATGAGACTTTCTGTCTCAAATTATTTTATCTCTATCTCGCCATAAAATCCATACTTTAACAGGAGGTTCAAGACCACATTAACTTGTTAAGGAGATGGGCAAGAACTTATCTGTTTTACTGTTATAATCTGACCATCTGTCTCCAGCTTGTCAGAGAAGTTGGAAAAGTCAGGGGTAAGTTGGGAATTAAAGCAAGTGTTTCTTTGACAAGAGCTATGCTGAGTCCCAACTCCCAAAGGGGACTAGGGTAGGATGGTAGTCTTCTGACCTTAATCTTAGTGACAGAATCTTCAAAAAGATAACTCAGCAAGTTTGATTGTCTTCTCAGCAGTGTGGTGACACACAGGATAAGGGTCAGACTCACAAGTGAGAATTTTAAAGGGCAAAAGGCTGTAGCTGAAGCTGCCTGCTGGGCAGCTAAATGAAAAGCAGGGTATAATTGAAAATAACTGCACTCCCACTGATGGTAGATCAAAGGGGCATAGTTCCTGCACTACTACATAAAAGAAATTTGGCCAGATTTGGTTTACATACTGCAAAGAGGAGAGATAAATGGAGGGGCAAGTGGACTTTAGCAGAAAGCAGTTGGAGGGGGGCGTTGCCAAATGCTTAGGGAATGAGGGAGGAATCTTGAATGTCTAGTGAGAGGAGATATATTGCATGTGTCAAAGGAAGTAGAGAAGAGAAAGCCTCATGATGACAGAATTTCTTAAGTAACCCATAGAAGCATCTCTAAGAGACAGAGAGAATCTATTTTAAGTTTTCAGCCAGAGGAAACATGGCAAACTGGTTCAGGTAGGTAAAACATTGAGAATCTACACATTTTTTCCCCTACTATAGGCAGTCACTCCCAAAGGGAGGAGAGAAGTTTGAGTTTTAAACAAAAGCTTAGAAGATTTATCATTGTTATTGTTGCAATGCCCTAGATAGAATGACTACTAAACTTACACACTTTTTTGATGAAATGGTTTGTAGAACCTTTTATTTTCTAAAGTGAACAAAATCAGAGGTCACGTTCTAGTGGACAGATTGAAGACATATTCTCTTGTAACCATGAAACACATGCACATTTGACATCAGTAGGTTCTTAAGAAAAACAGTCCATTGTACATTAAGATAAATTTCCTAAATTTATTTGATCTTTACACAATGAAGCCAAACTAGACTGAAAGATTATACTTCTTGATATTTAATGGCATGTAAAATAAATTGAGAAAACTTTTAAAGTTTCTCCTTTTTAAAAAATGTTTCTAGAGGAGAAGATTTTATTGTATTAATGACACTAATTTAATCTACTTACCAGATAAATACATATTATTTTAGCATTAACAGCTAAACTACATGGGAAATAAGTACATCTGAATATAGAGTATAAATTTGATTTCAATATACTGAGGCAAATTTCTTTCTATTAATTTCATGTTTAACAAAATAATTCATAGCAAATACAACCCAATGGATCACAGATATGACCATATGTTACATTTAAACAAAGGCTGAAAATCTCTGACCTAAAAATAAAAACTTTAAAGATCAACACAAAAGCAAAACTGGTCAATGAATGAGTGAAGGTCCTAAGCAGGTTTGAGGAAAAGGGGGCCTAGAGATCACATTGCCTGAAGGAAAATAAAATGACTTATCATTTATACATTTTTAAAAAAGGCTTCTCCAAATAGAACTACACAAAATCAAAGCAAAAATGAGAAAAGAACAATCATCTTGTAAGATAGTAGATAAAGGCACAGAAAATAAAATATTAAGAAATATTGAAATTGACAATTATGGTTTAAAGTGTCGCTTAGATAGAGACTTTTTTTGTTGATTTATTTTTTAAATTTAATTTATTATTGAAGGATAATTACATTACAGAATTTTTCTGTTTTCTGTCAAACCTCAACATTTTAATGCATTTTAATATAAGTTTTTAAGCCAAAATTTTGTACATCATAGAAAATTTAAATACATTATGCTCCACACATATAATCAAGAAGTATTCTCACTACCAGCAGCAATACTTGAATAGAACCACAACTCTCATTTTCTTGCCCTCAGAATCATATCAATGGATTACAGTTCCCTGGATAGGTTTTCCAATCAGCTTAAACATCTTATGGTCCTTGAGTATATCAATGCCTGCTTACTCTTTTATTTTTTCCCTTTTTTGGCTATGCAATCTGTAGATATTCCTTCGAAATGTATCCATTTTAAATACAGCCATGAGGGACGCAACAGTACACAAGAGAATCGTATAAAAGCTCATTATGAAACAAACTGAGGTATATTCAAATACACAGTAAAAGCAGATGAGATCTGAGAATTCATGTGATCATAACTTGTTTTGTCACTAACAAGATATTTGTCACATGACCTCAGTATCTGTTATGAACTGAGACATTAAGAGAAATATGCCAAACGGTGAGAAGCAGTTGTCCTTATGGTAAACTATTCCCATCACTTTTTAATGATAAGGGAAATGTTGTTAAGGGTGAATTGTCTGGGTCACTTTCTAAAAGACTTCAGTATGGAGGAGGGTAACTTAAGCAAGAATGTTCCACCTAGCTCTTGCTACAATTACTGTAATTTTTCTGCTGATAAGAAAATGGGCACTTTTGAATGAATGGATGCTCCCGTGCCTAGGACTGAACATATCTGAAACATCTTGTCAAACTTGAGAACAAAGGAACTATCAAAGATTACTAGAGATATGTCAGAAGTGTTCAAGAGTATGGAGAGTCATACACTGACAAAATATATAACAAATTAAGCATCAATAAAAGTAATTATCAAGTGAATTGAAAACATGAAATTTTCACATGTGTGAGTCTGTGATGATCATGGGAGAAATTGACACTTTTGGAGGATTCTAGGAAAGCAAGTCTTTTTTTTTAAACTGATGAATCAAGAGAAAAAAGTCAGCATTAACAATATAAACAATGTGTATGTAACTGCAGTGTAGTAAAAATTGGAGACATTAAGAGAAATAGGTTAGTAGGTAGGCAGGAGCTAGATCTTGAAAGATACTATAAGGCATAATAAGTACTTCATATTTTATTCTAATTACAACAGAAAGCCACAGAGTCTTTGCAGCTGATTAATGATATAAATAACAATAAAATAATGTTATTAAAATTAAAAAAAGAACATGAAAGAAAAGGAGATCTCATTATCTGAAAAGGGACACAGATGTTGGCATTCTGCCAACAGTGAGAATACTGTCCCTGTCACTAGAGAATTAAATTTGATAAAGGAATGGAGCATAATCCTGTGCAATATAAAATGTCCAGTTGTGAGTTCATAAAATACATTTTAGTGACACAAATCAGCATGGTTGTGTTATTCACTGGGAATTTCAGATGGAAGTCCGTGTCAGGTTAAACTTAGAATTAATTCAGACTTGATGTTTCCAAGTGGATATGGTAGAAGAAGAAGATGTAACAAATTTAAGAGCTTTATAGGAGAGTGATTGTGGCACTGAACCATAAAACTCTGAACGAGTTAGGGGGAGGTGAGGACATGAGTGAAAATCTTAAGTGGACTGTAGGTCTTGAGAAGATTGAAGAAATGTTGAAGTGAGAATACTTGAGTAAATGAGTGATAATAAAATAATTTGGTGAATAAAAGAAGAGTAGAATATAAAAAATTATGGATTTGACAGGTGTTATCATTTTTGATGGTAAAAAGTGGAATATGAGCATGTAAGTACTTCTTTAGGGTGGAACAGAGGAAAAGTTAACTGATATTAACTATTTTAAGAAACTAAGGGACCAGAAATGGTCCATCTACTATGTTAAGTTAAATGCTGAAATGCTAAGGTTGATAATAGTAATAGTAGGTAAGGAAGAACAGTTAGATTTCTGGTAGCTGCTGTTCAGTCAGATAAGTGTAAGAGAAATTTATAGAACCAAAGAGAATAAAGTTCCAAGTAGGAGTTTAGATGAGTTGATTGGAAAATGATTCCTAAGGAAAAATAGGGAAAAATTATAATCAGAGAGTAAATGAGTTTAAACCACTTAACTTCATTTAATCTCAAGTTTCTCATAAACAGAGCAAGAGCAATAGGAAAAAGTGTTGAGTATAATAATGGTCTTAATTTCTAGTAAATGTCAAGGAGGTATTTATGCTTTCATAGATCTGTGCCCTAGACAGATATGTGTTTAGCCAACTACTTTGCCTCATTTTTAGTTTGAAATAAGTCTCAAACTTTGAAGAATGATAAAGATATATAGTTACATAAAACTTCTTAGTTGATGTGGAATGTTTAGTCTTAACCAATTTCTTAAATATTGAAGCAGTTCATTATGTGCTTGTGACTGAGTCAGAATGATAGCCATCAGGCACACAAATGGAATTGTTATTATCATAAATGACATGAATTACATGCTATTTGTTTTCAAATGTTAAATAAGTCTTATATTTCTGGGATAAAGTTCACTTGGTCATGATGTGTTATTCATAAATGATAAGATTCAACTTGAGAACATTTCATTTAGACTTTGCATCTGTGTTCATAAATGTATTAGTCTGCAGTTTTATTTTATTTTTTTATTTATTTTATTTTATTTATTTATTAATTAGTTCAAATTACCAATGGCATTTTTCACAGAACTAGAACAAAAATTTTCACAATTTTTATGGAAACACTAAAGACCTTGAATAGCCAAAGCAATCTAGAGAAAGAAAAATGGAGCTGGAAGAATCAACCTCCCTGACTTCAGACTATACTGCAAAGTTACAGTCAAGACAGTGTGATACTGGCACAAAAACAGAAATATAGACCAATGGAACAAGATAGAAAGTCCAGAGATAAGCCTACCCACCTATGGGCACCTTATCTTTGATAAAAGAAGAAAGAATGTACAATGGAGAAAAGACAGCCTCTTTAATAAGTGATGCTGGGAAAACTGGACAGCTACCTGTGAAAGAATGAAATTAGAACTCTTCCTAACACTATACATGCACGCGCGCACACACACACACACACACACACACAATTGGATTAAAGATTCAAGTGTAAGCCCAGAAACTATAAAGCTCTTAGAAGAAAACATAGGAAGTACACACTCTGACCCTAATCGCAACAAGATTCTCTCTGATCCACCTCCTAGATTAATGGAAATACTAACAGTTTTCTTTTCTTGTAATTGTTTTGTCTGGTAATAGTTTCAGGGTAATGGTTACTTCATTACCCTGAGAAATGAAGTTTTTATGGCTCAGCTGGTAAAGAATCCACCTGCAATAAGGAAGACCTGAGTTCGATCCCTGGGTTGGGAAGCTCCCCTGGAGAAGGGAAAGGCTACCCACTCTAGTATTCTGGCCTAGAGAATTCCATAGACTGTATAGTCCACAGGGTGGCAAAAACTTGGAAATGACTGAGCCACTTTCACTCAGAATGAGTTAAAAGTCCTACTTCCCCTTGTAACTTCTGGAAGAGATAAAGTGGAAAATACTTTTCCAAATGGTTGGTAGTTACCAGCAAATACATCTGAGTCTAGAGTTTTCTTAGGGATAAGGTTTTTAACTACAAATTCAACTTATTTAAAAGAGATGGAGTTATTTGGGTTACATATTCCTTGGGCACACCTGAATAATCCAAAATAACTTTCCCACTACAAAATTATTTAACCTAGTTACACATGCAAAGTCCTTTTGGCCATGTAAAGTAATATTTCTCACTGTTCTAGAATAAGACCATAAACATATTTACAGGAAGAGGAATATTATTTTACCTATCACATTTTGGCATGATGTATTGTTTGAAATCTATGTTGCCTAATATTTGCATAGCTTTCTTTTGCTTAGTATACATATGACCTATCTTTTTCATCCTTTCATTTTTTATCATTTGTGTATTGAAAGTTTGCTTCATGTAGGCAGCGTATAGTTGATTATTGCTTATTTATGCAGTCTAGTAATCTTTGCATTTTAATTGAGGATATTTACAATATTTACATTAATACAATTACCTTTAGGGTTAGTTTTTTTTTTTAAGATATAAAGATATAGAACAGTCTTTTGGACTCTGTGGGAGAGGGAGAGGGTGGGATGATTTGGGAGAATGGCATTGAAACATGTATAATATCATATATGAAACGAGTTGCCAGTCCAGGTTCGATGCATGATACTGGATGCTTGGGGCTGGTGCACTGGGACGACCCAGAGGGATGGTATGGGGACAGAGGAGGGTTCAGGATGGGGAACACGTGTATACCTGTGGCGGACTCATGTTGGTATATGGCAAAACTAATACAATATTGTAAAGTTAAAAAATAAAATTAAAAAAAATAAAGTAGATTTTATTACTATTATCCTGGGGAAAAAATAAAAGATATAAAGATTTTCTTTATTAATGACTCCAACCGTATTTCTTTAGATACAGAAGTTTTGAACGCAAATACATACAGAAAACAAGTTTAGATTGCATTATCCTGCAAGTCATTACCAGTAACATACTGCAAAGCAAAACAGCTTGGAAAAGAGGGGGAGGGAAAGGGGAGTGAGGGAGCAAAGATAAAGACAAGGAATTAAATTGATCAAGTGGAATAGTTTTTTTGTTTTTTAATTCTTGGGAACCACGAAGTCCTTGCAAGCACAGCTTGTTTTTGCAAATTACTTTCCAAACATGTACAAAATGGAACCAAAACAGAGAATCCCTTAAGAACCTGAAGAGGTACAACATTAAAGGCTACGATTATCTCGTAGCAAGTATTCCAGCCTTTAGTTGCCAGCTGTTTCCTCTTCCTGTTCCCAAAAGTTACGTCTTCCCCGTGATTGTTTTCATTTCCTGTGTGAATATAGGGCTTCGAGCACTTGATGTGGTAGTGCAGGTAGTCTGGGAACGTATGGATCAGGTTGATGGTGTTGTCTTGAGCACTGGCATTGGATTGGCAAGGTAACAGCACGAAGGTGATATAGCCGATGTTGTGGCCCATGGCGACTTCAGGATCTTTCAGCTCTAGGGGAGGTTCCCCCGTGTGGCTGAAGAGGACCTGCTGGGCTGTGTGGCTGGCTCTGCCCTGCATGAACACCTTTCCAATGACCACATCATCTGTCATCCTTAAACACTGTGTTGAAGACTACTGTGACTTTGCCCTTTTTTGACTCAAACATACATGGTCTCATCATCCCTATAATGGATAACTGCCCTGTTCGCTCCTTTCTTGCCCTCTTCTTGGAACTGGAAGTATTTCTCAAAGACAGAAGCAAAACAGTTTTGTTTCAACATGCCAGCCTGATGCATGATGGAATCCTTGGATGCAGGCAGATTTTCAAGGTGATATAGCAAAGAGACATTGTATCCTGATTCTGGGTTTACCAAGTAACTTCCATATACCCTCTTTAATAACTCATCAGCACCATGTGCCTGAAGTTCCTTGTAGAATTTCAAAGAAAAACTGACCATCACTTTTATTTTGTCTCCATTAGGATTTGAAATATTGTCGAGACTGGCTCGACAAGCAGGATTTCTGAAAGTGCCATATGGCGAGAGAATGAGAAACAAGACACAAGAATTCAGTGAAAAGCAAGGAAAAGAGGACCAACGCTGCTCCAAGGTGAAGGTGCCGAAACTGAATCCAAGCCAGCTTTATTATACTTTCAGCCATGAAAGAAAGAATATGTGGGGAGCTAAGCTATAACTCATGTGGCCTTTAGGGCCACAGAACAAAGTGATCGTTAACTATTGAGTAATTAAGAAACAATAATCAATAATGAATCAGTAACTCAAACTAATATTCTTATCTATAGATTTTCCACCGGATACATGAAACATATGACTCTGAGACGCCAGTTGAGAAATGGTCTGGGGTTGGTTTGGTGACCCCAGTATCATATTTTGTTTTCAAGACTATGAACTGTTCCCTCTGGACTTGTTCCAAGACTCCCATGCCTTATAGCATCCAGTTTATCAATAATTATAAATTTCTTTTGCAGCCCTTGACAAGGCCTGCTTTTCTTTTAGTCTTCCTATCTCCTACAAAATATGATAGAGGACTCCATCAAAATCTGCAAAAGTTACTTCTACAGCTTCTGGTTTGTTCCCAGCGGCTGCGTTCTCAAACTTGAGCATGAGCGTCTCATCAATGATATGGTTGTTCACCTCCAGCAGGATCATGGTGGCCACTGGCCCCTGAAACCTGAACCTGCCTGGCAAGAAGCCACCGTCGCTGCCGCCTCATGGACAAGCTTGGTCCCCACTGAGCCCCTGGCTCTAGATGGCCACTTCCAAGAGTTAGGTTTAAATCTACTACTACTTGTGCCTTCTTTTATTTGCTCTTTGTCTGTTCTTGCATTTTCAAATTGAGTATATTTTTTCTGTTTTTATTTTTTATATATTTTTTTGCTTACTAAAATTATTATTATTTTTTAATTTAGTGGTTCCTTCAGTATTTACAGCATACATCTTTAACTTATCACAATCTATCTTTAAGTGTTATTTTACCTCTTTACACATAAAGCATAAGAATACCTGCAATAATATGCTTCCTACCTGCCCCCCAGTCTTTGTGTTATCTACCTTAAACTTCTGCATGTGTTTTAAATTTTATGTTCCATTCTATTATCTCATAAGAAGGATTATATAAGAAAAAATTATTGTATATTTACACATGTAATTGCCACTACTGTTAAACTCTTCATTCTTTTGTGCAGATTTACATTTTTATCTGATGTAATTTTCCTTTTATTTGAAAGGTTTCCTTTAACATTTCTTATAGGTTTGTCTGCTGGTGATAAATTATTTTAGCTTCTGCATACAAAAAATATTTCACCTTCCATTTTATAAGATATTTTCTGGAGTTTAAATTCTATGTTGACAATTTTTACCTTTTAGTACTTTAAAGTTGTTACTCTACCACTTTCTCCCGTCTTGTTTGCAGTGAAAAATGTGCTACTATCCTGACCCTGACCCTTTATCTTCATTTATAATGTATCTTTCTTTCTCTGAATGCTTCTAAGAACTTTTCCATTATCCTCAGGTTTGAGTAACTTAATTATAATGTGTCTTGGTGCAGTTTATTTTGTGCATGTGCTTTGGATTTATTATATCTGTAAGTTTGTAGTTTCTACTGAATTTGAAAAAGAAAATTGTCATTTTTTAAGATTAAAATTTTTCATTTCTGTATTTAATTTTTGTGGTTTTCTATCACTATGTCTTCAAGTTTACCAAGCTTTTTCTTTCTTCAATGTCTAGTTCAATCACTCAGTCATATCCAACACTTTGCAACCCCATGGACTGCAGCCCACCAGGCTTCCCTGTCCATTACCAACTCACAGAGCTTACTCAAACTCATGTCCATAGAGTCAGTGATGCCATCCAACCGTTTCATCCTTTATCGTCCCCTTCTCCTGCCTGCAATCTTTCTCAGCATCAGTCTTTTCCAGTGAGTCAGTTCTTTGCATCAGGTAGCCACAGTATTGGAGTTTCAGCTTCAGCATCAGTCCTTCCGATGAATATTCAGGACTGATTTCCTTCAGGATGGACTGGTTGAATCTCCTTGCAGACCAAGGGACTCTCGAGTCTTCTCCAACACCACAGTTCAAAAGCATCCATTCTTTGGTGCTCAGCTTTCTTTATAGTCCAACTCTCACAAACATACATGACTACCGGAAAAACCATAGCTTTGGCTAGATGGACCTTTGTTGGCAAAGTAATGCATCTACTTTTTAATATGCTGTCAGGTTGGTCATAGCTTTTCTTCCAAGGAGCAGGCATCTTTTAATTTCATGGCTACAGGCACCATCTGCATTGATTTTGGAGCCCCAAAATATGAAGTCTCTTGCTGTTTCCAGGGCTTCCTTCGTGGCTCAGATGGTAAAGAATCCACCTGCAATGAAGGAGACTTGGGTTCAATCCCTGGGTTGGGAAGATACTCTGGAGAAGGACATGGCGACTCACTTCAGTATTCTTACCTGGAGAATCACCATGGACAGAGGAGTCTGGTTGACTACCGTTCACTGGGTCACAAACAGTCGGATATGACTGAGCGACTAAGCACACACTGTTTCTATTGTTTCCCCCATGTATTTGCCATGAAATGATGGGACCGGATGCCATTATCTTCATTTTCTGAATGTTGAGTTTTAAGGTAACTTTTCACTCTCCTATTTTACATTCATCAAGAGGTTCTTTAGTTCTTCCTTGCTTTCTGCCATAGTGTGGTGTCATCTGCATATCTGAGGTTATTGATATTTCTCCCAGAAATCTTGATTCCACCTTGTGCTTCATCCAGCCCAGCATTTTTCATGATGTACTCTGCATATAGGTTAAATAAGCAGTATGACAGTATACAGCCTTGATGTACTCCTTTCCCAATTTGGAACCAGTCTGTTGTTCCATGTCCAGTTCTAACTGTTGCTTCTTGACCTGCATACAGATTTCCCAGGAGGCAGGTCAGGTGATCTGCTATTCCCATCTTTTTAAGAATTTTTCTGCAATGTCTAACATTAATTTCATCCACTGTAATTTTCATCTCATATTTTGAAGTTTTCTTCTCTCGAATTACAGTGTGTGGCTTTTTAAATACATTTTATTTCTGTACTTAAATTCTGAATAGATATACTAGAGCTGTATTAACTGTTTTAACAGCTTTCTAATTCTAACATCCACATTAGTTCTGGGTCAGTTTAAAATGATTGATTTTTCACTTCATCCTGCATTCTGTTTTCTACTTTGCAGGCCTGGTAATTTTGATTGGATATAAAACGCTGTGAATTTTACCTTTTTCTGTGCTGGATTTTTTTTTTTTTTTAATTTCTGTAATATTCTTGAGGTTTGCTCTAAGATGTAATTAAGTTACTTAGAAACAGTTTGTCTTTTCAAATATTACCTTTAAATTTTGTTTTGCATTTGCAGAGAAGTATTAAGACTAGAGCAATTATTCCCATCTACTTAGAAATGGCTCTTTTGAGTTATTTATTCAATGCTTCATGAATTACAAGGTTGTTCATTCACTGGTAGAAACAGTCACTATTCCAGACCCTATATGAACACTGACCACTATTCCTTCTAGTCCTTTGGGTGATTCTTTCCCTGAGTAGCTTTCGGGTATGTACACAGTTATCACTACTCTGCTGAATACCGTAGGAGAACCCTCTGCAGACCTACAGAAAAACCCTCTGTTTTTCTTTTTATTCCCCATACTCTGTCCTGCAAACTCTACCCACCTTGACGCTTAGCAATGGCTTCTCATCCCTGGCAGTCTGCTGAGCTCTGTCTGCATTTCCTGCCCTGTCTTGTGGTCTGAAAACTGCAATTTCAGAGCCATCCTCTACTGTTTTTCATCAATCAAGAAGATGCAGTCATTCATGGCCTGATATCCAATGCCTTAGAAACAAGTTATTATTATGACACAGGTTATTTAATATGTGAAGCTGTGGCTTTTCATGTATGTGTGCTAAGTTTTTTCAGTCATGTCCAACTCTTTGTGACCCTATGAACTATAGCCTGGCAGGCTTCTCTGTCCATGGGATTTTCCAGGCAAAAATACTAAAATGGACTGTCATGCTCTCCTTCACAGGATCTTCATGATCCAGGGATCGAACCCACATCTCTTATGTCTCCCGCATTGTCAAGCTGGTGGCTTTTCACATAGGATTGTAAATTAATTTTAGCCCAGTTACTTCGTATTGTCTTGAAGTAGAAGTTCCATTGATTTGCTTTTGCTTTTAATGAATATCCATAAGTTGACCCATTTCTATTTCCTCTTTACATTTGGGAATTATGGGGTAGAAATGAGGAAAGAGAACTCTATTTATACATTCTGAAAAATCTTTGGAGTATCAAATAAAATTATTAAAAAAAGATGTATTATTTACTCAAAATGGGTATATAGGAAAAATGTTGCTTTGCCAATCACCATAGCTAAAAAGAGACAGGATTTTAGTTTTGTTTCTTTGCCTGTTTTGAGAGAAGCTTCATCCTTCAGTATTGGTGGGTTGATCTGACATATTCTATGTACATTTTAATCTTTAGAAAATTACTTTCTTCTTTAATTTTTTTAACTTAGAGTTTTATATAAAATAATTTCTTCTCATACACTTCCCTGTTGCCTGCCCTTCATACTCTGAAAGCATAAGCACTTTTCCATCTTGATTCATGTCATTACATGTACATCCATTTGATAATTAAAGGAAGAATTTATTCTACTAGTTCCTAAACTTCTTTAACTCTAATGGTCTCTGTATCATTCTACATCAGGATCTTGGTTATACTATTGACATTACTATGCCTTGATAATATTATTATGCAATGATTCCAAAATCTTAAATCAATTCCATTTCTGTCCAAATGTTATTTTTCCCTTATCACATTCCACTTGCCTTCCATTTTATTTTTTTCAGTTAATATTCTACAATTTATTAAAGTAATCAATTCCTTATAATATTCTAATTTCTTCTCTCTGGTTCTATTCCAAGAATAATTTGGAAAAACATCATTCCTACATGAACCCACCATTTAGTTTCTCCACACCTGCCCTATGAAGGTGACCATTGATGTGAAAATAATATACAATTAATATAGATGTCAGAAAATATTTATGATTGCCACACTCAAATATAATCTACATATTGCCCAATAATCCTTCACATTCCACTAGTAATCACCCTCTTAAGTGCTCCATATAGACGATTTCAACTGCCTCGTGCCTCAGAGCACCCACATTTCTTCCTTAGTCTCTCTACATTTCAACATCTTACCATTTATTTCTTGCTATTTATAGATATTTGTAAGCAAATGTTTTGGTTTTATTTGATGAATAGAAAATGTTGTCTCCATATAGTGTCTTCAAATTTTCATACTCCATTTAACCATTTCAGACACATTCCAGTATGGCTTCAATCCTCTACTTATTGAAAAGCTTCTTTACTATCACAAACGACCCCTGTTTCCAAATAATGCATTTTTAATTCTTAAATTTCTTGAAAATCTCCTTGATAGTCACATGTGTTGTTAACATTCTCCTTGTAGCTACACTCACTCACACACTCCTGGATTTATATTCCTACCTCACTGGCTTCTCCTGAAATCGTTTTCTTTCTCCTCTATCATACACAAACAAATGTTGAATTTTCTTATGGTTCTTCTTTTTGTCTCTAGTGTCTTTCCATAGACAATCTTATTTAAGTCCATGACTTTAGCTGGATGCCATACTATTCATAAGCTCTTCTTATCTAATTTTTGTTAATGATACATACAGAAACTTAAACACATCAGAAATATATTTGATTCTTTGATTTCTCACTTTATCTTATCTCCCAAATGTAACTCATTTTTAAGTTTGATATATTCTACATTAAAACATATCTTTAATCAGATCTCTGTTTTACAGTGAAGTCGTACAGCATCATAATTAAGAGTGTGGACTGTGATATAAAGCTTCCTGATGTCCATTCTCTCCTATCACTAGTAGCATGATCTGTGGGAAGTTATAACTCCTCCAAACTGTAGCCTCTCATCATAAGAACTCATACATAAAACGTTTAGCATTTGCTTACATATACTCTTAACAAATATTAACAAATATTAATTCAAAATGAATTTAAATATAAAACACAAAACTGTAAAACTCCTAGAGGATAGATAGGAGACAATCAAGATGACCTTGCATATGGCAATCACTTTTTAGTTATAACAGCAAAGGCACAATTCATGAAATAAATAACTGAAAAGCTGGACTTCATTTAATTTTAAAAATTGTGCTGAAATGCCTATCAAGAGAATGAAATGGCAAGCCACAGAATGAGAGAAACCATTTCCAAAAGACAGATGATCAAAAACAAATATTTAAAATATACAAAGAACTCTTAGAAGTCAATAACAAGGAAAGAAAAATGCTATATGATTAAAAAATGAGCCAAAGATCCTAAGAGACACCTCACCAACAAGATATAAAGATAGCAAATAAGCATATATAAAGCTATTCCACATCATATGCCACCAGAGAAATGCAGTTAAAAAAAAAAAAAACAATTAGATGCCACTGAACACCTATCTGGAACACTGATAACTCCAAACACTAGCAAGGATTTGGAGCAAGAGGAACACTCATTTATTGCTGGTAGAAATGCAAGATGGGTCAGCCACTTCGGAAGGCAGTTTGGCAGTTTTTTACTCAGCTAAGCATAAGATTCAGCATTTATTCTCCACGATATTTACCAAAAAGTAGTTCAGAACTTAACAACAACAACAACAAAAGTGCACTAGGATGTTTATAGCGATTTTGTTGACAATAGGGGGAGGCTGTGTATATGAGAGGGCAAGAGATATAAGAATAAACGTGGTATTTTTCTCTCAACTTTGTTGTAAACCTGGTGCTGTTTAAAAAAAAAAAATCAAAAAATAAACTTCACAAACCTCAGAGGAAAATAAATACCCAGGATGGTGTATGGCACATCATAAAGTCTCAATAAAGGTTACTTATTATAATTATTGTTGTCATTGTCATTATTTTTATCAACCATGCTCAATAGTGCAACCCTAGTTTATGTCAATAAAACATACATTCTGCAGTATCATTTGACTGATTTCTCTCCTTTCAATTTTGCACCTTTGCTATATATACCTATCTAGTAGGCAGTGGGAATGAGCTTTTAAAATGTAAATTGGAATCACATTATTCTTCTAATTTAAAATCCTGTGTGCTATCCTTTTTCACTTTGATTGATTTTGAAAATACTTTTGTTCTGTGATGCCAAATATAATCTGGTCCCTGAAATTTTCCAACTCGAAAACCTGCTACTCTTCATCATGTTTCATTCATACCACTTAGCCGAAAGAGGTTTCTCTTGCTAAATCATGTCCAGACCTTTCTCCTATCCGCCCTTCTTTTCCCTGGCCCTCCCCATCCCCCTGACCCATGACATTTTATCTTTCTGGAATACCCCTTCAAATCACTCTTCACTTTGTCTGTCTCTTTCAAACTTTAGATTGCCACTTAAATAACACTTCCTCAGACAGACCTTCTCTGACCACAGTCAATTTTAAAAATCTCATTAAATTTTTTTAAATTTAATTTTGTTTAGTAAATTACACTGTGCTGGCTCTTCTGCACTGTGCAGGCATTTCTCTAGTTGTGATGAGCGGGGGCTACTCACTAATTGCAGCGCCCAGGAGCTTCTCCTGTTGCAGAGCACAGGTTATAGAGCAGGTGGGTTTCAGTAGTTGCAGCATATGGGCTCAGCATTTTCAGTTCCTGGACCCTAGAGCACATGCTCAATTGTTGTGATGCAATGACTTAGTTGCTCCATGGCATGTAGGATTTTCCCAGACCAGGGATCAAACCTGTGTTTCCTGCATTGGCAGGTAAATTCTTTACTATTGAGCCACCAGGGAAACCTCTCATTCTTTACCCTTACAAAAATTTCCATTTTTTTCTGGACCATATCATAGTTTCTAATTGAATACCTAACATATGTATTACTTGCATATTGCCTGTTCTCCACATGACTCCATGAAGGTTATGTCTGACTATGTTGTTAATCACAGTATACCCAGAGACTTGTGTAAAACATAGGAAATGGTCTAAATCTAATAAAATATTTGTTGAATAAATAAACACTCAATCAACTGAAAGGATATGCATTTTGATTAACTATTAAGGATTAAAATTAGGAACTGCATATTTTCAAAGCGCTTATAAAATATTAATTTAGCTAATATTTGCTAACTACTTGTATCTGCCAGGCTAATAAGTTAATGTATATTTCTCAAAAAAATCTATAAAGTCAACAATTATATCCATTGTTCTGATTTAAAAAAAAATTGTTCAATTAGATTATATAACATGTCAAATTACCCATATGTAAAGAACAAAGTCTCTAGATCTATGATGTTCCAGGATCTTACTATAATACAGCATGGCTCTCAATACAGATTAGACGTTGTGCATTCAAAATTGCTAATTTATCAGAAAATTACCTCAGAAACCGAGGTACACAGAGTCAAAATGCCTTGCCAAATGCTATAGAATTAACGAACAAGAGAGAAGGCCTCTGGACTTCTGTCCAAAGTGTCTTTATCTCCCGTGTTGAAATACAAAGAGCAGCTAAAACAATAGTCAATCATTTCAGAAAATCTTAATAACTTATCTTGTTCCAGCAGGAGGTCTACAAATAATTTGCACCATTGTTAAAGAGTTTTCTTCTTTCCTTAGAGGGATTATGCCTGTTCAGTGCTTTAGGTTTTTAAAAGGTGTTATATTAGTCTTTGCAATTTGACACGTTTGAAGTACAAGGAAAAAAAATCCAAGCATATTGCAAGAAATATGTGTTCTAATCAATGATTACTTTTGGGGTCTTTTAAATTTCCTTCATCACATTTTTTTATTATATTCTAGAAAAATATGGTATTATTAAACAGATATTTTTAAGATATTCAGACTTTCCTATCATTGGTAAATATGAAAGCTATTCTAAAAGCAGGATGGAGATGGAGATGGAGATGGGAGGGCGGTTCAAAAGGGAGCGGTTATATGTATACCTGTGCAGATTCATGTTGAAGTTTGACAGAAAACAACAAAATTCTGTAAAGCATTTATCCTTCAATTAAAAAATAAATAAATAAAAAATAAATAAAAGCAGGATGACAGTAAGAAGCAAGACTGAATAATCATTGAAAGATATCCAACCAGCTTTTACAAGATATCATTATTATGTCTATCTACCTAGCATATTTATATTGTTCTGAAAAGATGATTATTATCATATATATATATATTATATCTAACATATTGGGAATGTTTTATGTTTTAACAAAAGGATTTAGACCCAGTAACAGCAACAAAAGAATGTCAATAATAACACTTCTCATAAATAGATAATACTTACTTAAAAAAAAAAAGGGTGGCAAGCACTGTGCTCTGATCATTTTTTTCATGCTCCATCTCATTTAATCTTCACAATAACTTATTATTAAAAAGAAAGTATCTTTGTCATTCCATTTCACTCAGAAGAAAATTGCATTTCGGAGACTTTAATTAACACCTATGAGTTCCTTGCTGGTAATGAAAGAGCTGTCATTCTGACCTAGATCTCCCTGGATCCCAAGTCCATAAACTTATCCAACACAATAAAGTTGAACACTAAAATGATACCTTTGGAAAGGGCTTATTTCTCAACACTGTTAGAATATGCTTCAGTTTCTCCAGTGTGTCATGAAGGGTTGAGAATCATTAACCTACACCAATAGCTTCTTAAGTACTTGCAAATAGGAAAAGCAAACTATTCCAAATTGAGTAAGCACTGTTCTGTATATACTGGATCAAAAAATGATTGAGATATACATGTATGGCCACTGAAGTGGGTTGGAAGGAAGGAGTGTTTCAAGCAGAAAGGGAGTCATGGAGAGAAGAAAAGAAAGGGTGACTTTGTTATAATGAAAGTAACTCAATGTGATTAAAGCTTATAGTGTGAAGGTGTACCTAGTTAACCCCCCTCACCTGATAACCTTAGCAAAATCATTGTCACTTCTTCTCAGGGATCCATCTCATTCAATTTCCCTTTCTGTAAAGTAATTCTTACCTTGAAATAATAAATCTTACACTATGGGATCAATGTGAGAATTGGGTATATCAAATGTAGTGTTATTTAAGCAGGGACTTAATATATAACAGTTAAATTGCTGGATGAAAGGGTAGATGAGAGGATGTGGCAAAATGAACTTCACAGGTAGGCATGAGGAAAAGTGTGGGGGACAAAGGAAATTTTGTCATATTAGAAGTCTCAAATATATTCTGAATAAGATTTTTATTTCAAAAAAACAAGATTTTAACCACACAAAATAATTTATAGTGAAAAACCAATGTATAGCTACATTTCAGCTATAAATAAATCACTGTTTTGTTCCTATTTTGCCAGATTCAGAAAATCTACTGAAGTAGATTGCATGCTCTGTTTCCGTGATTCAGGGAGATGTCAGAATCAGGGAAACAGAGCATGCAATTTACTTCAGTAACCCACACATGAAGTTATTAGTCAGCATTGTGCCCCACTATCTAACACCTCAAGAAAAGCCAAAGATTTAGGGATGGAAAGAAGGAGAGGACTGTAGTTGATATTTAGGAGGTTAGAGGGATAAGTTATGGTGAACAACTGAATATGGGTATAAAATCAGCATCTGACAAATCTAGGTTTCTGCTTTGGACATTATTTAACCAGATTATAGAGCTTGGGAAAAGAGAATTCAGTTAAGTTTTGTCCATTTGGAGATTATAAAACAGGAAAAAAATCAGTGGGCATGAACAGGAAGATGCTACATATTTATAGTAAGAATACCACTTTTATTTAGAAAAGAAACATTTATGATCAAAGAGCAAAATGTCTCATTTACTACAAATGCTCCTCAGTATATAATAAACACAAATACAAGTTCCACCAGTAATATAATGCCAAATAAATGAGATTAAAAATGAATTCACACTGATTGTGTTCATATTAAACATGTTTACCTAAATCTTATATTACTTACCTAGAAACCAAGAAAGTTGAAAAGTTAAAAACAGGATTTTATTAATGTGGATAAAGGCTACGTTTTGCTTTGTTTTTATGATGTAGCAAACACCTGTAATCCTTGAACTACACCATGACACAGGCAACTAACTCTGCTAAATATACAAAGAGCTGATCCATTCATGTGTTTCATAAAATATTCATGAATTTTAATCTTTGTTCATAATGAGGTTTTTCCAAGAACAATAGGAATACACTTAATTCCAAAATTAAAATGACATAATCTGCGACACAATATTATACTATCTTTACACTGAAGAAAAGTAACCTCAATATCTTAGGATCCTATAGACTCTGACATCTAAGATTTGAGAAATTACATGTTCTCAAACTAAATGAATAACTGATATAAAAAGGTGAGGGAAAGGTTGTAAGTTTTTCTCTACAATAAAAATTCTATGTTGTAAATAGCAGGAAATCAAATGAAAACCAGTTTAAGGAATAATATGAAGTGAAAAGTGAAAATGTTAGTCGCTCAGTTGTGTCTGACTCTTTGTGACCCCATGTACTGTAGCCTCTGTCCATGGAATTCTTCAGGCAAGAATATCAGAATAGGTTGTCATCCCCTTCTTTAGGGGATCTTCCTGACCCAGGGATTGAACCTGGGTCTCCCCATTGCAGGTAGATTCTTTACTCTCTGAGCCAGGAAAGAAACTCATGTAATTCAGCTGTAGAAAGCTGGATGTGGCTTTGAGAGTGGCTAAGTTCAGAATTATCTCAGTTAGCTTTTGGTTGAGTATCTGCATTTCTTAATATTGCTCAGTTGCCCCAGATTTCTTCAACTTTATAATAATGTCAACATACCAAGTGGACAGGAGAGTCTGATTTCCTTTAGAAAATTGGTTCTCATTAGCTTTGATTGGCTTCACTTGGATTCATGACCCTCCCTAAAGAAATGTTTAGAGCAAGAAAAATGAAATGTGTTGACTGGTTTTCTGAAATTACATCTTCTGACTCTGGTGACCAGAAATGAGGCTGACTTCATCCAAAACATATGAGCTGAGGTTAGAGTAGTTATGATGTTTCACAAAACAAACTGATGACTGTTGATAGATGCAGAGAGTGTTGATGCTGCACTTCAAAATTAGTAAATTTCTAATCTGTATAAATAACTTACAAATTTTCTGTCCCATATTGTTTATTGTTCTAAAACATAGATTTGAAAATATTTTAAGATATTCAAGATTTTCTAGTGCTGACTATATCAATAATCTTTAGCATTTTATGAAAAGTCTTTCACAAGCTGCCTTCAGGACTTATCCAGTTTCATATTCTGCTCCTGTCTATTCATGACTTCCAATACTTCTATGGCTCCAGTGCTCTTACAATATCCAACATGCTTGGAAAATTACATACTCCTTCATGATTCTGAGTAATGGCTTATGCCATTCTAGACCCTAAGAAAACAAAAATCTTAATCAAATACTAGATAGTTCTCTGGAATTCTAGACCCACTGAATTTTTCAAGTTATTACAATGTACAAGCAATGACAATACAAACCTAAAGAATTTCTTTATATGACTAGGTAATTATTCATGATATATGTGCCAAATAAGAGTAAAAAATGTTCAACTGTAAGATATTCTATTTTCACTGATCAAATTGGCAATTTTTAGAAGATACTGTTAATTAGTCATGGTGGAATGACATAAACCTCAAGCACAGCTTGGAAAAATGAAAATTTCTATGAAATTTCTGAGCAACTATCAATGTAAATCAAGATCTTCAATATTGCATAATGCTTAAAAATTGGAAGCAATATAAATTTCAAATAAAGTTTAGATATTTTATGATACTTTCAAGTGATGTTTAATACTTGTACTATGGGATCACATCAAATGTTTTGAAAACTATGTCACTATATGGGAAAATGCTAATCACACAATGTGAAATTAAATACCAGAGATAATTTTTCACATGTAAGACATATATATATGAATTATAATATAAATGTGTATGTATGTATATATATATATAAATATAACATATTTTATACACATTTGTATTCACATACATCAAGAATTGTACAAAATAATAATTGTGGTTTTCTTTGGACTTGTCTAGTGGCTTAGCTATGAACAAAGCTAGTGGAGGTGATAGAATTCCAGTTGAGCTATTCCAAATCCTGAAAGATGATGCTGTGAAAGTGCTGCACTCAATATGCCAGCAAATTTGGAAAACTCAGCAGTGGCCACAGGACTGGAAAAGGTCAGTTTTCATTCCAATACCAAAGAAAGGCAATGCCAAAGAATGCTCAAACTACTGCACAATTGCACTCATCTCACACGCTAGTAAAATAACGCTCAAAATTCTCCAAGCCAGGCTTCAGCAATACGTGAACCGTGATCTTCCTGATATTCAAGCTGGTTTTAGAAAAGGCAGAGGAACCACAGATCAAATTGCCAACATCCACTGGATCATGTAAAAAGCAAGAGAGTTCCAGAAAAACATCTATTTCTGCTTTATTGACTATGCCAAAACCTTTGACTGTGTGGATCACAATAAACTGTGGAAAATTCTGAAAGAGATGGGAATACCAGACCACCTGATCTGCCTCTTGAGAAATTTGTATGCAGGTCAGGAAGCAACAGTTAGAACTGGACATGGAACAACAGACTGGTTCCAAATAGGAAAAGGAGTATGTCAAGGCTGTATATTGTCACCCTGTTTATTTAAATTGTATGCACAGTACATCATGAGAAACGCTGGACTGGAAGAAGCACAAGCTGGAATCAAGATTGCTGGGAGAAATATCACTAACCTCAGATATGAAGATGACACCACCCTTATGGCAGAAAGTGAAGAGGAACTCAAAAGCCTCTTGATGAAAGTGAAAGTGGAGAGTGAAAAAGTTGGCTTAAAGCTCAACATTCAGAAAACGAAGTTCATGGCATCCGATCCCATCACTTCATGGGAAATAGATGGGGAAACAGTGGAAACAGTGTCAGACTTTATTTTTTGGGGCTCCAAAATCACTGCAGATGGTGGCTGCAGCCATGAAATTAAAAGACGCTTACTCCTTGGAAGGAAAGTTATGACCAACCTAGATAGCATATTCAAAAGCAGAGACATTACTTTGCCAACAAAGGTTCATCTAGTCAAGGCTATGGTTTTTCCTGTGGTCATGTATGGATGTGAGAGTTGGACTGTGAAGAAGCCTGAGCGCCGAAGAATTGATGCTTTTGAACTACAGTGTTGGAGAAGACTCTTGAGAGTCCCTTGGACTGCAAGGAGATCCAACCAGTCCATTCTGAAGGTGATCGGCCCTGGGATTTCTTTGGAAGGAATGATACTAAATCTGAAACTCCAGTACTTTGGCCACTTCATGTGAAGAGTTGACTCATTGGAAAAGACTCTGATGCTGGGAGGGATTGGGAGCAGGAGGAGAAGGGGATGACAGAAGATGAGATGGCTGGATGGCATCACTGACTCGATGGACGTGAGTCTCAGTGAACACCGGGAGTTGGTGATGGACAGGGAGGCCTTGCATGCTGTGATTCATGAGGTCACAAAGAGTCAGACACGACTGAGTGACTGATCTGATCTGATCTGATCTGAGTGGCTTAGCAGTAGAGAATCTGTCTGCCAATGCAGGAGACGTGGTTTTAATCCCTGGGTTAGGAAGATCCTCTGGAGAAAGAAATGGCAATCCATTCCAGTATTCTTGCCTGAAAAATCCCATTAACAGAAGTACCTGGAAGGTCCATGGGGTCACAAAGAGTCAAATACGACTGAGCACATATGCACACACACACATCATATATTCTTTATGTTTCAAATATCCTTCAAGAAATACAATTTGTTTTTTTAATTCAGAAAATTATATTTTATACTAGAGTATAGCTGATTAGCAAGGTTGTGTCAGTTTTAGGTTTATAGCAAAGTGATACATGTGTCTATTCTTTTTTGAATTATTTTCCCATTTAGGTTCTTATATAGTATTGTCAGAATTCCCTGTGCTATAGAGTAGGAACTTATTGGTTATCCATTTTACATATAGCAGTGTGTACATGTCAATTATAACTTAAATCATAATCGTATCTCCTTCCTATACTATTGACTCAAATCAGGTGATCACCGTCTCTTCTCTGTCATTACAATATTCAAATTATTTTTCTCCCTGCCTCTTTGCCCCATATGCATTATCTTGAGCTTTGACGTTTACTGTTCTAAAACATAGATTTGAAAATATTTTAAGATATTCAAGATTTTCTGGTACTGACTATATCAATAATCTTTAACATTTTATGAAAAGTCTTTCACAAGCTGCCCTCAGGACTTATCCAGTTTCATATTCTGCTCCTGTCTATTCATGACTTCTAATACTTCTATGGCTCCAGTGCTCTTACAATATCCAACATGCTTGGAAAATTACATACTCCTTCATGATTCTGAGTAATGGCTTATGCCATTCTAGATCCTAAAGTTTTTTTTTTTTTCCTTCCCCCTTCCCAGTTGCCAAAGCCTCACTAGAATATTTTCTACTCTACTAAAATCTCCCCTGGTTCTCCAGAGAGGTAGACTTAGTCTGTCTTCCTGTATCTCCCATGCACAGAAAACCATTTGGTAAATGAATAAATAAATAAACACATGAGCATTTTAATCAGTCTGAATGAAGTAAAAAAAGGTTTTGAAATCCTAAAGGAATTGTATTCATAATTCCTCTGAGAACCTAAATAAGCTGCTATTAGAATACGATTCCTCTTAGTACATCAAACTTGTTTCTTCTACTTTAGCTTCAGTGACATCTGTTCTCCAAGGTCTTTCATTTCCTCTTTGCTGATTGGTATTCAGTAGTTTCCGTTGTATCCCACACCTCCACCCACAGATGCACCTCAAAATATATACTCCTTTACCTATGCTTTCCTCTAAGGGAGTTATATAATTCCAGCTTATTTACAAAGCCGTATTGTGAGGATTTACAACTTCAACTTTAGCTTTAAATTCATATTTAAGTTTTTATTTAGTAAATATTTATTAGTTCAACATGTGAAACTATTCCTACAACTGAACTCATCATTATTCATTTTGTTTTAGACATCATCTTTAGCAATAAATGCTATAGGTCTAAATCTTTCTTTCTTAGTTCTCCTTTATCTCATACCAGTAATCTTCATTTTAATTGATGTCATCCATATATTTTCTTTTTCTACATATCATTTCAAATTTCTTTTCCTAATACCTAGTTCAAGTTTCTATATCTCTAGTTTCTACCATCAAAATATATCTTGCTTGTTCTTGTTCCCCAAACTTTTCTAAACTATATTTATCTTTATGCATTATTTTACATATAGAGAGGAATTTTATGCTAATGGTTAAAGAACATAGATTTTGAGTCAGATAATCCTAATTTTGGTCTTTTTTTCAAGCACTCAAGGCAATCTTTGGAACAATACTTAGCTACTTTAAACTTCGATATTGTCTCTCAAATGTAGATAATAAAACTTGCCTCTCAATTTGTAAAAGGAAAATTTTAATTGCATGACATTTTAGATGTAGGGGCTCAATCCTTTTCATCAAATATGTGAAGATGGCTATGTATTTTTAACTGGAAAACTAATGAATACTGGAGCATTGAAAAGGGAAATTAACCCTATTTCCATATCATGTTCAAGATCAATTTTGAAATTAGAAAATCTTTAATAGATTTGGGATTGAAATGTGACTTTTATTATCATTATGATCATATTGTCAGAGAAGGTGATGGCACCCCACTCCAGTACTTTTGCCTGGAAAATCCCATGGATGGAGGAGCCTGGTAGGCTGCAGTCCATGGGGTCGCTAAGAGTTGGACATGACTGAGTGCTTCACTTTCACGCGTTGGAGAAGGAAATGGCAGCCCACTCCAGTGTTCTTGCCTGGAGAATCCCAGGGATGGAGGAGCCTGTGTCTGCCGTCTATGGGGTCACACAGAGTCAAACACGACTGAAGTGACTTAGCATAGCATAGCATAGGATAGCATGATCGTATTGTAAAGTGTGACTTGTATTTGTGGCCATGGAGGTATCCTAAATTTGGATCCCAGAATTAAACAGACTTAGCCATATGGTCCCAAGTAATACTAAGTGGGAGAGGTCTCCACATAGAAGCAAAGCACACATCCTGTAAAAGTTATGGCACAGAAGAAAGAAGAATGCATGTTCCCATGAATATATCACTTCTAGGATCACAGAGACAGATGTAATTGGGGTATATATGCCGTTTTTTCTTTGTAAATTCACCAGCAGATCAGATATCTCGTCTGCCCATGAGAGAAGTGAGTGAGCAGGTGAAGAAAGAGGATAGGAAAAAGTACATAAAGGGAAACCTTTGGAGTAGGGAAAAACAGTCCCTTCATAAGAATGACAAAGCTCTTACTATACGCTGAGTCTAACAGATGCCCAACAAATGGTAACTTCTTTTATAGATTTATCTTCACAAATATATTTTACTTTTTTTATTTGTTTATTTTTGACTGTGCTGGGTCTTTGTTGGTGCCAGATTTTTCTCTAACTGTGGCGAGCAGGGGCTACTCTCTAGTTGCGGTGCATGGACTTATTGTGGAGGCATTTTTGTTGCAAAGCATAGGCTCCAGGTGCTTAGGCTTCAGTAGCTACAGCATGTGGGCTGTATTTGTGGCTCTCTGGCTCTAGAGCACAGGCTCAATAATTGTGGCACACAGGCTTAGTTGCTCTGAAGCATGTAAGATCTCCCCGGATTAGTGATCGAACCCATGT
Organism: Bos taurus; assembly: GCF_002263795.3. Lineage (NCBI taxonomy): Eukaryota > Metazoa > Chordata > Mammalia > Artiodactyla > Bovidae > Bos > Bos taurus. The sequence continues at coordinate 72,198,799 of NC_037330.1, forward strand.
CTCCTGCATGGGCAGGCGGATTCTTTCCCACTGAACCACCAGGGAAGCCCCTGTTTTACCTTCTTAATAAAAAGTTTCAGTTATCCCAGAGAACTTTAAAGGGAAAAAGACAAACATAAACTTCCCATTTATGTTATTCAGTGCCTTCTGTACTAGGAGTACCTCAAACTTTTTCTGGCTTCATCTCTTCTCACATTCTTTCAAACACACATTATTCCAAGGCAGCTTGCTCAAGTCTATATTCTAGGCTTTTTTTTTTTTTTTTTTCATTATTTCTTTATCCTAATATGCTTTTTAAGGGCTTCCGAGGTGGCTCAGTGATAAAGAATCCACTTGCCAATGCAGGGGCCACAGGAGATGCAGGTTCAATCCCTAAGTTAGAAGGATCCCCAGAGAAGGAAATGGCAACCCACTCCAGTATTCTTGCCTGGAAAATCCCATGGACATAGGATCCTGGTGGGCTACAGTCCATGGAGTCACAAAGAGTCAGACACAACTGAGCACAAAAATGAGCACATGCTATTTATTCTTCACACCTTCAGTTAAATGTTAATTCTCCTTTTCTTTTGTCCAGAGTATGATCCTATACCTTTATTTAGGATCTACTCTGTGATTAAGGATATTAATTATTCAGCGAATCTCCCCTCCTTCTGAATTTTAAATCACTTGAGAATTGAGTCTATATTTCACATGTACTTTCATTTACCACCTCTACTGCCCCCATCAACCAGGTATCACCATCATCACAGTAAACAGCATAGAAGGAGTGCTTAATATATGTTCAGTGAAATAAATTCACATGCACAAGTGAGTTCACCTGTATTTCTACTTCCAGATAATCCTTGTGATGAAAATTATTAAATATAACTGGTGCTAGTGCTTGCTACGGGCTTCCCTGATGGCTCAGCAGTAAAGAATCCACCTGCAATGCCAGAGACCCAGGAGACACCAGTTTGATCCCTGGGTTGGGAAGACCTCTTGGAGGAGGAAATCACAACCTACTCCAGTATTCTTGCCTGAAAAATATCATGGACAGAGGAACCTGGCAGGCTACAGTCCAAAAGATAGCAAAGAGTCAGACACAACTGAGTGAGTGAACAAATGAACAAGTGCTTGCTGTACCAAATAATGGGTAATACAACTAGTTTTTACAAAAACTCTTTTGCCTGTCAACAAGTGGTACCAGATTTTTAAAATTACTTCTTTTTGCCCTGATATGGCAATTCCCATGACTTTGGCCTTTGAAAGGAGTGTTGAGTCATATGCTATTTGGAAAATCAAAGGGTAGATTTTTATGAATTTGTATTTTCTTCCCAGAGAGATGCTGTAGAAATTTTATTAGCTCTATTCCCTCAAGTCTCAAAGTTAGTAAAATCTAAATTCCTATTCCCTCTATGGAGTAATATCACCATATAGCTGTAGTCACTATAAATGAAAGTCTGTGTTATTTACTTTATTTTGAAATTATTCTTAAAAGTAATAGAAACTATCTGTCCAGCCATTACCTTATTCACTTACAATGGCCAGATTTATGAAATTGTAGGCTCATGAATGCCTACATTTTATGAGTAATTAGGATTGAGGTGGGAGCTAGCATACTGTTTTGAACAAACACTGTTTCTTTAGTTTCCACAGCATTATTTAAGATAGGTAGTATGGAATTGGAAACTCCCACAGAAAAAAATCCCTGAGAAAATTCAAATGTATTCTATTAGCTCCCAACCTCGGCTTAACCCATGTTTTCAAAAAGGAGAGGGCTTATGGTCTCCTATTCTGTTGGAAAGGGAATGATGGGTTTAGAATTGATGGTTGTATAATTGCTTGGAGTTTTCTCAGTGCATCATCAATTACATGCAAGTTGATTTTTATGCCTTATATAATAGTACATATTGAATGACAAAATATTGTTTATCTTTAATCAGGTAATACTAAAACCATATATTTTACTTCATAGAATTTTTGAGTATCATTTATTGCATGTGGCAGGGTTTATTGAGTTACCATGTTAGGGTCACACCTACATAAGAGGAATTGTCCCCTTTGCCAAAATTCAGTTCAGATATCAAAACTGATGATGGTACACTCTCATGCATGCACACCAAGGGAATTTGAAAAAGTCTATTACTTATACAATGAGCCTTTTGGGGAAGCAGGTGGATCACAAGCAGGTCTGAAAATGGCTTGGAAAACAAGGAATGGAGACCAGCTTGAGGTTTTTATGGTGGTTTGGGCTTGGGTAGGAGTTACACATCCTGCATGGCTTGAAATTTCTGCCCAAACCAAATGCAGAAGAAAACAAGCAAGCTTTCTTTTCAGTATTCTCAGTTGTGAGGCAAAAGGTGAAGAGGGAAAGGTAGAACTTTAAAGCTGTCAGCAGTTAAATTCCAAAAACACAGACAGATTATTACATGGTATCATTTTACACACTAGGAGATTTTATATAAAGCTCTGAGAGGTAACTGGGCTTCCCTGGTGACTCAACTGGTAAAGAATCCACCTGCAATGTAGGAGAGCTGGATTTGATTCCTGGGTCAGGAAGATACCTGGAGAAAGAAATGGCAACCCACTCCAGTATTCTTGCCTGGAGAATTCTATGGACAGAAGAGCGTGGTGGACTACAGTTCATGGGTTATAAACTGTCAGACATGACTGAGCAACTAATACTTTCACTTTTCTGGGAGGTAACTAGTTCAAGAGTACAAAACTCATTAATTGTCAGAACCACAACTCATATCAGAGGGCAATTTCAAACGACTTTTTTTTTTTCTATCCTGTCTACACTGCCTTTCTCAGAAAAAAAATGTGAAATGATTAAAAATTGGACTCTGTGGGAGACAGAGAGGGTGGGATGATTTGGGAGAATGGCATTGAAATATGTATAATATCATATATGAAACGTGTTGCCAGTCCAGGTTCGATGCACGATACTGGATGCTTGGGGCTGGTGCAATGGGATGACCCAGAGGGATGGTATGGGGAGGGAGGAGGGAGGAGAGTTTAGGATGGGGAACACATGTATACCTGGGGTGGATTCATTTCAATATATGGCAAAACCAATACAATATTGTAAAGTTAAAAAATAAAATTAAATTAAAAAATAAATAAAAAATAAAAATGTTTAAAATACTAAAATTAAAAAAAAAATAATTCTTTAGTCTACAAATAATGACTTTTATTCTACTTTTCAATTGGTTTTATCAATTATTTCTTTTTCATGCCTTATTGTGCTGGCTAGGATCATTGGTACAATTTTAAATAAAAGGAGTATCAGTAGAAAAAAAATAATAAAAATAAATCTGTGTTGCTTGTATATTTCAATTTGAAAATGTTTCCTAAAACTTGCTGTAATTTGACCAGATCTAAGGAATAAATTTTTTTGGGCTCCAAAATCACTACAGATGGTGATTGCAGCCTTGAAATTAAAAGACGCTTACTCCTTGGAAGGAAAGGAGTGACTAATCTAGATAGCATATTCAAAAGCAGAGACATTACTTTGCCAACAAAGGTCCGTCTAGTCAAGGCTATGGGTTTTCCAGTAGTCGTGTATGGATGTGAGAGTTGGACTGTGAAGAAAGCTGAGTGCTGAAGAATTGATGCTTTTGAACTGTGGTGTTGGAAAAGACTCTTGAGAGTCCCTTGGACTGCAAGGAGATCCAACCAGTCCATCCTAAAGGAGATCAGTCCTGGGTGTTCATTGGAAGGACTGATGCTGAAGCTGAAACTCCAATACTTTGGCCACCTCATGCGAATAGTTGACTCATTGGAAAAGACCCTGCTGCTGGGAGGGATTGGGGACAGGAGGAGAATGGGACGACAGAGGATGAGATGGCTGGATGGTGTCACCAACTCGATGAACATGATTTTTGGTAAACTCTGGGAGTTGGTGATGGACAGGGAGGCCTGGCGTGCTGTGATTCATGGGGTCACAAAGAATCACTTACGACTGAGCAACTAAACTGAACTGAACTGAAGGAATAAATACAGCTGAAATATCTCACTCCTTCTTATAGACACTTTTTGTCAGATCAGGACCTGCTTTTGGAAATCACTGTCATCTAAATAGTAGAATATTTTGAGTTGTGATTGTAAAACTCTAGAAATATAGTTCCTTCTTCACCTGCCCAAATAAAACAATTTCTACCAGTTGTGCTCAATATTATTAGAGGGAGATAAACCTCTTTGTGGTATCAGTTTCATTTGTTCAGAAACAAGAGGGGTTCAGGACAGAGTCCACTGGGGTTACATTGCCTTCTTTTAGGTTACTTGTTTAGCCTTTGACTCCTAATGCTTAGATGCTTATTCTGGTCCTTGCCTGTAGAAAACCTTTATCTCCTACCTCCTAAAGCCTAATATGACTGTCTTTCCTTTATCTACCATGTGCTCTAAAGTTAATGATTGGAGCATAAATGCTTCCAGGTCTCTGCTCTATATCACACCGTACACATTCTATCACAGTATATATTATGGTATAATCTAGCCTTCATTTTATACCCTACCAGGAGCACCACAGGCATAATTACAGAGATTCCTTTGCCTGAAATGTGTGCACTGGAACCAAAAGACAGAAAACTTATTTTGGGATGCTAGATACTCTCTTCCCCAACACTGGCCTGGTGAATCCTCATAAGATTTCCATCTGAACAAAAACTCCAGAGGTCATTTTGCTTTTATTTTTTTAAAATAGCTATATGAATTTTTTTTACCATTTTTCATGTCTGTGGAACTTTTCCTCTTTGTCATGAAGACTTTGAGATATAGTTTATTGAAGGTCTGAAAAGTTGATCCATTTAGAACAGTTTTTAACAATCTGATAAATGACCAAGAAAATATTTTCTTACTATTTACTAATATCTCATAAACTGGGTTGGTTCTCTCTGACTCACTGTTGACTTACCAAGTTGCTGCTGCTGCTGCTAAGTCGTTTCAGTCGTGTCCAACTCTGTGCGACCCCATAGACGGCAGCCCACCAGGCTCCCCCGTCCATGGGATTTTCCCGGCAAGAGTACTGGAGTGAGTTGGCATTGCCTTCTCTGGACTTACCCAGTAGTACCTAATAAAAGATAAACTCTATTCTTATTGTCTCCATTGAATTATAAACAGTAAATTTGGTATCAATTCTAGAAAATGACTCACTTAACAGAGCATTAAACCCATCTTCAATCTGTATAGTGATGGACTCATGGAATTCTCCAATTCATTTTTCTCCCCAGACCTTCCCCAGTGGTAAAATGGAGTTCTCTGCTTTTGTGGTGGTCTAGAAATCCAATGGAATTTGTACCTTTAAAAAAAAATAATTTATTTAACTGGGGGCTAATTACTTTAAAATGTTGTAGTGGTTTTTGGCAAACACTGACATGAATCGGACATGGGTGTACATGTGTCCCCTATCCTGAACCCCCCTCCCACCTCCCTCCCAATCGTATCCCTCAGGGTTGTCCCAGTGCACAGGCCTGAGCGCCCTGTCTCATGCGTCAAACCTGGACTGGTGATCTATTTCACATATGGTAATACACATGTTTTAATGTTATTCTCTCAAATCATTGCACCCTCGCCTTCTCCCACAGAGTCCAAAGGTCTGTTCTTTATATCTGTGTCTCTTTTGCTGTCTAGCATGTAAGGTCATTGTTACCATCTTTCTAAATTCCATATTTATGCATTAATATACTATATTGGTGTTTTTCTTTCTGACTAACTTCACTCTGTATAATAGGCTCCAGTTTCATCCACCTCATTATAACTGATTCAAATGCATTATTTTAAATAGCTGAGTAATATTCCATGTGTATATGTACAGAATTTGTACCTTTTAATTGAGACTAGCATAACACAAGAGAGACAACCAAATTAATGTTGTTTCTGCCCTAATAATTGGAGTTCCTGCAATGTCTGTCTATTTGTCGTTTAGGAATTAAGAGTTCACCCATGTCAGAGAGCAGGTTGCTATTTTATTGATCTTTCCAAAAGGCCGTAGTTGGATTAATAATGCCCAAAGGAAGTCCATTTTAATCCCTCAAAATTTATTTAAAGTCTTTCAAAACCTCAGATCCACTAAGAAGTCAACATTACTTCTTGAAGAGACAGTACGTTTTTCCTAAATTCCATGATTTAAAATGCAACATCAGTGTTTGTGTTTATATGTGCACGTTAATCTGAAATAGATCTAAAGCAGTCATAATGGAGAGCAGAGTTTGCTTGCCGAACTGATGAATTTCTATTGTCACCTACTGCCTGCATCCTTGAGTCAGCATTATTGGTTTTGGAAGCCACATCTCTGTAGATGAGGCTGGGTTCTACAGTAGGAAGAACATAAAATTTATAGTCAGATTCTCTAGATTCAAATTTCTGATTTTGACATGTGATGGCTGTGTGATGTTTGGCATATTAAGTTCCGTCTTTAAACATTAATTTTATCATCTATTAAAAATGGAGAATAATTTTACCTCATAGAGATAGTATAAATATTTGAGTAAATGAAATGACTTCCTTTATAGTAGCACAAGTAACTTAGAGTCACTATAATTAAAAACCAATTGTTTTGCCTCATTGTCCATTATTTTGGGAAAACATATTTCATTTCAATTATTATTATCATTTTCTGAAGAAAGAAGTTGGTAGAAGACATCTATGTATATTCAAAGATTATATTGAGTTATATATCAATTTTCAATTGACATTGCTCAGTATTTTACTTATAAATATAATCTGTTTCTTCTCACTATATATATTCTCAATTTTCTCTATTACAACTGGATATGACTGTGTCTTTCCTTTCTTTTCCTTTTCTCTACTGATATTTCTGGAGGACATTTTCACTCAAAAAAAAATTTCTTTGAGCCCATTAGGATCAGGCTCTACAACACCTCTGTCTATTCCATCCTCTCTCTTTTCCTTCTCAGTGAATTATTCTTGCTCATAGTTCAGTAATGAATTTGCACAACTCTAATCAAAATCATCTTGCTGCTCTTCTGATCCCCTTTTGACCTACTGTTCCATCACCTTTCTCTCTTATCTTCATTTTATTGTGTGCTTCCAGAAATTTTTTCTGAAAAAAAGATGGGATATAAAAATTTTCTGTATGATAATAATTAAATATTATCATCTATTTGAGTCTCAGTTTCCTCTTTAAACAAAAAAGAGTAAGGTTTTACTCAGTTGAAAGACTTGTAAACATAATAAGAAATATATAGCTCAAATATTAATTCAAAACAAAAACAAGAAAAATAAGAATGATCAAAAATATAAGGGTACTTAAGTTTTGCTTCCTATGCATTACTTCTTTTTCTTCTTTGGTGGAATCAAAAAGGGGCAAAATTGCTGCCAAAAGTTGTTAGGAATGTGAATGTGGTTAACAGTTTGAGGAATTGAAATTGAATGAACTTCATTCTTTGGCACACAGTAGTTATTAAACCAATATTTATAAAGAAACTTTCTAGGTGAAATATTTCATAGTGTGCCTGATATTTTAGGATTAAAAAAAATAGTGAGTGAGGATTGCCTTGAATAGCATGCATTCCTTATTAAATAATTTTGTTCTTTCAGCTGACCTTTACTTACAACATGTTGATATTTAAGAGGTTGATATTCCCCTAATTTGTGGATCCTGTCTTCCTTCTTTAATTTTAATCTGGACATCAAAATAACTAGGCTTATTATTGTTCATGAGCAGCTTACACAGTGATCTTCAGCATTATCATTATTGTCATGATCGTATTTATAACATAAAATGAAAGCTATTTTCGTATTGTGTCACCTTCCTAGGAAGCAAAGTTATGCCTTCCAGAGTCATGAAATAAAATCAATAGATTATCCTGTATGAGATAAGCACATGTTGTGACTACTGCATGAATCCCCAGAGTTTTACTCTAATAATGTATGATTCTCTTCTATTTGATTTAAAGATTATACAAATTGAGTTGAATGATAATTATAATCCAGGATCTATATAGGCAAACTGATATGTCATTTTTTACTAAAATAAGAAAAGTTACAATTAGCTAATAATATTTAAAACACATTTATCATCTTAGTCATTAGGGTGATTCTGAAAACATCCATTAAATACCTCAAGGATGAGGAAATTATACCTTAGTGCCAATTCAGAATACAATATACTAAACATCTTCTATCTTGGGCACAACAATAAATGATTATTAAGTACTATGTTAATATATAGAATCTGGTAAAATAGCCTAAAGTAAATACTAATCAAACAATGTCAATTAGAGTAAAAGTTGGTAAAAAAAAAAAAATGCTAACAATATTTTTCTTTGAACTGACATTAATGACCAAAATTAGAGTTTATATACACAAATCAAAACTGTTTTGAATAATTTTGTATGTACTTTTAGAAGATTATCAAGCTGGAAAATGATCATATTATCTTGAACTTCACATTAATAACACTCAGTCACACATGAATCCTATAGAGTTGACATACATACATGATTATCAATAATATCTTTAATTGTGAATATTTGTATGGAAAATCTCTCAAACACTTTTGGTCAAATAAATCAGATGCAATTTTTATTAGGAGAATTTTTGCTACTAAAGAATTTAGTAGAATTTGCTACAAAATTTAGTAGAATTTAGTAAGGAATTCTAAAAGCATTTTTGTTTGTATAAAAGGAATGGATTACCTTTTTAAACCCTTTAATTTTTTGACAGTCTGTACAAATATTAATGAAAGTTTATTCATATGTATTTAGGTATCACAAGTAATCCAATGTTAAGCTTTTAAATAACAAATAAAAATCACTATCACTTGCTTTGTTTTAATGTTTATAATGAAATTGTTTTGTCATTAAAGGATCAAAATGTGCTTATTACTTCCTTGGATTTTTAAAGAGGTAATGAGCAGTAAACTCAGCAATTACTCGTACATATTACTAAATGTCACTCATTGAAGAGCAGCAAACTATGAAGAAGGAAAGATATCATCTATTAAGGGTGAGATTTTGGTCTGATTTCACACTCCATGAGTTTTCATTCTTTAATGTAATGCTTGAATTATTTTATGTACAGCATTACAAATAAAGGTAAAAAATTCTGAGTCTGTTTGACTTCAGCTTAATTAAAATGCCTTTTCCACAATTGTATGTGCTAGTTCAACCAGCAAACTTGATATGGTTTTAAATGATAGAAACCTAGATAGTATATAACAATTTATAAATGATGCATCATGATGTTAAGAAAAATCTGTGTTACTCTAGCCAATCTACTGCCTTGGATTTCTGTAAATCTCTTTTATCTGCACCAATAATTACCTTACTTCAGCAAGGCAGTTTTAATTAAATGTCATCCTTTAAAATCAAGAAACACTTACAAGGTCAAGTAGGTCTAGGATAAAACTAAAGTTTGCTCTCAAAATCATGGATTACTTGATATTCTGCTATAAAAAAATTGTAAACGGGGCATACATAATTTTCCTCATGCAATTTTAATGAGATTTTGACCAGTTCAGAACTGTTTCCTCTGTATAATTTTACATCTGTTAGTTGAAGGATTATACTTTCTTACCTTTGACTATGAAAATTATTTCCACAGGAAAACATTTCTAGCATTAAATTTAATATTTCTTGTTTTTAAGAAAATTCTTTTTTTTTTCTTTTTTGAGACACAATCAGATTTTACCTGAAGAAGTAAAAGAACTACTTAAGATTATAATTCTTTAGCTGCTTTTAGAAGTTCAACAGATAATTTTGTTTACTGTTTTATTGTACAGTAAGTCCCCTACATATGAACAAATCCTGTTTCAAGAGTGTGTTTGTAAGTACAATCTGTTCATAACTCCAACAAAGTTAGCCTACATACCCAACTAACACAATCAACTATACAGCACTGTGCTGTAACAAGTTTATACTACATTTCCTGCAAACAATACATTAAAAGTCAGCCAACACAAAAAATAAAGAAATGTTTTAATCTTACAGTATGGTACCTTAAAAGGACAGTAGTACAGTACAACAGTTGGCATACAGGAGCTGGCATTGAGAGAATGGGCAAGAAGAGGTACTGACTGGAGGAGATGGAGGAGGTGGGAGTTGGGAAAGCTGAGGGATCATCAGCAATAGGGCACGGAGGGCCAGCTGCAATTTCACTCATTCAGTTCTATCCACACGCTTAAAAAAATGATCCAGTCATGTCTGGGTAGCAGCTCTTTCTTTCTCATCATAGATAACACAGTAGCCTGGGATTGCACTCTGATTGGCTGCTGCAGCCTTTGTGTACTGTTCTACATTCAGGTCCTGTGCTTCAAAAACTAATGCCTCCTCAAATAAAGAAAATCCTCAGCCATTTCCTGTGTTGTCAGTCTCTTCAATCTCTTTGGTTACTTCTTTTTCTTGTCTCTTTGTCCTTTATCTGGGCCTCCCAAGTCCATCAGGTCTGCATTAATAAGCTCCTCCTGTCACACAACAAGTTCAATGAAGTCATTCTCTTGCAGATCTAGCTCCAACATCTTGCTGAGGGTCACTATGCTGCTGAAGACCTCTTTGGACTCCCCATCCCCCCTTTCAAATCCATGATAATTGTGAACAAACTGTACAGTAAAGTACACAAAATACAACGACTTTTAGTGGATGCATGCATGTGACAAAGTATGCCAGAAATGTGAATTAACTTATATGGTTGGGGAATGTGAATACACATTTACATCTTTGAAAGTTCACAACTTGAAGTTTCATAGGTAGGGAACTTACTGAATTTGTGGATGTGTATACATGCCTAACTGGAGAAGGAAATGGCAACCCACTCCAATAATCTTGCCTGGAAAATCCCATGAACAGAGGAGCCTAGCAGGTTACAGTCCATGGGTCGAAAAGGGTTGGACACAACTGAGTGACTAACACACAGACACACACACATATATGTATAAGGGCTTCCCAGGTGGCACAGTTGTAAAGAACTTGCCCACCAAGAGAGGAGATGCAAGAGGCACCTCAAGGTTTGATCCTAGGGTCAGGAAGATTCTCTGGAGAAGAAAATGGCAACTTGCTCCTGTATTCTTGCCAGGAAAATTCCATGCACAGAGGAGCCTAGCGGGCTATAGTCCATGGGGTCACAAAACAGTCAGATTTGACTGCATATGCAAAGTGCACACACATAAACATATAAATGGTATGAGATATGCTGTACTATGTCTAAGCTATTAGGGGGATAGCCCAGATTACATACTTACTTCAGCTGTTTGGGAAAAATAGGAAATCATAAGATATGCAATGCTTATACTATTGAAAAACCACACCTCCATTCTTTTATTCAATTATTTTTATTTGGTATCAAGGCAATGGCACCCCACTCCAGTACTCTTGCCTGGAAAGTCCCATGGACAAAGGAGCCTGGTAGGCTGCAGTCCATGGGGTCACTAAGAGTCGGACACGACTGAGCGCTTCACTTTCGCTTTTCACTTTCATGCACTGGAGGAGGAAATGGCAACCCACTCCAGTGCTCTTGCCTTGAGAATCCCAGGGACGGGGGAGCCTGGTGGGCCGCTGTCTATGGGATCACACAGAGTTGGACACGACTGAATTGACTTAGCAGCAGCAACACACAGGTATGTTTAAATGGAGGCAGAAAGAAATGAGCAGTTAATTTTACAGAGACAGAAAACTTCATGCAAGAGATGGAGTTTTAAGAAACATAATAGTAACATTTATTAATTACTTTAATGCAAAATGACACCATACAATAGATGAACAAAGTAAAAGAAAAAAAAAAAAAAGGCTGGCCCCAGGTTACACAAATAGTGGAAATATTAGGGTTTGAATCCAGTTAGTAGGGTTCTAGAATGTATAATCTTAAACCTTAGGTTCTCCAGCCTCTGATAGGTACAAATTTGCAATTTGGATAAGATAGAATTTGACGGATTGTCAAATGAAAGAAAATCAGACCAAAGACAGAGGTACACCATAGCACTGTGTGTTGTGCAAACTCAGGGAAAGCTTTCTCCTCTATGCAGTCTTGTTTATCTGTCCTGCTTCATCTCAAATCATGCCTTTAATATGAGGTGCTTATATGCACACATTCTCTTCTCTGTACCTCTGCATGTGCTGTTACTCTACTTGGAGACATCTCCCAGTGTCTGCTTTCCCTGTATCCTTTAAATCAACTCAATCTCCACATCTTTTGAGAATTCTTTGTATAACCCATCTCTCCTCTGGTCTCTTATATACTCTAGTATATTATTCTGTTGCATTTAGTGCATGCTTTCTAAATATCTAAGTAATTACTACTACTATTTCACACATTCCGTTCAGTTCAGTTCAGTCACTCAGTCGTGTCCGACTCTTTGCGACCCCATGAATCACAGCACTCCAGGCCTCCCTGTCCATCACCAACTCCCGGAGTTCACTCAGACTCACATCCATCGAGTTAGTGATGCCATCCAGCCATCTTATCCTCTGTCGTCCCTTTCTCCTCCTGCCCCCAATCCCTCCCAACATCAGAGTCTTTTCCAATGAGTCAACTCTTCGCATGAGGTGGCCAAGTATTGGAGTTTCAGCTTTAGCATCATTCCTTCCAAAGAAATCCCAGGGCTGATCTCCTTCAGAATGGACTGGTTGGATCTCCTTGAGTCCTAGGGACTCTCAAGAGTCTTCTCCAACACCACAGTTCAAAAGCATTAATTATTTGGCGCTCAGCTTTCTTCACAGTCCAACTCTCACATCCATACATGACCACTGGAAAAACCATAGCCTTGACTAGACGGACCTTTGTTGGCAAAATAATGTCTCTGCTTTTGAATATGCTATCTAGCTTGGTCAGAACTTTCCTTCCAATGAGTAAGTGTCCTTTAATTTCATGGCTGCAGTCACCATCTGCAGTGATTTTGGAGTCCCCCAAAATGAAGTCTGACACTGTTTCCACTGTTTCCCCATCTATTTCCCATGAAATGATGGGACCAGATGCCATGATCTTCGTTTTCTGAATGTTGAGCTTTAAGCCAACTTTTTCACTCTCCTCTTTCACCTTCAAAAGAGGCTTTTTAGTTCCTCTTCACTTTCTGCCATAGGGGTGGTGTCATCTGCATATCTGAGGTTATTGATATTTCTCCCAGCAATCTTGATTCCAGCTTGTGTTTCTTCCAGCCCAGTGTTTCTCATGATGTACTCTGCATATAAGTTAAACAAGCAGGGTGACAATATACAGCCTTGACGTACTCCTTTTCCTATTTGGAACCAGTCTGTTGTTCCATGTCCAGTTCTAACTGTTGCTTCCTGACCTGCATACAGATTTCTCAAGAGGCAGGTCAGGTGGTCTGGTATTCCCATCTCTCTCAGAATTTTCCACAGTTTATTGTGATCCACACAGTCAAAGGCTTTGGCATAGTCAATAAAGCAGAAATAGATGTTTTTCTGGAACTCTCTTGCTTTTTCCATGATCCAGTGGATGTTGGCAATTTGATCTCTGGTTCCTCTGCCTTTTCTAAAACCAGCTTGAACATCAGGAAGTTCACAGTTCACGTATTGCTGAAGCCTGGCTTGTAGAATTTTGTGCATTACTTTACTAGCATGTGAGATGAGTGCAATTGTGCAGTAGTTTGAGCATTGTTTGGCATTGCCTTTCTTTGGGATTGGAATGAAAACTGACCTTTTCCAGTCCTGTGGCCACTGCTGAGTTTTCCAAATTTGCTGGCATATTGAGTGCAGCACTGTCACAGCATTATCTTTCAGGATTTTAAATAGCTCAACTGGAATTCCATCACCTCCACTAGCTTTGTTCATAGTGATGCTCTAAGGCCCACTTGACTTCACATTCCAGCATATCTGGCTCTAGGTGAGTGATCACACCATCATGTTTATCTTGGTTGTAAAGATCTTTTTTGTACAGTTCTTCTGTGTATTCTTGCCACCTCTTCTTAATATCTTCTGCTTCTGTTAGGTCCATACCATTTCTGGCCTTTATCGAGCCCATCTTTGCATGAAATGTTCCCTTGGTATCTCTGATTTTCTTGAAGAGATCTCTAGTCTTTTCCATTCACACATTAGCCTATAGTAAATGCTGATAAGATCCTATTTATCTAAATTAAACTTATATATGAATCGTGTTTTTACTGTTTTCTTTTCATCTGATACATATAAGAAACTGAGACTTGTACTGACTGAGTGAATGAATTATATGATTGTGTGCTATATATGTGCACATGACTTAGAATATACTAGGTCTGAGTTTGACTATCATTTCAGACATTTAATTGGCATTTAATTAGTCCAGACGCCCAGCTTCCTTGAGCCTCTGTCCTTTCCCCTAAGAAAAGGGAAAATCAAAACTTCTTTTCTGTGTTATTACCAATGTGGAATGTGGAATGAGATAATGTATGTAAATTGGTCACTACAGAACTGGATGTATAGTCAATGTTTAATATATAATAATTATTCAGTTCAGTTCAGTTCAGTCACTTAGTCGTGTCCAACTCTTTGCGACCCCATGGACCGCAGCATGCCAGGCTTCCCTGTCCATCACTAACTCTCGGAACTTATTCAAACTCATGTCCATTGGGTCAGTGATGCCATCCAACCATCTCATCCTCTGTCATCACCTTCTCTTCCCACCTTCAATCTTTCCTAGCAGCAGGGTCTTTTCAAATGAGTCAGTTCTTTGCATCAGGCGGCCAAAGTATTGAAGTTTCAGCTTCAGTATCAATCCTTCCAATGAATATTTAGGACTGATTTTCTTTAGGATGGACTGGTTGGATCTCTTTGCTGTACCAGGGACTTTCAAGAATCTTATCCAACACTACAGCTCAAAAGCATCAATTCTTTGGCACTCAGCTTTCTTTATAGTCCAACTCTCACATCCATACATTACTTGAAAAACCATATCTTTGACTAGACAGACCTTTGTTGGCAAAGTAATGTCTCTTATTAGGTATTAATTAATTAGCGCTAGCCTTATTAGGTATTAGTATTGTTATTATGATAAATATTCCTATTTGTATGTCTTAAACATTACCCAAACTTGATCTGTCATCAATAATTTAGATATGATAATGAACTAGAAGCATTTATAAACTAGTCAATAAAAAGATTAATACAGGCAATATAAACTTGAGGACTTTTACTATTCCAAAGGAAAAAAGGACATTCTAAGAATTACAAGAGCCTTTTATAGGGGGAACAGCAGGGAGTTATAATTTGACCACATTTTAACAGGTTTCATATGACTACCAAGCGTCTATTGATATTCATTTTCTAGAGACTACTAAATTGTTCCACACTTCTGGAAAAAAGTCATTGAAATTTCCATTTCATTATGTATACTGCCTTTGAGAGACCAGGGGCTGTCCTAAAGAGACAGTCTGTATGGAACTAAAAGCATTTGAACCCTTTACAGAGTGAAAATGGGTTATATTAGTGCAAAGTGAGACATTCCTGTAAATGTTAAAGACTTTTAAAAGACTTTAAATAATATCTTAAAGTCATTCATGTCTATTCTAGGCATGCAAAAACTCCAAATTTTGTACTTGCATAAGTCAAGGTAGCCATCAATATGCTTTAGTTAATCATAATTCAGTTAGTGGTACTGGAACAGAAAATCAAAGCAAATTAAACTTCTTGTGAAATTTCAACACAATTCATATATATGTTTTGGGCTACTTATTTCTATTTCCACTTAGTATCATTTGTTCAAAATAGAGTGAAAGGAAGATATTCTTATATAAGGTTAAAGATTTATGCTTCATAAAGTATACAAAAAAATCATTTCTCTACTAATTTCAGTCATATCTCAATCTAGACAAAAGGAATATTTAAGAAATTCAAATAAAGCACTTTGTACATTAGCTTTAATATAAACTATATATTGTTTATTATGTTGTAAATTATAAAAACATAATGAATGCTCAAGATATTCACATTTACAAAGCAAAACTTTATATTCATTTTCTTAACTCTTAAGATGAAACATTTGAACAAACTGATAACGATGTATAAGGACATATGTGCATACACATTAAGAATCCACAAAATACTTGAATTTATTAAGTATGATTCAACATTCATTTTTACATATACATTTGGAATTTTACTATAGAAAGAGGGATATTCTATTACTTAGTGTATGATAAAATGTTCTTCCCTTCTTTGGAGAACATAGGCACTGATTTTACTTAATCAAGTGTCTGAATTCTCTGCTGGACATTCTCCCAAGTTTTTCTCCAAAAATTGCTTTGTCAATATAGTATATGTATTTTCAACTAAAAAGCAATTATTTTTAAAAAGTACTATTGAATCTTTGATTCCCTCATCTATTTATTAATTCCAATCTCTACTGAGTTTTTACACTGTGCAAATCACACAATTTCTGCTCATCTAGAGAATTTTATTTTGCAAAGACAAATTTCTTTGTAATTATCAAGATAAAAAGGATTTATAACATGAGAAGTATAGTATGAAGTACAATGAAAGCTGTTTAGGAATCTTTAGAAAGAAGTGATAATTTTTAATCATGACAGTCAGAATTGCATAAAATTAGTGACATTTGAGCAGAGGCTAAAACATAACTGTAATTCCACAGATAGAGCCAAAGGAGACAAAGGGAATGGAATCAGACAAAGCAGAGATCTGGAAGAATGCAAAGTATACTTGAAGAATATCACACAGATGCTGAGTGGAATCTTTTATTCATGGGAAGAGTGTGAAACTAACTGACAAAGTTCTTGTATGCTAGATTAAATTTTTTAATTTGGCTTATATTTAACTAGTTCTTTATTTTGTTTCCACTCCATCTCATGTTAAAATGTATCTGATTTATAAAAACATGTAAAAATTTACACTAGAAATAAATTTTAAAAATATAAATGGAAATGCTAGTACTTCATTTGACATGTTTATGAGCAGGCACATGAAAGAATAATATAGATATTTATAAATGAATAAAGAAAATCTGAAAATGACACGGACAATGGGCAGTGGACTAGTGGAGGAGGATTCTAAAAGCCTCGAACTTATCTTCCTTACTTCTATCTGGAGAAGTATTGATTTAATTAAAGGACCACTGTGGACCTGACCAGATTTGGGGGGCTGACAGCACTCAGGGTGAAAATGTAAAAGGCAATGACACAGGCACTGTAAAGAATAAATCAGAAGAACTTTGGACACTGAAGGAATGTAAGCAATTAGAATAACCAAGGCCAGAGAAATTGATGCCAGCATTGCTTGAGTCACAGGATAAACGAATATTTTGCCTTTCTAAAAATTATATTTCTATTCAAGCACCCATAGATGAAGATCTAATGCAGGCACAGAAAGTGAGAATAAGTATAAAGTAAGTTTCTGTTTCTTCCCCTCATATATAATAGATTGGAAATATTTATAATTTTTTTACATTCTTCCCTCTATGATGCAGTCTATATTTGCTTCTCTTGAATTTAGGCTGATTTGTGATTAATTTGACCAATCATGTACCACTGCAGTGAAACTATTCAAATCTGAACCTAGACCTCAAGGAGACACGCAGTCTTTTTTTTTGTTTGTTTGTTTTTTGTTTTTTAAGTTTTATTTTATTTTTAAACTGTAAACTATGTTTACATAAACTTTAAATTAGTTTTATTTTATTTTTAAACTTTAAACTATGTTTACATAAACTTTAAATTATGTTTACAATAAACATAATTGTATTAGTTTTGCCAAATACCAAAATGAATCTGCCACAGGTATACATGTGTTCCCCATCCTGAACCCTCCTCCCTCCTCCCTCCCCATACCATCCCTCTGGGTCGTCCCAGTGCTCTAGCCCCAAGCATCCAGTATCGTGCATCGAGCCTGGACTGGCATCTCGTTTCATACATGACATTTCACATGTTTCAATGCCATTCTCCCAAATCTTCCCACCCTCTCCCTCTCCCTCTCCCACAGAGTCCATAAGACTGTTCTATACATCAGTGTCTCTTTTGCTGTCTCGTACACAGGGTTATTGTTACCATCTTTCTAAATTCCATATATATGCGTTAGTATACTGTATTGGTGTTTTTCCTTCTGGCTTACTTCACTTTGTATAATAGGCTCCAGTTTCATCCACCTCATTAGAACTGATTCAAATGTATTCTTTTTAATGGCTGAGTAATACTCCATTGTGTATATGTACCACTGCTTTCTTATCCATTCATCTGCTGATGGACATCTAGGTTGCTTCCATGTCCTGGCTATTATAAACAGTGCTGTGATGAACATTGGGGTACACGTGTCTCTTTCCCTTCTGGTTTCCTCAGTGTGTATGCCCAGCAGTGGGATTGCTGGATCATAAGGCAGTTCTATTTCCAGTTTTTTAAGGAATCTCCACACTGTTCTCCATAGTGGCTGTACTAGTTTGCATTCCCACCAACAGTGTAAGAGGGTTCCCTTTTCTCCACACCCTCTCCAGCATTTATTACTTGTAGACTTTTGGATCGCAGCCATTCTGACTGGTGTGAAATGGTACCTCATAGTGGTTTTGATAAAAACTCTCCAGAAAGCAGGAATAGAAGGAACATACCTCAACATAATAAAAGCCATATATGACAAACCCACAACAAACATTATCCTCAATGGTGAAAAACTGAAAGCATTTCCTCTAAAGTCAGGAACAAGACATGGGTGCCCACTTTCACCATTACTATTCAACATAGTTTTGGAAGTTTTGGCCACAGCAATCAGAGCAGAAAAAGAAATAAAAGGAATCCAAATTGGAAAAGAAGAAGTAAAACTCTCACTATTTGCAGATGACATGATCCTCTACATAGAAAACCCTGAAGACTCCACCAGAAAATTACTAGAACTAATCAATGACTATAGTAAAGCTTCAGGATATAAAATCAACACACAGAAATCCCTTGCATTCCTATACACTAATAATGAGAAACAGAAAGAGAAATTAAGGAAACAATTCCATTCACCACTGCAACAGAAAGAATAGAATACTTAGGAATATATCTACCTAAAGAAACTAAAGACCTATATATAGAAAACTATAAAACACTGGTGAAAGAAATCAAAGAGGACACTAATAGATGGAGAAATATACCATGTTCATGGATTGGAAGAATCAATATAGTGAAAATGAGTATACTACCCAAAGCAATTTATAGATTCAGTGCAATCCCTATCAAGCTACCAACAGTATTCTTCACAGAGCTAGAACAAATAATTTCACAATTTGTATGGAAATACAAAAAACCTCGAATAGCCAAAGCGATCTTGAGAAAGAAGAATGGAACTGGAGGAATCAACCTACCTGACTTCAGGCTCTATTACAAAGCCACAGTTATCAAGACAGTATGGTACTGGCACAAAGACAGAAATATAGATCAATGGAACAAAATAGAAAGCCCAGAGATAAATCCATGCACATATGGACACCTTATCTTTGACAAAGGAGGCAAGAATATACAATGGATTAAAGACAATCTCTTTAACAAGTGGTGCTGGGAAATCTGGTCAACCACTTGTAAAAGAATGAAACTAGAACACTTTCTCACACCATATACAAAAATAAACTCAAAATGGATTAAAGATCTAAACGTTAGGCCAGAAACTGTAAAACTCCTAGAGGAGAACATAGGCAAAACACTCTCTGACATACATCACAGCAGGATCCTCTATGACCCACCTCCCAGAATATTGGAAATAAAAGCAAAAATAAACAAATGGGACCTAATTAACCTTAAAAGCTTCTGCACATCAAAGGAAACTATTAGCAAAGTGAAAAGACAGCCTTCAGAATGGGAGAAAATAATAGCAAATGAAGCAACTGACAAACAACTAATCTCAAAAATATATAAGCAACTCCGACACGCAGTCTTTACCTTGGTTTCTAGGAATCCTGAGCCATCATGTAAAATGTCTCACCGGCCTATTGGAGGGGCCTTGAGACTTCATTGAGAGGAAGGGAGCCAGCTCAGCTTGGTCCAATAACCAGGTAAATCCTGCCAAATGGAGCACAGAATCACTCAGATGAGCCCTGTGTAAATTCCCAAGCCACAAAATTGGTATTTTTTAAGTCCTTAAGTGTTGTACCATTTATTGCACATAAATACATGACTGAAACAGCTTATTTCCCAGAATTGTATATGGAAAAATACATCCTATGTTCCAGAACTTTATTTAAAATAAATTATAGAATTTATTTATCAAGCAATAACTATGTACTGAATAATTAATTATATACGAAATACCACAATAGATGCTGGGATCATGCACATGATAAAAAGAAACAGCCTCTGCTCTCTAGAGGTCATGATCTAGTGGAGAAGGAAGAGGATTAATAAGATAAGTGGATCAGAAATGGATCATCCAGATCAGAAGTTTGTAGATATTAATAGAGCAGAAAAGGGAAAGATCATAAATGTAGTGAGAAAAATAAAAACAAAGGAAGAAAAACATATTGACCCTAACATTTAAAAAGCCTGTTGCTCAAATAAGCATGCAAATTATAGCTAAACTTCTGAAAATCAAACCTCAACATACGTTTAAGGATATAAACAAATTAAGAAAAATTTGAATTCTTTGGCGTAAAGAAAAAGTAACTTGGAATATATGATACCAGAATCTTTCCTTGAGTGTCAGGAGTCAGCCAATACCATTTTGGACAGTTCATTTATTGGCCTTATATCATTTTTTCCAGAAGAGTTGAAAGAATTCTTATTCTTTATTCATTATTTCATGACCAAAGAAAAGAGTTCACTGTTGAGGTGGTAGGTATGTAACTTGTTACTAAGAGTTTTCCTCCTTCATGTTGTATTTTGGACAAACTTACTGGTGTTGAAATAAAGCCACTAGTTTTTCTAAAATCATCTGTTCAATCTAAATCTTCTCATAAATATTCCTAGTTCACTCATTCATTAGTCCTCTACAGTTCCTTTCTATGTGTTGACAGAAAGTGTTACTATCAGCCCCCATCTCATTTTCTGTTTCCATCTTCCTCATTTTTCAAAAGCTTGTCCCATTTATAGGTTCAGTTCTATTCTAAAAGAGAAATCAATTTTTACTAATTCTAAAGAACATAAGCACTGCCTGATAAGGTCTTATTTTTGAATAACCTTTCTAAGATAATTTGTCTTTGGGTTCAGTGGCCCATAGCTGACTTTTAGCCCTGTTTTGTTTCCCTAATCTTTCTCACTGCTTGTCTGACCAACACATAGCCAATACTGAGCAGCATATATTGCAAGTTACTAAAGGCCAGTTCCCTCTTCTCTAATACTTTTATTTAGACAATACTTCTGGACCCATTTCATAAGTCAAACCTCCCTTCTTATCTAACAAATTGTGCAAGATTCTACTTTTGCCCCTCTTTTCTAGTTTCTTTAGTTTTATTTTTTCCTTAGCCATCTACCAACAAAGGGGGTAGGGTGGGACGGAGGCTCAGGAGGGAAGGATGTAAGTATACTTATAGCTGATTCACATTACTGTACTGCTGAAACTAACACAATATTGTAAAGCAATTATCCTCTAATTAAAAAAAAATGTTATGATTAAAAAAAAATAGGGAAAACAACAAAGGAATGCCACTTCTGATTGAATGAAAGATGTACTCAATCTTTTTACTAAGGCGTAGGTCTCTCATATAATGCTAATGCTTCCCTGGTCTTTTTATAATAGAGTTAATGTGAAAAAAAATCAAAACTGAGAAAAACGTAGTCATAAACAATATACTGTTACCAAACAAAATTGGTTCAGTTCAGTTCAGTTGCGCAGTTGTGTCTGACTTTTTGCAACCCCATGGACTGTAGCACACCATGCTTCTCTGTCCATCACCAACTCCTGAAGCCTACTCAAACACATGTCCATTGGGTCAGTGGTGGCATCCAAACATCTCATTCTCTGTTATCCCCTTCTCCTTCTGCCTTCGCTCTTTCCCAGCATCATGGTTTTTCCAGTGAGTCAGTTCTTCACATCAGGTGCCAAAGTATTGGAGTTTTAGCTCCAGCATCAGTCCTTCCAATGAATATTCAGGACCGATTTCCTTTAGATTTGACTAATTGGGTCTCCTTGCAGCCCAAGAGACTCTCAAGAGTCTTCTCCAAAACTACAGTTCAAAAGCATCAATTCTTCTGCACTCAGTTTTTCTTGTAGTTCAACTCTCACATCAATACATGACTACTGGAAAAACCATAGCTACGACTAGATGGAACTTTGTTGCCAAAGTAATGTCTCTGCTTTTTAAAATGCTGTCTAGGTTGGTTGTAGCTTTTCTTCCATGGAGCAAGCATCTTTTAATTTCATTTTAGAAATTTCGTTTTTGAAATTAAAATTTGGAAATTTTAATTTCCAAAGCAAAATCAACACCCAGTTGTGGATGTGACTGGTGATGGAAGTAAAGTCAGATGCTATAAAGAGCAATATTGCATAGGAACCTGGAATGTTAGGTCCATGAATCAAGGCAAATTGGAAGTGGTCAAACAGGAGATGGCAAGAGTAAACATTGACATTTTAGGAATCAGCAAACTAAAATGGACTGGCATGGGTGAATTTAACTCAGATGGCTATTTTACCTACTACTGTGGGCAAGAATCCCTTAGAAGAAATGGAGTAGCCATCATAGTCAATGAAAGAGTCTGGAATGCAGTATTTGGATGCAATCTCAAAAATGTCAGAGTGATCTCTGTTCATTTCAAAAGCAAACCATTTAATATCACAGTAATCCCAGTCTATGCCCCAACCAGTAATGCTGAAGAAGCTGAAGTTGAACAGTTCTATGAAGACCTACAAGACCTTATAGAACTAACACCAAAAAAGATGTCCTTTTCATTATAGGGAACTGGAATGCAAAAGTAGGAAGTCAAGAGATACCTGGAGTAATAGGCAAATTTGTCCTTGGAGAACAAGACGAAGCAGGGAAGAAGCTAACAGAGTTTTCCCAAGGAGACCACACTAGTCACAGTAAACACCCTCTTCCAACAACACAAGAGAAGACTCTACACATGGACATCACCAGATGGTCAATACTGAAATCAGATTGATTATATTATTTGCAGTCAAAGATGGAGTAGCTCTATACAGTTAGCAAAAACAAGACCGGGAGCTGACTGTGGCTCAGATCATGAACTCCTTATTGCCAAATTCAGACTGAAATTGAAGAAAGTAGGGAAAACCACTAGACCATTCAGGTATGACCTAAGTCAAATCCCTTACGATTATGCAATGGAAGTGAGAAATAGATTCAAGGGATTGGATCTGATAGACAGAGTACATGAAGAACTATGGACAGAGGTTCCTGACATTGTACAGGAGGCAGTGATCAAGACCATCTCCAAGAAAATGAAATGCAAAAAGGTGAAATGGTTGTCCGAGGAAGCCTTACAAATAACTGAGGGGAAAAAAATGCAAAAGGCAAAGGAGAAAAAGAAACATATACCCATTTGAATGCAGAGTTCCAAAGAATAGCAAGGAGAGATAAGATGCCTTCCTCAGTGATCAATGCAAAGTAATCGAGGAAAATAATAGAATGGGAAAGACTAGAGATCTCTTCAAGAAAATTAGAGATATCAAAGGAACATTTCATGCAAAGATGGGCACAATAAAGGGGAGAAATGGTATGGCTCTAACAGAAGCAGAAGATATTAAGAAGAGGTGGTAAGAATACACAGAAATACAAAAAACATCTTCATGACCCAGATAACCATGATGGTGTGATCACTCACCTAGAGTCAGACATCCTGGAATGCGAAGTCAAGTGGGCCTTAGGAAGCATCACTATGAACAAAGCTAGTGAAGGTGACGGAATTCCAGTTGAACTATCTCAAATCCTAAAAGATGATGCTGTGAAAGTGTCACACTCAATATACCAAACAAAGTAATTGTTACCAAACAAGGTTCATGTACCAGATACCTGGTGAGGCCAAATAAACTGAAATATCAGAGTCTGGAGCAGAGAAATGTTTATTGAATGGCCAAGCAAGAAAAAGCAGTGGCTCAATTTCAAAAACCCTGAACTCTCTGATGGCTTTTGTGGAAAAGTTTTGTGGGCCCAATTTGAGATGAGGGTTGTAGGTTATGTGACTTTCTTCCAGTTGGTTGGTTGTGAGGTAACAAGGAAATGCTCCAAGAATCTTGTGGTCAGCTTGAAGTTGCCATCCTCCAACTGGCAGGGCCCTTAGTTCTGCAGTAGAGCTCAAAGATATTGTTATGTATCAATATATTCCTTAAGGAGGAAATAGAACCCTGCACCAAACCTGCACTGTTGTTTCTTGACTATTTTCCCTCTCTTCCTTGATTAGCAACTGTTTGAACCTACCTTTGGAACTCAAGGAAGATCATGGAACCTGAATGAAGCCTATTTCCTACAAATAAGAAACACGCAGGACACAGAAATGATTTGTATCTCAGAGCCCTGTAGAGTTCTGCTCAGTTTCAGTCCTTAATCAGGCAGACATTTCTTCCTTAAGTATATTCCCTCCTTTCTATATCTTATAGTGACTTGGTGAAACTCCCTTATCGGGAATCTTGACAACCATCTTGTCAAGGTAATTTCCTTCAACTCCGGACAAGAAACCATAATCTTATTAGAACATTAGTAGAGTATTATAAAATCCATTTTCACTAATCATGTCAAGGAGAATGTCTTCGCATTGGGAATTTTTAATTTCTGAACCTCAAGTATACTTTTGAGAATAAAATTGTTCATAAGTTTTTGATAAGATGCATTCTGTTGTCTTTCTGAGTCATTCTTGCATTGCTTAGGGTGGAGTAGATTCAAACTTTCTCCATGCTTCATTGCTGATACATTCTGAATAACTTTATTCAGAGTGGACCCATCCACCTTTTGGATTCTAAAGGCTCTTCTAGAGCTAACTGTTCAAAGTACTATAGTAGCAACTCTGGAAGAGTAGTAATTGCCTTTGTAAATACAACATTTCAGAGTAGGAAAAGACTTCACAGAGAAGGCAATATTAAAGTTGAGCATAAACAATAAGTAGGAGGTGCTGGGTAAGAAACTGTGAAAAAGGAACACCACCCATAGGAACAAAGTTTTTACAACAGTGTACATATTAGGGAAGATGTGTAGGGTACTCTGGGGAAGGGGCAGGGAATGAAACTTGAAAGTAAGATTTGGGACAGAACAGGAAGAATCCTGAATAACTTGCTAAGGCTACTTGCCCTTATGTGGGCAACAAAAAGAAGGCAGATAACAGGATCTCTCCTGCTCTTCTAGATTCCTTAAAGGTCTCTAGTTTTGAAAATTTCCAAAATCTGTTAGCAATGGGAACTTAGAGAGGAAATCAGAAGAGAAGTCAATATGAAAATGATGTCAATAATGGGCATAAAGAGCTGTTGCCGTGTCAGTAGAGATACCCAGAGCTATCTCTAAGAGTACCAAATCCTGCATTTGACTTGCACTGGAAGAAATTTAGAGAGGAATTGGAAGTTCAGGAAAATGATCTGTGGAAGGAGCCAAAGCTGTTAATATTCCCTAAACCAATGTGATTGACTTAAGAGGAAGGCCAGTGAAAGTGGACAGAGTGAACAGCTTTGGGTCAATAGGTGTAATGGGATGGGGACGTAAAAGAGACAGAAGAGTGTGGTGTGGAAAGCTGGCTGCTGAGAGCAAATTTTTGGTAATATTATGTAGGCAAATAGATGGACAGGGAATAACAGTATGAATGAAGAAGCACTCAAAAGCCCCAACTGCACTGCCAAACGTATTTGTCTTTTTTTAACCAAATTCATGTCACAATTGACTAGCCTAAACAAACTTGAAAATGTAACAGAAAGGACATAAAAACAAAACAACAACAACAACAAAAAACCCTTCTTTTAGCAATTAGGCTCTAAGCTCATTTTTTTAAGTGTGCATTTTTTTAATCAAATAGTAAGATGTATTTCTCACGTTGTTTGGTCACCAGTTTCCTTTTTCTTCATTTTCAGATGTGTCATCATTACATTCTTATTAGCTACCTTGCGGCAAAATTATGTGACATATTTGCCTCTTGGATTTTGTTTTTCTCAAATGCACTGTTGGAGAAGGAAATGGCAATCCATTCCAGTATTCTTGCCTGGAGAATCCCATGGACAGAGGGGCCTGGTGGGCTACAGTCCATGGGGTCGCAAAGAGTCAGACATGACTGAGCAACTAACAGTACTACCCTAAATGCACTATGTTTTCTGTTTCTTAAAAGTAGATATCAGAGTTAGATATGACATGTACAAAATTCTGATCTACTCTAATAAAGGTTTTATGACAAGTTTTTTTTTTTTTCCATCCTGTGTTAAATCTGAGGTTTGTGTACTGGAAAAGTCAAATAAAACCATACCGCAAGCAAAATGAAATAAATAAATAAAATAAACAAATTAACAGGCCTTTGACTTTCATTTAACACCATCAACCCCTAAGCCATTCATTCAGTCATACTCTTTTAATAGTCTTCCAGCAATGAAATTAACATTTCAAAACAGAAACCATTCCTACAGTTTAGTGGTATTGTCAGACATTTCTCAAGGTCCAAAGCCTACAAAACAGATGGGAATTAATTTTGAAAAAAATGTTTTTTTTCCTCTCCCTGCTTATGGAGATGTTTTTAAGCAAGAATATAACATGATTTTCTAGGTGGTAAAAATTGAATGTGTTTGTCTGCTTTTAAATTAAGGTAGTAATTTGGCACTCACAAAGTAATCTTGGCCATGAATCTAAAAACATAAAACCAAAACACTTGTAGCTGCCAGGTGTCTGATTTTCTACTGTCACATTCATGTGTATGAACTGGGAAGCCAGGCTGTTTGAACAAGCTCTGCAAGCCCAGTTCATACTTCAGTTTAGCTGGAATTTAACGTGGCACTCTCAGCCTTCTTGCCTAGCTGCTTTCAAAATCAGACAATATACTATGAAAAAGCAGAACACCTTAACCCAGCAGGATATAGAGATTCTTAGCTCTTAACTGGAGAATGCAAATCATTTTAATACAGTTTTCATTATAGATGTGATGTTTAAAAGATGAATGAATCAAATAAATAATGTAATAATTATTTTAATATACTTGTGTATGCAATTGTGCTGATTTTCCATAATTTTAGTTAATAACTTGACCAAAATCCCAGCTAAATAGATAAAAATAGTCAACACACTGCATGTAAATGGGAAGTCACGTCTTTAGTCATCTTTGAATGAAAATGACTTGATATAAAGAGCATATGATCTGTCTTCCATTTCAACCCTAATAGGCACACTAACAAAGCAAATTTCAGAAACCATGGAGTTCTATATACTTTATCTTATTAAATATTTATTGTAAGACTGTGAAGCAAGTATTTTTAATACAATACACAAATAAGGAACATGATGCTTCTTATAAATACTTGTCTATATTTTTAACTATTAGTTGGGTAGATTCAACATTCAATGCCCTCTACTCACTGCTACCATGATTTGGTGGACAAAGAATAGAATGAAAGCCTTGATGTTATTTAAAAAATACTGAAAGTCTCACAGAAGGGCAAAGAATAAGAAAATCACTAAGCAGACAATTTATTTTGTGTAAAGGATTATAAAAATCCCAAAGCCATAAAAATACCTGAATAGTTTATTTAATCAAGCAAGAGTAAAGTAAGCAAACCAAAAAGTGACTACTTATTATCAGGCCAATTCCACTAAAAGATTGAGCAGACTCTGATTTACTAACACTTGCAGAAATGTGAACAGAGAAGGACAAATCAGATTAA
This sequence comes from Bos taurus, assembly GCF_002263795.3. Classification (NCBI taxonomy): domain Eukaryota; kingdom Metazoa; phylum Chordata; class Mammalia; order Artiodactyla; family Bovidae; genus Bos; species Bos taurus. Next base: position 72,226,425 of record NC_037330.1, read on the forward strand.
TAATTAATTTACAATTGACAAAAATCTTTAGACGGTAAAGCTGTTTCTATGAATTGCATATCCCACCTGACATTCACCACATTACTTCTCATACCAATGTAGATGTGGGCAAATTAACCATGAGCTGACACAAGGGGTAAGCTGAAATACAGATCAATGCTGTTATTATGAAGACAAAACTGGCACAGCAAAATGCTTTCCTCCCACTGTCTAATATCATCCATATTGATGTTTTCTGCCAATATATAATAATACACTGTCACACTTGATGGAACAGGAGGAACAGATTACAGAGAAATTGCACTGGAATATGTTTTTATACATTGTTTCTCTGGAATGGTATAATCAAAACAGTTATTGATTTAGGAATTTGACTGATTGTCCCAACAAGATGCATAAAGCTTGGCAAGAGAAGTTATATATTTTTATTCATTTGACCGTTGTGTTTAAAAGAGTTGGTTAAAAGAAAAATATCTGGAATTTTTCCTTCTCACACTCTTCCCTGGCTTCCAGATATGAATGATAAATGTTTGGAGTGGTTTCTGATTTTCAGGTTTTTTTCTCTGCAAATACAAAAGTCTGCTTCTTCAGAGTATAGCTCCAATTAGCTGTCTTCTTCACCCGCTTCTACATCCCTAGTCTGAGCCACCATTGCTTTTTATTTGGGTCATGGATTATTGTAGTATTCTCCTAATGGGTTTCCCTGTGGCCCAAGTGAATTTATTAAAATTATAGGCAGTTAATATCACCTTTGTTGAGAACTTGCCAGAGGCACCCATTTCACTCAGAGTGAAAAACAGTATCTCTAACAAGATTCCACAATTTGTTTGCAAAGCTCAATGCTTCAGTATCATTTTGATCTTATCTCTTGCTATTTGGAGAAGGAAATGGCAACCCAGTCTAGTACCGTTGCCTGGAAAATCCCATGGACGGAGGAGTGTGGTAGACTACAGTCCATGGGGTCTCAAAGAGTCGGACACGACTGAGCGACTTCACTTCACTTGCTATTACAGCTACTATTCAACAGCCACATGGGCCAACTTTGGCCTTCTAAGAAACCGCAGTGGACACTTCTGTCTTTGGGCCTTTTTGTTTGTACCCTCCACCACTTAGAAAGTTTCACTTTCTCAACAAGTCTTGCTTTGATCCAACTCTATTTGTAATTGCAATTTCACTCCTTTTTTTCTTTTCTATTATTAAAAACTGCTATACATTTTACATACATATTTAGTTTTATTATTATTTTAAATGCAGGTTTTATCATGGCGTTGATTTTTTATGGTGAGAGAGAATATTTTTTACTATTATTGGTATCCTTATCATCAGAAAGGGCTTCCCAGGTAGCTCAGTGTTAAAGAATCCACCTGCCAACACAGGGGATGCAGGAGACATGGGTTTGATACCTTGATCAGGAAGATCCAATGGAGGGGGAAATGACAACTCATATCAGTATTCTTGCCTGGAAAATCCCATGGGCAGAGGAGACTGGCAGGCTACAGTCCATGGTGTCACAAAGATTTGGACAAGACTAATTGTCTGAGCATGCACACAGCATCCGAAATAGTCCTTTATACATAGCAGCCTCTCAGTAGTTTTCTCAGTAAGTAAATTAATCACTCAGTCAGGGAAAACATATAACAGAGTACTTATAATTAAAAGTACTATATATCTTATAAAAGCCTATATTAAAAACAAGAATTCTAACTTTCATCTCACCTAAGGCAGTAAACTCTATTTTATATCAGCCATTAAATAATGAATGGTTTGAATATTTTAGGGATTTTTTTCATTTATTGTAGTAAATCACTATGAAATGCTGAAGGACTTCAGCATTTTTTTAGTTGTTTAGTCATAGGTTATTCACGAATTAATATCTTAATCAATGGAAATATAAACCATCAAAAACTTAAGACTGAAAGTCTAAGAGCCATACTCAATTGCAAATCAATGAAAAATATAGAGAAAATGTATCTGACACTACAAAGATAATCATGTGGAACAATTCAATGTACACAAAAGTCTTTATGAGCAAGTCTACTGGTAAACTGAAGTATTTGTTGTTGTTGCTCAGTTACTAGATTATGTCTGTCTCTTTACAACTTAATGGATTGTAGCTGGCTAGGCTTCTCTGTGCATTGGATTTTCCTGTCAAGTATACTGGAGTGGGTTGCCGTGTCTTCCTCCAGGGGATATTCCCAACCTAAAGACTGAACCTGAGTCTCCTGCATTGGCAGACAGGTTCTCTACCACTGAGCCAGTCACAACTGATACTTGAAGTATCAGTTCAGTTCAGTCGCTCAGTAGTGTCCAACTCTGTGCAACCCCGTGGACTGTAGCACACTAGGCTTCCCTGTCCATCACCAACTCTCGGAGTTGCTCAAACTCATGTTCATTGAGTTGGTAATGCCATCCAACCACCTTATCCTCTATCGTCCCCTTCTCTTCCTGCCTTCAATCTTTCCCAGAATCAAGATCTTTTCCAATGAGTCATTTCTACACTTCAGGTGGTCAAAGTATTGGATTTTCAGCTTCAGCATCAGTCCTTCCAATGAATATTCAGGACTGATTTCCTTAAGGATTGAATGGTTTGGTCTCCTTCCTGTCCCAGGGACTCTCAAGAGTCTTCTCCAACACCACAGTTCAAAAGCATCAATTCTTCAGTGCTCAGCTTTCTTTATAGTCCAACTCTCATATCCATGCATCAATACTGGAAAAACCATAGCTTTGACTAGATGGACGTTTGTTGGCAAAGTAATGTCTCTGCTTTTTAATATGCTGTCAGTCTGGTCATAGCTTTTCTTTACAAGGAGCAAACATCTTTTAATTTCATGGCTGCAGTCACCATCTGTAGTGATTTTGGAGCCCAAAAGTCTGGCACTGTTTCCACTTTTTCCCCAACTATTGGTCATGAAGTGAAGGGACCAGATGCCATGATCTTACTTTTCTGAATGTTGAGCTTTAAGACAGTTTTTTCACTCTCCTCTTTCTCTTTCATCAAGAGGCTCTTTAGTTCTTTGCTTTCTACCATAAGGGTGGTGTCATCTGCATATCTGAGGTTATTGACACTTCTCCCAACAATCTTGATTCCAGCTTGTGCTTCATCCAGTCAGGTATTTTACATGATATACTCTGCATATAAGTTAAATAAGTAGGGTGACAATGTGCAGCCTTGACATATTCCTTTCCCAATTTGGAACCGGCCTGTTGTTCCATGTCCTGTTCTAATTGTTGCTTCTTGACCCGCATACAGATTTCTCGGGAGGCAGGTCAGGTGGTCTGGTATTCCTATCTCTTTAAGAATTTTCCACAGGTTGCTGTGATCCATACAGTCAAAGGCTTTAGTGTAGTCAATAAAGCAGAATTAAATGTTTTTCCTGAACTGTCTTGCTTTTCCTATGGTCTAATGGATGTTGGCAATTTGATCTCTGAATTATACTTGGAACTAAATTTATTTGTCTCATTTACATAAGTAAGAGAGCATGTGAAGTTATTGTAATAAGTCCTAGAGTTTGAAAAAGAAGTGATATGTAATACCTTCTTCTGGGAACAAAAATATCTTACTCTTATATCTTAATATTGGGAACTAAGTTGATCTTAAATGATAACTAGTGCTTAGTGATTGTGATGATTAAGTTTATGTGTCAACTTTGCTGGATCACTGTGCCCAGTTATGTGGTCAAACATTCTTCTGGATGATTCTGTGATGGTATTCTTTCATGAATGCAATGTTTAAGTCACTGGACTTTAAATAAAGCATATCACGTTCCATAAATCAGATAGGTCACATCTAATCAGCTGAAGGGGCTTCCCAGGTGCCGGTAATGATAAAGAACCTGCCTGCCAATGCAGGAGACATAAGAGACATAGATTTGATTCCTGGGTCAGGAAGATCCCCTGGGGAAGGGCATGGCAACCCATTCCAGTATTCTTGCCTGGAAAAATCCCATAGACAGAGGAGCCTGGTGGGCTATAGTCCATGGTGTCCCAAAGAGTCAGATACAACTGAACACAGCACAACACAATCAGCTGGAGACCTGAGTGGAGCAAAAGGCTGACATTCCCTGAGTAAGAGGAAATATTACCAGCAGATAGTCTTTGGATTTGAACACTCTCTCTTTCTTGGAGAAAGAAATTTCGAGGCCCAATCATAAGGCAAATGTGATATCTATCTATACATTGATCAATAGATAGATATATAGTATAAGACCTCATGGAAACATATCTCTAAGTTCTTGAAGACACAATATTGTAGTGATAACCAAATCTACTATTTTCTCTACCAGATCCTCAGATAGTTAAAATATATTCATTCAGCTAATATTCTACACCACAATCACAAACCTTTCAACCTGCTGCTGAACACCACTGGCAATCTCAAGGTCAGCCAGGGTATTATACTCTTAGGTGATACATATTGAAAAAACTCATTTTAATGGGACATATTTATATTTATTGTTATTCATATTAAATATTATACCAGAAATACCTGAAAACATTTTTAAAATTTTATAAGTAAAACAGTACTTAGTCCTCTTCTTTTCCTCAATCCCATTTCTCATTTCTCTTCAAAAGTTACTATTATAACAAATTGGTGTATTTTCTTCCAGTTTTTCTATGGTCTGGGATTTCTTTGGAAGGAATGATGCTAAAGCTGAAACTCCAGTACTTTGGCCACCTCATGCGAAGAGTTGACTCATTGGAAAAGACTCTGATGCTGCGAGGGATTGGGGGCAAGAGGAGAAGGGGACGACAGAGGATGAGATGGCTGGATGGCATCACTGACTCGATGGACATGAGTCTGAGTGAACTCCAGGAGTTGGTGATGGACAGGGAGGCCTGGCATGCTGAGATTCATGGGGTCGCAAAGAGTCGGACAAGACTAAGCGACTGATCTGATCTGATCTGATGCACACATATACTTTGTGTGCATTTTGTATAAGTTAAAGAATCATCTATTTATTTAGTTATCTTTTTCTTTGGTAAGCCTTATACAAAGAACCTTCAGCCACAGCAGAAAAATTAACCATAATGATTTCAATACCTAAATAAAACATTCCCAATAAATTGGGAAAATCTAAATAATTTATAGTCCTCAGAGTTCTCTTGAAAATGAGCATCATTTATATGTTGTTGTTGTTTTTATTGCTAAATTATGTCCAACTCTTTTGAGACCCCATGGACTGTAGCCCACCAGACTCCTCTGTCCATGGCATTTCCCCGGTAAGGATATTGAAACCATTTCCTTATCCAGGAGATATTCCCAACCTAGAGATGTAACCTACATCTCCTGCATTGAGAGGTGAGCTTCCCAATACTGAGCCACCAGGGAAGCCCACATTTATATGTATTTTTAATAGGTATTAGAGCATAGAGTCAGACACAACTGAAGTGAATTAGCACACATGCACCCCCACACACAGTTAAATAAGGAGGATGATCTACAGATATCTTAGATTTGATGAAGGGTTATGGGTTCAGTCTAATAAAAATGCATAGGAATTAAGAAAAACTAGATAAATGAAATGACATCCATGTTCATGGATTAGAAGATATAATATTGTTAAAATGGCAGTGCTTCCCAATTTAGTTTACAGATTTAATGCAACATGGGTTGCATGAAACCCTGGTAGTAGTTTGGTGTTTTTTGTTTTTTCCCAGAAATGCACAGGCTTATACTGAATTGAATACAGAAATTCAATAGACCCAGAATAGCCAAAATAATTATGTGAAAGAACAACACTAGAATACTGACACTTACTGATTTCCAAACTTATTGCAAAGCTATATTAATCAAGACAGTGTGATACTAGCAATAACAGTAGGTACATAAACCACTGTAATAGATTTGAGTCAATAAATAAACCCATATGCTGTGATTGACTGATTTTTTTATAAAAATGCCAAGATCATTCACTGAGAAAGAATATCTTTTCATCACGTGGTGCTGGCACAATTAGATTTTAGCCAAAAAAAAAAAAAAATGAGATTGGGCCCCTCTTTGCCTTACATTATATACAAGAATTGATTCAAAATGGATCTAAGACCTAAATTTAAGGGCTAAATCTAGAATATGTTTTAATAACATATGAATAAATTATTGCAATCTGTTGTTAAGGGAAGTTTTTCATTTTTTTAAATGGATTTCATCAAGATTAGAAACTTGCAGTACAAAGTAAATCATCAACAAAGTGCAAAGATGGGACTTACCTGGCAGTCCAGTTGTTAAGATTATGTGTTTCCAATGCAGGGGGCATGGCCATGGTCAGGGAACTAAGATCCCATATGTCCTCCCCAAAATATAAGGTCACATATGTGGCAAAAAAAAAAAAAAGAAAAAGTGAAAAGACAGTCCACAAAATGAGAGAAAAGATTTATAAATCATACATTTGATATTTATATCTAGAATATAAGAAAAATACAACTAAAAGCATGTGTCCACACATCAACTATTAATAGTACATAATATTCATAATAGCATAATAGACAAAAGTTGAAATGCTTCACTCCATACTAATTCAACAGGAGATACATATAATCTTCTGGTTTTCTGCAAAACCCTGATACAATTATTATTGGAGATATAAGTAGATCTGTCAATAATGAAGGGTAAATATTAAAAAGTTGAAGTATTATGAGATAGGAGTTATTATCAAAATTAGGCAATATGTCTATGTCTATATATATGTGTGTGTGTCTATGTGTATGCTTTAAAAAGAGCCTGGCATTATATGACTCTTAGCTACTTTAAGAATAGAACTTATTTTCTTAAAGATGAAAAAAATGTATAGAGCTCACACAGCCAAAATCCATGACCATGCAAATAAAAGAAATTAGGCCCTAGATCTTATGCTCAGCATCAAAGGACTGATTAATGGTTGACCCAGAACAAAACCCAGGTCTTCTGATTTGATTTGATTCTTTCTGTTTTAACTATACTTATATATTTGTAATAATCATACATTTTACTCAACAAGATAAGGACCTATGAAAAGGGATTGACATGTAGGAGTTTTCCCATTTAAAAATAAATTGATGTATAGGAGTTTGCCTATTGCTGAAATTTTAGAAATCCAAAAAGCACCAAGATTACCCACAACCTCACAATCCACATGTAATATTCTTCCCAGTTTGTCTATTTAATATTTCTATTTTTCAATTGAGATATATATATAAGTTTTGTTTATTCTAATTCAATAATATATGTGAAATTTGAATTTTTTCTTGTTTTTTCAATTATAATTTATTTTTTATCACAAAAATAAACTTTATGTTACACTTATTTGTTATTTTCAATACACACTGTCAGATTTTTATTTCCTGTGACTTATTTAATTTGTAACTGGAAGTTTGTACCTCTTAATCCCCTTTGCCCATTTTGCACTCTCAGTTTTGAAGGGATTTCCAATCCTATACACAAGGTGTTTCAAATGGATCATCAGAATGGGAATAATTACCATATTTACTCTGTACCTATGATGACAACCTCATGGCCAGGCCTATAGTGGTTACCTGACAAAATACTTGTTAAATGAATAAACGGTCTTTGTCTTCAATTAATAAGAATTATTTACAATTGCATGATTTCAGCTTTTAATTAGCTAATAGAATTAATGGTCTTAATATCTAAATAAAGAAGCATAATTGAAGTCAATTATCAACTAGATTTTCATTTTATACTAATTTAGATATAATGATTAAGATCATAATGTTTGGGCACATTTTTCTCTACTAATCCTCCAATTTTGTCTCTGTCATGTGCCAGAATTGGTTTTTTTAAAGTTACTTTCCTAATACTTCCAACTAATTCCTTAACAATAGCTATATTTAAATAATTGAAAAATTAAATTAGCATGATTAAACATAGCCACTTGTTTCACTGCAGATGTTTTAAAAGTTCCAATCATATATCATTACTATAATTAAGGACTTTTTGATGTGACAATGATTTTTTTTTTTTTTTATTTTGTACCTATTATTTTATCTCTAGTTTTCTCTGTGGAAGCTTGGAATTTAACTGCATTGTAAGTTTTTGTCAAATGGGTTCTTTATTTTTAATCAAAATACAGAAAATGTCCAGATGGTTGGGCTAAAGAAAAGAGTCTATGAAAGTCTCATTTATGTTCCTAACTGGTAGATTTAACAAAAATTTAACAGCCAAGCTCTCTGGCTTGTGATATTAATATATTTTGTGTCTTGCAAATAAATTCACTAGAACCACTGTCAAGATGTTCCCACTTTAGGATACAAAACTGTATATATTACATTTTCTAAAATCTCCTTTTTATAATTTTATATAAAAAAAGAAGATGCATTAAATCATTAAAAATTAACTGTTCTACATGATGGAATTTTAGTTGATTTTTTCTATTTACTTTTTGGGTATTTTCAGTTTTTTATTAAACAAATATATGGTATTTATATGGAGAGTATAATATATTTTTATTTGTACTCCTTCTCTTTATGTGCCTCTCAATTTAGTACCCAAATCTATAAGAACTCTTAGAGAAAATAAATATCAGTGATTGATTTTTTAGCTGGCCAGGTGTTGGATAAGAGCCTTATTATTAATACTACCACATTTATTTATTACAATACCCCTCTGTTATGGATGTTCTTGTGCTTTTACAAGCAGCAACTCTGGGTTTTCTCTCCAAATGTTTGTGATTTTAAAGCCCAAGCTCATTCGTATTTCACAAAATAACTTCCTAGGAGCTGTTAAAACAGATTTTTTATGACAGTCAAGGAGGGTATACTTGGAGGATCCCAAGCAGAATTACTCTTACTCTGAGTATTGTTACTCTGAAAGTTCTGATCTTTTATCTTACAAGTTAACAAATCAGTCTGTCACTTGCTCATAGATGTTAATAAGAGCCACAGAACTTCTGGGTCAGAAACAAGGGCCTTTCTTGCACATGGCACAAAAGACAGCATAACATCAGCATATTTGTTCCATTTCTCTTTGCTCCACAAGATGACATGGATGGACACAGATGCTTATGTCTGCTCTCAAAAGAAGCACCCTAAGCTTTGGGAACTAGGATCTTTAAAAATTGTCAACAATTTTTGGGGGCTTTTTGGGGGCTTCACTGGTGGCTCAGCTGGTAAAAAGTCTGCCTGCAGTGCAGGAGACCCAGGTTCAATCCCTGGGTTAGGAAGTTCTCCTAGAGAAGGAAATGGCAACCCACTACAGTATTCTTGCCTGCAAAATGCCATGGATGGAGGAGCCTGGCAGGCTACAGTCTATGGGGTTGCAAAGAGTCAGTTGCAATGGAGCAACTTCAGTTAGGCCTTCTTTTTGCTCCAGTGTAAAACCCTGTCTCAAGGCTATTACCTTTACAAACATTATTGAAAAGATATCCAGAACAAAGAACAGTTAGTGACTGATTTGCAAAATGCACCCAAAATAGATAAACATGGAGAACCGTATCTTGATAATATCCATCCTTTGTTTTTACACTGCTTTGGTTCTGATGAAGTTTTCCATGATTATACATCTGTTCAGTTTCTCCCATACAATCAATAGGATTATAATCAGCAGAATGAAGTTGATGTACAATCTGAATGTCATCCATGGCCTAGAGACCCAGAATTAGTCAGCTAAACAGAACCCTTAAACCATTTTGGTCTACTTTCAAAAGCTAGGTGGCATTTTCCTTAAATTTCTGTATTGATATTGCCTTTTGGTCCAACAATTAATCCAAATACAACAGGATGTATCAGTGAATGTGCAGACTCTGATTTAGCTAGAGGGAGGGAATCTAGGGCGATTCTGCCATTCACAATAGTCCTATTTAGTGATCTGAGTCAGACCCGAATGCTTTCCTTAGCTAGGGTGGTATAATTGTTCACTTCAGTCAAAGTTGGGAAAGCATTTTGGATCACCTTTTCTAATTGAACAGATCTATTTGTAGAAATACATGACCACAGGGTCTACATAAATAGTCAGCATGCTATACCTCTTGAGTATCTCATCTAAGGATTGCTTAACCTATTACTGTTTGCTTAAAAACTTTCAGGTCTCTTATGAGCACCTCTAAGATAAAAGTTACTGTGTTTGGGGGAGAACTGTAAGTTAATACCTGACTTCCACACAAGAAGTATAATTCAAGGGCTATATATAGTAGCTCTGGCAAGAAAGTGTTGGTTACATTTGTTGAGGCCTTTCCAACATAACCTATATTGTGAGGGCACAGGTTTAAATTGCTTCCAAAGTGTACTCTTGACTGATTGATAAGGTTTATAGTTTAAATAACTAAGTTAAGTTCTTTTTTTGAAGGGACTGCCTGCATGCAGTCTATCCAATCTGTCTTGTTTCTTGATGTCACAAGCCAAGTGACAGTCCTCTGTCCCATAAAATAACTGAGTGATGGCTATAGGGATGAGAATATAAGACATCTGGGGATATTGACAAGCATTTTTCACAGAGGTACAAGACCTAGGGCCATTCCCTAACCTTTCTCATTGATTTCTCAGGAAAGTTATGGGGAATTACAATCAAATAATAGTTAGAGCCTTCTAGAAGAGGTTGGCAGACTATGTCAAGAAGCCCTAGGAAAGACAGGCAAGACGGTGGAGGAATAGAACGGGGAGACCACTATCTCCCCCACAAAATCATCAAAAGATCATTTGAATGCTGAGAAACTTCCACAAAACAACTTCTGAATGCTGGTGGAGGACACCAAGCACCCAGAAAGGCAGCACATTCTCTTCAAAAGGAGGTAGGACAAAATGTAAAAGACAAAAAGAGAGTCAAAAGAGTTAGGGACAGAGACCTGTCCTGGGGAGGGTGTTGTGAAGAGGAGAAGTTTCCAAACCGGTGGGTCTGTGCGGAGTTTTGGAATCTCAGAGGGCAACATAACCGGGAAGGAAAAAAAAAAAAAAAACCCCACAGAATATGCACCTAACCATAACTCCCAGTGGATAAGTAGCCCAGACACTCACATCCGCCTCCAGCAGGTGGTGGCAGGACAGGGAGACATAGGCTGCATGTTTAGGGTAAGGACTGGGCCTGAATGCCCTGAGGACAATATGAGGGAGCTAACGTGAGATAGCGACCCAAACTGTGGTATAGCCAGAGAGAGAGAGAGAGAGAGAGAGAGAACTTTCCAGTCAAAGGCTCTAACCTGGCCCTCTCACAGAACAAAGGATTGAGCCAATACCAAAGGAGAGCTAGCCTGCTGTGTACAGTCTTCTCCCCGCCGCCGGAGGCAGAGAGACAGGTGAATGACAGCTAGAACTGGAAGGCAAGAGGCAATATCAGTCCCAGGGAGGGGCGTCCACCACCAAACTTTGAGTAGGCTCCCAGTTGTTAACAATGTCTTCCTAGGATCCTGGATGGTTGACATCTGCCAGGAGGGTTGCAGCAAGAGATCAGCTCCCCAGAGGAGATACACAGCACACGTGAGATGGTGCTCTAGCAGCACACCTGAGAAACTGAGTGGCCAGAACCAGGGAGGTGATTAAGACACATGGCCCACCTGGAACAGTGCACTCACCAAGCACCTGATCGTCTGAGCTGCTTGAACCTGGGAAGAGAACAAAAACGCAGAGCTTGCTTTGGACAGTATTCTTACAGAGCAACCTGGAGCCTAAGCAGTGTAGGCCCAGAAAGCACATGCTGCTGTGAGTTGGGGCCAACCTAGTGTGGTCCATAAAGTGTGAGCACTCCTCCACATACACCACTGATACTTATTTGCAGTGTTCCTCACTCCCCACAACACATCTGAACAAGTGAGCCTAAAAAAGTGACCAGCTTCACCACCTTCTCTCAGGGCAGAAATTAGATACTGAAAAGACTTAAAAACAGGAAGCCAAAATAAACAGAGATGAGGGAAGCGCTCTGGAAGTGAAGGTGCAACAGATTAAAAACCTGTAGTTAACACTGACTAAGCATTGGAAAGGGCCTATAGACCTTGAGAAGAAGTAAAAGCTGGAAGAAGGAACTATCTGAAACTGAACTGACTGCACACTGCCCACAACAGCTCCAGAGTAATTTCTAGATATATTTATATTATCATCATTTTTAATTTAAAAAATTTTTATGTTCTTTATAACTCATTTAATTTTCATTTTTATAACCTACTCAGTTCAGTTCAGTCACTCAGTGGTGTCCTACTCTTTGCAACCCCATGAATTGCAGCATGTCAGGCCTCCCTGTCCATCACGAACCCCCAGAGTTCACTCAAACTCACGTCCATCGAGTTGGTGATGCCATCCAGCCATCTCATCCTCTGTCGTCCCCTTCTCCACCTGCCCCCAATCCTTCCCAGCATCAGAGTGTTTTCCAATGAGTCAAAACTTTGCATGAGGTGGCCAAAGTACTGGAGTTTCAGCTTTAACATTCCTTCCAAACAGCACTCAGGATTGATCTCCTTTAGAATGGACTGGTTGGATCTCCTCGCAGTCTAAGGGACTCTCAAGATTCTATTCCAACACCACAGTTCAAAATCATCAATTCTTCGGCGCTCAGCTTTCTTCACAGTCCAACTCTCACATCCATACATGACCACTAGAAAAACCACAGCCTTGACGAGACGGATCTTTCTTGGCAAAGTAATGTCTCTGCTTTTGAATATGCTATTTAGGTTGGTCATAACTTTCCTTCCAAGGAGTAAGCATCTTTTAATTTCATGGCTGCAATCACCATCTGCAGTGATTCTGGAGCCCGAAAAAATAAAGTCTGACATTGTTTCCACTCTTTTCCCATCTATTTCTCATGAAGTGATGGGACCAGATGCTATGATCTTCGTTTTCTGAATATTGAGCTTTAAGCCAACTTTTTCGCTCTCCTCTTTCATTTTCATCAAGAGGCTTTTTAGTTCCTCTTCACTTTCTGCTATAAGGTTGGTGTCATCTGCATATCTGAGGTTATTAATATTTCTCCCGGCAATCTTTATTCCAGCTTGTGCTTCTTCCAGCCCAGCATTTCTCATGATGCACTCTGCATATAAGTTAAATGAGCAAGGTGATAATATACAGCCTTGACGTACTCCTTTTCCTATTTGGAACCAGTCCGTTGTTACATGTCCAGTTCTCACTGTTGCTTCCTGACCTGCATATAGGTTTCTCAAGAGGCAGGTCAGGTGGTCTGGTATCCCCATCTCTTTCAGAATTTTCCACAGTTTATTGTGATCAGACTTTATTTTTCTGGGCTCCAAAATCACTGAAGATGGTGACTGCAGCCATGAAATTTAAAGACACTTACTTCTTGGAAGGAAAGTTATGACCAACCTAGATAGCATATTCAAAAGCAGAGACATTGCCAACAAAGGTTCGTCTAGTCAAGGCTATGGTTTTTCCTGTGATCATGTATGGATGTGAGAGTTGGACTGTGAAGAAGTCTGAGTGCCGAAGAATTGATGCTTTTGAACTGTGGTGTTGGAGAAGACTGCTGAGAGTCCCTTGGACTGCAAGGAGATCCAATCAGTCCATTCTGAAGGAGATCAGCCCTGAGATTTCTTTGGAAGGAATGATGCTAAATCTGAAACTCCAGTACTTTGGCCACCTCATGTGAAGAGTTAACTCATTTGAAAAAACTCTGATGCTGGGAGGGATTAGGGGCAAGAGGAGAAGGGGACGACAGAGGATGATGGCTGGATGGTATCAATGACTCGATGGAAGTGAGTCTGAGTGAACTCCGGGAGTTGGTGATGGACAGGGAGGCCCGGTGTGCTGCAATTCATGGGGTTGCAAAGAGTCGGACACAACTAATTGACTGATCTGATCTGATCTGATCTGATTGTGATCCACACAGTCAAAGCTTTTGCATAGTCAATAAAGCAGAAATAGAAACAAAAGAGTCTGAAATGCAGTACTTGGATGCAATCTCAAAAATGACAGAATGATTTCTGTTCATTTCCAAGGCAAACCATTCAATATCACAGTAATCCAAGTCTATGCTCCAACCAGTAATGCTGAAGAAGCTGAAGTTGAATGGTTCTATGAAGACCAAGACCTTTTAGAACTAACACCCAAAAAAGATGTTTTTTTCATTATAGGAATAAAAAAGTAGGAAGTCAAGAGATACCTGGAGTAACAGGCAAATTTGACCTTGGAATATGGAATGATTCAGGGCAAATGCTAATAGAATTTTGCTAAGAGAATGCACTGGTCATAGCAAACAGCCTCTTCCAACAACACAAGAGAAGACTACACATGGACATCATCAGATAGTCAAGACTGAAATCAGATTAATTATATTCTTTGCAGCCAAAGATGGATAAGCTCTATACAGTCAGCAAAAACAAGACTGGGAGCTGACTGTGGCTCAGACCATGAACTCCTTATTGCCAAATTCAGACTTAAATTGAAGAAAGTAGGGAAAACCACTAAATCATTCAGGTATGACCTAAATCAAATCCCTTATGATTATACAGTGGAAGTGAGAAATAGATTTAATGGACTAGATCTGATAGATAGAGTGCCTGATGAACTATGGACTGAGGTTCGTGACATTGTACACAATATAGGGATCAAGACCATTCCCATGGAAAAGAGAGCATATAGGGAATTGATTACTGGCTAGATTGCTTTCACCCCTTTTGATCCCCCCTCTTCTCTTCCTGGTCACTTCTATCTCCCTTCTCCCTCTTCTCTTCTCCATATAACTCTGTGAACCTCTCTTGGTGTCCTGCACTGTGGATAATTTTTTCAGCATTAACCTAGATGTTTTATCATCTGTGCTGTATGGATGGAGAGGTCTTGAGGCTACTTTTAAGAATAAGACTGAAGACCAGAGAGAGGAGGCACAAATCAAAACCTAAGAACACCAGAGAACTCCTGATTCCAGGAAACATTAATAGATAAGAGTTCATCCAAAGCCTCCAAACCTATACTGAAACCAAGCTCTACACAAGAGGCAACAAATTCCAGAGCAAGACATACCATGCTAATTCTCCAGCAATGCAGGAGTGTTAAAATACAGGCTGCCCAACACAATTCCAAACCCATAGACACACCAAAACTCACTACTGGACACTTCATTGCACTCAAGAGAGAAGAGATCCAGCTCTACTCACCAGAACAGAGATGTAAGCTCCTATAAACAGGAAAGCTTGACAACCCACTAGTCAAACCCCACTCAAAGGGAGCCAACTCCACAAGAAAGAGGAATCACAAACTTCCAGCATACAGAAAGGCCACCCTAAACACAGCAATCTAAGTAAAATGAAAAGGCAGAGAAATATTCAGAAGGTAAAGGAACATGATAAACGCTCACCAAACCAAACAAAAGAGGGGAAGATAGGGAATCTATCTGGAAAACAATTCAGAATAATGATAGGATCCAAAATCTTGAAAACAAAATGGAGTTACAGATAAATAGATTAGAGAGAACAATTGAGATGATGCAAGAAATGTTTAACAAGGACCTAGAAGAAATAAAAAGAGTCAATAATAATGAATAATGCAATAACTGAGGTCAAAAACACTCTGGAGGGTACCAGCAGTAGAATAACTGAGGCAGAAGATAGGATAAGTGAGGTGAAAGACAGAATGGTGGAAATAAATAAAGCAGAAAAGAAAATAGAAAACAGAATTAAAAGAAATGAGGACAACCTCAGAGACCTCTGGGACAATGTTAAACATGCCAATATTCGAATCATAGGAGTCCTAGAAGGAGAAGACAAAAAGAAAGGGCATGAGAAAATACTTAAGGAGATAATAGTCGAAAACTTCCCTAAAATGGGGAAGGAGAATAGCCACCCAAGTCCAAGAAACCCAGAGAGTCCCAAACAGGATAAACCCAAGGCAAAACACCCCAAGACACATATTAATCAAATTAATGAAGATCAAACACAAAGAACAAATAGTAAAAGCAGCAAGGGAAAAGCAACAAACAACACACAAGGGGATCCCCGTAAGGATAACAGGTGATCTTTCAATAGAAACTCTTCAGGCCAGAAGGGAATGGCAGGGCATACTTAAAGTGATGAAAGAGCAAAACCTACAACTCAGATTACTGTACCCATCAAGGCTCTCATTCAAATATGAAGGAGAAATCAAAAGCTTTACAGACAAGCAAAAGTTGAGAGAATTCAGCACCACCAAACCAGCTCTTCAACAAATGCTAAAGGATCTTCCCTAGACAGGAAACACAGAAAAGGTTTATAAACTCGAACCCAAAACAATAAAGTAAATGGAAATGGGATCATACTTATCAATAATTACCTTAAATGTAAATGGGTTGAATGCCCCAACCAAAAGACAAAGACTGGCTGAATGAATACAAACACAAGACCCATATATATGCTGTCTACAAGACAAGGGACACATACAGACTGAAAGTGAAGGGCTGGAAAAAGATATTTCAAGCAAATGAAGAGCAAAAGAAAACAGGGGTAGCAATACTATCAGATAAAATAGACTTTGAAATAAAGGCTGTGAAAGGAGACAAGGAAGGACACTGCATAATGATCAAGGATCAATCCAGAAGAACATATAACAATTTTAAATATATATACACCCAGGAGCACTGCAATATGTAAGACAAATGCTAACAAGTATGAAAGGGGAAATTAATAGTAACACAATAATAGTGGAAGACTTTAATACCCCACTCACACCTATGGATAGATCAACCAAACAGAAAATTAGCGAGAAAACATAAACTTTAAATGATGCAATGGACCAGTTAGACCTAATTGATATCTATAGGACATTTCACCCCAAAACAAAGAATTTCATCTTCTCAAATGCATACAGAACATTCTCCAGGATAGATCACATCCTGGACCATAAATCTAGCCTTGGTAAATTTTTAAAAAATTAAATCTTTTCAAGCATCTTTTCTGATCACAATCCAGTAAGATTAGATGTCAAATATAGGGAAAAATTATTAAAAATACAAACATATGGAGGCTAAACAATACATTTCTGAATAACCAACAAATTACAGAAGAAATAAAAAAAGAAATCAAAATATGCAAGAAACAAATGAAAATGAAAACACAACAATCCAAAACCTATGGGATTGAATAAGAGCAGTGCTAAAGGGGAAGCTTCATAGCAATACAAGCTTACCTCAAGAAACAAGAGAAAAATCAAATAAATAACCTAACTTTATACCTAAAGCAACTAGAAAAGGAAGAAATGAAGAACCCCATGGTTAGTAGAAGGAAAGAAATTATAAAAATTAGGGCAGAAATAAATGAAAAAAAAAAAGGAGACCATAGCAAAAATCAACAAAATTAAAAGCTGATTCTTTGAGAACATACATAATATAGACAAACCATTAGCCAGACTCATCAGGCAAAAAAAGAGAGAAGAATCAAATCAACAAAATTAGAGATGAAAATGGAGAAATCACAACAGGCAACACAGAAATAGAAAGGATCATAAGATCCTATTATCAGCAACTATATGACCATAAGATGAACAACTTGGAAGAAATGGACAAATTCTTATAAAAGTATAACCTTCCAAAACTGAACCAAGAAGAAATAGAAAATCGTAACAGACCCATTACAAGCACAGAAATACAAACTGTAATAAAAAATATGCCAACAAAGAAAAGCCTGGGACCAGATGGCTTCACAGGTGAATTCTAACAAAAATTTAGAGAAGAAATAATACCTATCCTACGCAAACTCTTCCAGAAAATTGCAGAGGAAGGTAAACTGCCAAACTCATTCTATGAGGCCACCATCACCCAAATACTAAAACCAGAAAAAGATGCAACGAAAAAAGAAAACTTCAGGCCAATATCACTGATGAACATAGATGCAAAAATCCTCAACAAAATTCTAGCAAACAGAATCCAACAACATATAATAAAGATCATGCATCATGACCAAGTGGGCTTTATCCCAGGGATACAAGGATTCTTCATATTTGCAAATCAATCAATCTGGTACCCCACATTAACAAACTGAAAGATAAAAACCTTATGATTATCTCAATAGATGCAGAGAAAGCCTTTGAAAAAATTCAACATCCATTTATGATAAAAGCCCTCCAGAAAGCAGACATAGAAAGAACATACCTGAACATAATAAAAGCCATGCATGATAAACACACAGCAAAAATTATCCTCAATGGTGAAAAATTGAAAGCATTTCCCCTAAAGTCAGAAACAAGACAAGGGTGCCAACTCTCACCACTACTATTCAACATAGTTGAATAGCTTTAGCCACAGCAATCAAAGAAGAAAAAGAAGTAAGAGGAATCCAAATTGGAAAAGAAGTAAAACTCTCACTGTTTGCAGATGACATGATCCTCTACATAGAAAACCCTAAAGACATGATCAGAAAATTACTAGAGCTAATCAATGAATACAGTAAAGTTACAGGATATAAAATTAACACACAGAAATCCCTTGCATTCCTATACACTGAGAAAACAGAAAGAGAAACTAAGGAAACAATTCCCTTCACCATTGCAACAAAAAGAATAAAATACTTAGGAATAAATCTAGCCCTAACCCTAACCCTAACCCTAACCAAAGAAACAAAGACTGTAAACAGAAAACTATAAAACACTGATGAAAGAAATCAGAGATGACACAAATAGATCAAGAGATGTACCATGTTCATGGATCAGAAGAATCAATATAGTGAAAATGAGTATACTATCCAAAGGAATCTATAGATTTAATTAAATCCCTATCAAGCTACCAATGGTATTTTTCATAGAACTAGAAAAAATAATTTCACAATTTGTATGGAAGTACAAAAAACCTTGAATAGCCAAAGCAATCTTGAGAAAGAAGAATGGAACTGGAGGAATCAACCTGCCTGACTTCAGACTATACTACAAAGCAGCAGTCATCAAGACAGTATGGTATTGGCACAAAGACAGAAACATAGATCAGTGGAACAAAATCAAAAGCCCAGAGACAAATCCAGGCACCTATGGACACCTTATTTTTGACAAAGGAGTCAAGAACATACAATGGAGAAAAGACAATCTCTTTAACAAGTGGTTCTGGGAAAACTGGTCAACCACCTGTAAAAGAATGAAACTAGAACATTTTCTAACACCATATACAAAAATAAACTCAAAATGGATTAAAGATCTGAATGTAAAACCAGAAACTATAAAACTCCTAGAGGAAAACATAGACAAAACACTCTCTGACATAAATCACAGCAGAATCCTCTATGACACACCTCCCAGCATAATGGAAATAAAAGCAAAAGTAAATATATTTGACATATTAAAAGTAAAAGCTTTTGCACAATGAGGGTAACTATAAACAAGGTGAAAAGATAGCCTTCAGAATGGGAGAAAATAATAGCAAATGAAGCAATAGACAAAGAATTAATCTCAAAAATATACATATACCTGATGCAGCTCAATACCAGAAAATTAAATGACCCAATCAAAAAATAGGCCAAAGAACTAAACAGACATTTTTCCAAAGAAGACATGCAAATGGCTTACAAACATGAAAATATGCTCAACATCACTCATTATCAGAGAAATGCAAATCAAAACCACAATACGGTACCATCTCCTGCTGGTCAGAATGGCTGCTATCCAAAAGTCTACAAGCAATGAATTCTGGAGAGAGTGTGGAGAAAAGGGAACCCTCTTACACCAGTGGTGGGAACGCAAACTAGCACAGCCCCTATAGCACAGTGTGGAGATTCCTTAAAAAACTGGAAATAGAACTGCCATATGACCCAGCAATCCCACTTTTGGGCATACACACCAAGGAAACCAGAATTGAAAGAGACACATGTAACCCAGTGTTCATCACAGCACTGTTTACAACAGCCAGGAAGCAACCTATATGTCCATTGGCACATGAATGGATAAAAAGCTGTGGTGCATGTACACAATGGATTATTACTCAGCTATTAAAAAGAATACATTTGAATCAGTTCCAACGAGATGGATGAAACTTGGACCTATAATACAGAGTGAAGTGAGTAAGAAAGTAAAACACCAATACAGTATATTAAGGCATATATATGGAATTTGAAAGATGGTAATGATGACCCTATATGCAAGACAGCAAAAGAGACACAGGTATAAACAACAGATTTTTGGACTCTGGGAGAAGCTGGGTTGAGATGATTTGAAGAAAAGCATTGAAACATGTGTATTACCATATGTGAAATAGATCACCAGTCCAATTTCAATGCATGAAACAGGGCACTCAAGGCCAGTGCACTGGGACAACCCTGATGGATTGGATAGGGAGGCAGGTGGGAGTGGGGTTCAGGATGGGGTCACATGTACACCCATGGCTGATTTGTGTCACTGTATGGGAAAAACCACGACAATATTGTAATGTAATTAGCCTTCAATTAATGTAAATATTTTTTTTTTTTAAAGCCCTAAGACTACTCTCAGCCATAGTGATTTGCTACAATGACTCATAGGACTAAAAAAAAACTATTATATTCAAAGTTGTGGTTTATTACAATGAGAGGGTACCGATCAAAATCCGTAAAGGGAAAGACACGTGGGTCAAGGTCCAGAAAAAAGCAGGCAAAAGCTTTCACAGTTTCACCCAGGGGAGTTTCATGAAGATGTACTTAACTATCCCAACAAAGTTGCCTGACAATATGTGTGAAAGGTCACCAACTAGGAATGTTAACCCAAGTCTGAATGTCCAGAGTTTTTAATGGGGGTCCTGAAAAGGTAAGTGAGGGAAGTTCAGCCAACTTTTGGAAAGATTCAAAAGTCGGGCATATAATGGTAACCACTGCAATATAAACAGATTCCTTTACTTTGGTGCCCAATCTATAATGGTTGATATATTTCCAGGTTTTGTAGAATGATGGATTAAGCAAGAGTGGTGGCCACTCTGGGTGGCATTGTCTCTATCAGTAACATTATTTTAATAACTTTCATCAAGGAATGAATGCTTACTGTGGATAACCATGTGAGTGACACAGACAAGTTGATTTGTCTTTAATCTATCAGTCTGAAGTATTCTAATTTGAAAACAAAACAAGATATAAGCAAGAGCTCATGAATCAATAAAATATAATATGTTTCATTAAGGGAAATATTGGCCACGGTAAGGAAAATGAACTTGAGTTCTGCCTACTGCATGAAATGGCTACATACCTTTTTAGTTCTAAATAGCTGGTAATGAATTGAAACAGTGGCAGTAGCTTAGTGGGCAAAATCTGCCAAACCAAACCCAAATATTTTCAAAAACCTTTGTGAATCAAAGGACTTACTGAGGCGGCAGGTCTGCTTCAGAAAGCAAAATGGCTGGAAATTTTCACACAAAGACTTAAGGACTACATTTTTATATAAACTTGTAGTACCCTGGAGGTCAATTGTATTCTTGAATTCGCATTCCACAAAGAAGCTTTTTGGTCCTTCTCATCTCTTAGTCTGAATTGGCCTACCCTAAATTGAGAATATCAGCCTGGATAAACACAAAACCTCCATAGGTTAGGTAGTTTGTTTTGATTAACTAAGTGATAAATTAAATGGTGTCTCTGGATCTGCTTCCCTTTGTCACAAGTTCTAATAAAGAAAATCATCAGTCAGAGAGACCTATAGGGTCTCTGACTATAGGGTCAGAGACAAACTCTAAAAACAACAGGTCTTTAGAGTTGTGATGTTCCAATGATACTGATATTACTCCCTATATAATCCTTCCAGATAAGGATAATCCCCTCTGAATATTATGAAATCTCATTAAAATCATATAAAACTAAATATACATTCAACAGTGAAAAATACAACAAAACATTAAGTTGGCCAAAGAGCTCTAAAGTGAAGTGAAAGTTGTTCATTCCTGTCTAACTGTTTGCCACCCCATTGACTGTACTGTTCAGTTCAGTCACTCAGTTGTGTCCAACTCTTTGTGACCAAATGGACTGCATATCAGGCTTCTCTGTCCATCAACAACTCCTGGAGCTCGCTCAAACTCATGTCCATTGAGCTGGTGATGTCAACTCAAGAGTAACTGTTTCACTATATCACCATAATACTAAAATAATTTTTAATATTCTAATAATTAGAAATGTCAAGACAATTTGTCATTGTTTTTAATGGGAAAAAGGAATTTATAAGTTAAAGTTTAAAATCAGTTCAGTCACTCAGTGGTCTCTGACTCTTTGTTAACCCTGGACTGCAGCACTCTTGGCTCCCTGTCCATCACCAACCCCTGAAGCTTGCTCAAACTCAGGTCCATTGAGATGGTGATGCCATCCAATCATCTCATTCTCTGCCATCCACTTCTCCTTCTGCCTTCAATCTTTCCCAGCATCAAGGTCTTTTCTTTTATTTATTTATTTTTTTTTTCAAAGTCTTTTCTAATGAGTCAGTTCTTCGCTTCAGGTGGACAAAGTACTGGAGGTTCAGCTTCAACATTGGTCCTTCCAATGAATATTCAGGACTGATTTCCTTTAGAATGGACTGGTTGGACATCCTTGAAGTCCAATGGACTCTGAAGAGTCTTCTCCAACACCACAGTTCAAAAGCATCCATTCTTCTGAGCTCAGCTTTCTTCACAGTCCAACTCTCACATCCATACATGACTACTAGAAAAACCATAGCTTTAACTAGATGGACCTTTGTTGGCAAAGTAATGTATTTGCTTTTTAAAAAGCTGTGTAGGTTGGCCATAGCTTTTCTTCTAAGGAGCAAACGTCCTTTAATTTCATGGCTGCAATCACCATCTGCAGTGATTTTGGAGACCCAAAAACTAAAATTGTCATTGTTTCCACTGTTTCCTCATCTGTTTGCCATGAAGTGATAGGACCAGATGCCATGAACTTAGTCTTCTGAATGTGGAGTTTTAAGGCACATTTTTCACTCTCCTCTTTCTCTTTCATCAAGAGGCTCTTAATTCTTTGCTTTCTGCCATGAGGGTGGTGTCATCTGCATATCTGAGGTTACTGATATTTCTCCCAGCAATCTTGATTTCAGCTTGTGCTTCATCCTGCTCAGCATTTCTCATGATGTACTCTGCATATAAGTGAAATAAGCAGGGTGACAATATACAGCCTTGATGTACTCCTTCCCCAATTTGAAACCAGTCTGTCGTTCAATGTCCAGTTCTAACTGTTGCTTCTTGACTTGCACACAGACTTCTCAAGAGGCAGGTCAGGTGGTATGGTATTCCCATCTCTTTAAGAATTTCCCACAGTTTGTTGTGATCCACACAGTCAAACCGATATGTAGGTCAGGAAGCAACAGTTAGAACTGGACATGGAACAACAGACTGGTTCCAAATAGGAAAAGGAGTACATCAAGGCTGTATATTGTCACCCTGCTTATTTAACTTATATGCAGAGTACATCATGAGAAATGCTGGGTTGAAAGAAGCACAAGCTGGTATCAAGACTGTTGGGAGAAATAGCAATAACCTCAGATATGCAGAAGACACCACCCTTATGGCAGAAACTGAAGAGGAACTAAAAAGCCTCTTGATGAAAGTAAAAGAGGAGAGTGAAAAAGTTGGCTTAAAACTCAACATTCAGAAAACTAAGATCATGGCATCTGGTCCATCACTTCATGGGAAATAGATGGGGAAACAGTGGAAACAGTGTCAGACTTTATTTCTGGGGGCTCCAAAATCACTGCAGATGGTGACTGCAACCATGAAATTAAAAGATGTTTACTCCTTGGAGGAAAGTTATGACCAACATAGAGAGCATATAGTAAAGCAAAGATATTACTTTGGCAACAAAGTTCCATCTAATCAAGGCTATGGTTTTTCCAGTGGTCATGTATGGATGTGAGAATTGGACTGTGAAGAAAGCTGAGCACCAAAGAATTTATGCTTTTGAAGTGTGGTGTTGGTGAAGACTCTTGAGAGTCCCTTGGACTGCAAGGAGATCCAACCAGTCCATCCTAAAAGGAGATCAGTCCTGGGTGTTCATTGGAAGTACTGATGCTAAAGCTGAAACTCTAATACTTTGCCCACCTCATGTGAAGAGTTGACTCATTGGAAAAGACCCTGATGCTAGGAGGGATTGGGGGCAAGAGGAGAAGGGGATGACAGAAGATGAGATGGCTGGATGGCATCACCGACTTGACAGACATGAGTTTGGGTGAACTCCTGGAGTTGGTGATGGACAGGGATACATGGCGTGCTGTGATTCATGGGGTTACAAAGAGTTGGACACGACTGAGTGACTGAACTGTACTGAACACAGTCAAAGGGTTTTGTGTAGTCAATAAAGCAGAAGTAGATGTTTTTCTGGAACTCTCATGCTTTTTTGATGATCCAGCAGATGTTGGCAATTTTATCTCTGGTTCCTCTGCCTTTTCTAAATCCATGTTGAGCATCTGGAAAATCATGGTTCACTTACTGTTAGAGCCTGGCCTGGAGAATTTTGAGCATTAATTTGCTAGCATGTGAGATGAGTGCAATTATGTGTAGTTTCAACATTCCTTGGCATTGCCTTTATTTGGGATTGGAATGAAAACTGACCTTTTCCAGTCCTGTGGCCACTGCTGAGTTTTCCAAATTTGCTGACATATTGAGTGCAGCACTTTCACAGTATCATCTCTGAGGATTTGAAATAGCTCAACAGGAATTCCATACCTCCACTAGCTTTGTTCATAGTGATATTTCCTAAAACCCACTTGACTTCACATTCCAGAATGCCTGGCTCTAGATGAGTAATCACACCATCATGGTCATCTGGTTCATGAAGATCTTTTTTGTATAGTTCTGTGTGTTCTTACCACATCTTAATATCTTCTGCTTCTGTTAAGGCCATACCATTTCTCTCCTTTACCATGCCCATCTATGCATGAAATATTCCTTTAATATCTCTAATTTTCTTGAAGAGATCTCTAGTCTTTCCCATTCTATTGTTTTCCTCAATTACTTTGCATTGATCATTGAAGAAGGCATTCTTATCTCTCCTTGCTATTCTTTGGAACTCTGCATTCAAATGGATGTATCTTTCTTTTTCTCCTTTGCCTTTTGCATCTTTTTTTTTTTTTCTAAGTTATTTGTAAGGCCTCCTAAACAACCATTTTGCCTTTTTGCATTTCATTTTCTTGGTGATAGTCTTGATCACTGCCTCCTGTACAATGTCAGGAACTTCTGTGCATAGTTCTTCATGTACTCTGTCTATCAGATCCTATCCCTTGAATCTATTTTTCCCTTCCACTGTGTAATCCTAAGGGATTTGACTTAAGTCATACCTGAATGGTCTAGTGATTTTCCGTACTTTCTTCAATTGAAGTCTGAATTTGGCAATAAGGAGTTCATGATCTGAGCCATAGTCAACTCCCAGTCTTGTTTCTGCTAACTGTATAGAGCTACTCCATCTTTGGCTACAAAGAATATAATCAATCTGATTTCAGTATTGACCATCTGGTGATGTCCACGTGTAGAGTCTTCTCTTGTTTTAGAAGAGGGTGTTTGCTGTGACTAGTGTAGTCTCCTTGGGAAAACTCTGTTAGCCTCTGCCCTGCTTCATTTTGTGCTCCAAGGACAATTTTGCCTATTACTCTAGGTATTTCTTGACTTCCTACTTTTGCATTCTAGTCCCCTATAATGAAAAGGACATCTTTTTTGAGTGTTACTTCTATAAGGTCTGGTAGGTCTTCATAGAACTGTTCAACTTCAGCTTCTTCAGCATTACTGGTTGGGGCATAGACTTGGATTACTGTGATATTGAATGGTTTTCTTTGGAAATGAACAGAGATCATTCTGTCGCTTTTGAGATTGAATCCAAGTACTGTATTACACATTCTTTCATTGACTATGATGGCTACTCCATTTCTTCTAAGGGATTCTTGCCCACAATATTAGGTAAAATGGTCATCTGAGTTAAATCCACCCATTCCAGTCCATTTTAGTTCACTGATTCCTAAAATGTTGATGTTCACCCTTGCCATCTCCTGTTTGATCACTTCCAATTTGCCTTAATTCATGGACCTAACATTCCAGATTTCTATGCAATGTTGCTCTTTATAGCATCATACTGTACTTCCATCACCAGTCACATCCACAACTGGGTGTTATTTTTGCTTTGCCACCATCTCTTCATTCTTTCTGTAGTTATTTTTCCACTGATCTCCAGTAGCATATTGGGCACCTACAAACCTGGGGAGTTCATCTTTCAGTGTCTTACCTTTTTGTCTTTTCATTCTGTTCATGGGGTTCTGAAGGCAAGAATACTGAAGTGGTTTGCCATTCCCTTCTCCGGTGCACCACGTTTTATTAGGACTCTCCACTATGACCCATCTGTCTTTAATTCTCCAGGCCATAATCCTGTGGGTAGCCAGTACCTTATCCAGGGGATCTTCCCAATCCAGGGATCAAATTCAGGTCTTTCACAATGCAGGTACAATCTTTACCATATGAGCTACTAAGGAAGCCCAAGAATACTGGAGTGGTTAGCCCATCCCTTCTCCAGCAGATCTTCCTAACCCAGGAATCAAACTGAGTCTCCTGTATTGCAGGCAGATTCTTTCCCAGCTGAGCTACCAGGGAAGGCCCTGGTAGAGCTCTTGTTGCAAAATTATATTTTCTTCCTTTCCACACGGTGACATTTGTCCAAACTTTATCAGCTGAATTCAGGAATTCACACCTCATGTCATGGTTTGCCTGAATCAAGCTGAGATATGTTTGAGTCCTTCACCTCCTCCCACATTCTGCAGTTTACTCAGATATATGTGTATGGCTTTTTGTTCCTACCGTGGAAAGGAGGCTTTTGGCCCCATCCATAATCATCTTCTAAAATTAAGATTGGACTACATGGATAAGAGAAGAATTAGGGGATGCCAACGAAAGAGATAACTCTATACCAATGAGCAAGATTTTGCATTTACTTTCATTTTTGAGTGATTGCTTGCTTGGGACTCAACTAAATGCTTTATTTGCATATATCATGTTTGCTTATGGCAAAACACCAAGTAATAGTTGTTTAAAAAAAAAGAAACTATTAGATTTAGTAAAGAAATTCAGCAAAGTCACAGGGTAGAGCAGAAAATTCAGCAAAGTCACAGGGTAGAGCAGAACTTCTAATGTTTTCAAAACACTTTTTAGCTTTATATTGGATAGATGCTCATTCTCATGCTAATAGCATTTATTTTGTCTTTGGAGTTCCCTTGTCAGCAGCTATAGGCACATTGTTTTCTGACTGAGCTCTGGTCTTTGCACCTCGTTGTCTCACATCATTGCTTTTTCCACTAACAGTTGTTCACTAACAGTGAGCAACATATTCGTACCATTTGGGCACCTTGTTACAAATCTATATATTTCTTCTTTTTGTGATATAGATAGCTTTAAACATTTATATTTTCTGCTCTACTCTGTGACTTTGCTGAATTTCTTTACTAAATCTAGTAGTTTTCTTTTTTTTAAACAACTATTACTGGTGTTTTGCCATAAGCAAACATGATATATGCAAATAAAGCAGTTTTGCTTTGCAATATAGATCAATTTGTTGAGGGGAGGGAAGAATACTTTACTGGCTAGAACTAGTAATGCTTTGTTAAATAAAAGTGGTAAGTTTGGGTATTATTGACTTGTTTCTGATTTTAAGGTGAAAATATTCAGTCTTTCACTATTTAGCAGGATTTTGACTGTGGGTTTTTCATGCATGCCTTTTATCAGGTTGACAAAATCTCTTTCTAACTTACTGCCAGTTTTTATCATAGCAAGGTGTTAGATTCTGACAAATGCTTTTACTGTTTATTGGGATAATTACGTGGTTTTCCTTTACTCCAGGGATTGCAAGTACAATTCTTGGGCCAAGAATAGGCTGCTGCTGCTGCTGCTGCTAAGTCGCTTCAGTCGTGTCCGACTCTGTGTGACCCCATAGACGGCAGCTCACCAGGCTCCCCCGTCCCTGGGATTCTCCAGGCAAGAACACTGGAGTGGGTTGCCATTTCCTTCTCCAATGCATGAAAGTGAAAAGTGAAAGTGAAGTAGCTCAGTCATGTCCGACTCTTAGCGACCCCATGGACTGCAGCCCACCAAGCTCCTCTGTCCATGGGATTTTCCAGGCAAGAACACTGGAGTGGGTTGCCATTTCCTTCTCCAACGCATGAAAGTGAAAAGTGAAAGTGAAGTCGCTCAGTCATGTCCGACTCTTAGCGACCCCATGGACTGCAGCCCACCAGGCTCCTCCGTCCATGGGGTTTTGCAGGCAGGAGTGGGGTGTCTACCACTTCTAAATAGATATTTTCTGTAAATAAGTATTTATGGAACACAGCCATGACCATTTGTTTACTAAGCATAATTGAGTAGCTCTAATGACTGTCACATGGACTAAAAAATAAACATTATTTGACCCATTACAGAAAAATAGTATCAACTCATTTATTCTATTATTGTGATATAGTATGTTAATTGATTTGCTGATGTTAAATCGACCTTGCATAACAGAAAAATTCCACTAATGCATAAGGCATAATCTTAAAAAAAATAAAAATGGTTAGAGTCTACTTGCTCATGAGGATTCTCAGGCAAGAATACTGGACTGGGTTGTTGTGGCCTCCTCCAGGGGGGTCTTCCTAACCCAAGGAATGAACCCAGGTCTCCTGCTTTGCAGGCAGATTCTTTACCAGCTGAGCCATCAGAGAAGCCCAAGAATTCTGGAGTGAGTAGCCTATTCCTTCTCCAGGGGATCTTCCGGACCCAAAAACCTGAACTGGGTCTCTTACATTGCAGGCAGATTCTTTACCAGCTGAGCTACCAAGTTCTTATGGTATAAAAATCTTTCTATTCTGATATCTAAAATTTTCTAAAGTAGGTTTTCAAACAATATTATTATAATACATATGTACATTCCTATTGAGAAGCAAAATTTGTATAATACAATACTGAAGATTACTTGCCATTTTTATGACAATCTTATGAGGTCAATGTATTCTTAAAACTAAAAGACACGAGCTTTGACACAAAAAAGAAACACTTCGTAGCTATAAAATAAAAATAATTCCTTTAAAATTAACATGGATGAAGTATTGTTCCTCTATAACGTTGGTGACTGGTTTTGACCTAACACTTGTAAGCCAGCTATTTTGCATTTCTTTGGTACACCATGATTTAATTATAAAAACTAATACAAGTTAAAAGTTTCTCAGCATACATGAAAATGAACAGTATTATCATAAATTTTTCTATAATTTTATTTCCTTCTGGGTATACAAATACTTTTTTTGTATAGACCTTAAGGATTTTAAAATGCTCTGTATCCTACATCCATAAGTGAGGGGAAAAAATAAAGCTCTTATTCTTCAAGTTAGGTATTATTTACTAGCACTACATATTCAGGTTTCTTATGATGGAATTATGTGGTATCTTTTTCATTATACTCTGTGTTCTGAATAGTTACTAAGCAGAAACACACTAATTGAGACCCATTGCAAATGCATATAAAGTACAATGTATCTGAGAATGTGGCTGAAAGAGTATAAAATGTAAGATTTCTGGTGTAGAATAAAATGACATCAATTTGAAGTGAATATTTTTGTTAAGAAAACTATTCAAATATGTGTTTTATTTATACCAGGTGTTTCTAATAAAATCATTTTAGGAGAATTTGGAAAGAGCTTTAAATTGGAAGATGACTATATTTTCATTCTGTATAACTCAGTGTTAATCTGACCCAATACTCTTCATGCTCTGTCTGCAGCATTCGACAGCTTCAGTTACTATGAGTAATTGTAACCAAGGCAACATGACAGGGAATAATTAATGACTGGAATTCATCTTCAAAATATGAAGAATATTATAAATAATAAATATTAGAATAATAACAACACTTCAACCTCTACCTTCAACTCTTTTGAAACATTTCCACAAATTAATAATTGTGATTTTGTAGCTAGAAGGATATGATTAACATTCAAATAATATTAAATAGAGAATAAAATTGTCATATTATAAAACAAAGCAAAAAACCTCCAATAGACCTACAAATATATAGAAGCAAATATTCTTCTTCTTTCTATCCTTTTAATACTCAACTAGGTTAAATGTATTGTTAAGACAGTGGCATGTAAAAGGGATATTGGAAAGAGCTAGATTTAGCAACCAGGTAGTGTTGGCTCCAGACCATACTAACTTTGTGACCTTGAACCCTTATTTACCTTTATATGCCTCAGTTTCTCCCCCCACTGGAGAAATTAGGTTGATATTAATTATGTTAACAGGTTAATGTGGTTGTTGAGGAAATTAAAGAATCCACATAAAGTATGTATCTCATTACCTATCTATCAAAGAATAAACACAAATGTTAGTCACTAGATCCAGTAATGCACAGACATAGCAGTATATGCTAGGCATTCTTTTAGACGCTGATACAGCAATGGCAGACAAAATGACTTCCCTAGAGAAATATAGAAGATTCATCATATAAAAAGATAAGAAACATACAAATAAATAAGTATACCAAAAAAGACAATTTCTGGAACTTCTGGGTACAGTGATAAAGGTAAAGTGGTGATCTGGAGAAGAGAAGATACTATTGTATTTAGGATTGTGTATAGATCTCTTTGAGGAGCTAATATCTAATTTAAAATTTAATGATAAGAAAGAGGAAGTCATCTAAAAAGTTAGAGGATGTGCCTTCTAAACTAACATAACTACATGTACAAAAACACTGAGATAGATGACTATATTTTAAAAATCTTAAAATAATAAAAAGTGAGGACTTCCTTGGTGGTCCAATGTAACGTTAAGGCTTCATGCTCCCAATACTGGGGATCCAGGTCTCATCATGGTCAGGGAACAAGATCCCACATGCCACAACTAAGAATTTGCATGCTACAGCAACTAAGACCAGTGCAGACAAATAAATATATAAATATTTAAAAATAAAAAAGGAAACAGTAACAAGGGTAAAGAAAGATTAGTATTAGGAGAGGTAAGCAAAGACTCCAAAAATCACTACAGATGGTGACTGCAGCCATGAAATTAAAAGATGCTTGCTCCTTGGAAGAAAAGTTATGAGCAACCCAGACAGCTTATGAAAAAGCAGAGACATTACTTTGCCAACAAAGGTCCATCTAGTCAAAGCTATGGCTTTTCCAGTAGTCGTGTATGGATGTGAGAGTTGGACTACAAAGAAAGCTGAGTGCTGAGGAACTGATGCTTTTGAATTGTTGTGTTGCAGAAGACCCTTCAGAGTCCTTTGGACTGCAAGGATGTCCACCCAGTCTATTCTAAAGGAAATCGGTCCTGAATATTCATTGGAAGGACTGATGTTGAAGCTGAAACTACAATACTTTGTCCACCTGATGCAAAGAACTGACTCATTGGAAAAGACCCTGATGCTGGGAAAGATTGAAGGTGGGAGAAGAAGGGGATGGCACAGGATGAGATGGTTGGATGCATCACAGACTCAATGGATATGAGTTTGAGAAAACTCTGGGAGTTGGTGATGGACAGGGAGGCCTGGCGTGCTGCAGTCCATGGGGTCACAAAGAATCAGACACTACTGAGTGACTGAACTGAAATGAACTGAAGCAGAGACTGGGTCATATTGAGTTATCAACCATGGGTAGAGTTTTTGTTTTATTTAAAGTACATATCAGAAAATCATTTGAATACTACCTAGTTTAGAACTAGTAAATGTATCAGTCATTCAGTTGTGTCTGACTCTTTGCAACCCCATGGACTGCAGCATACCAGGTTTCCTTGTCCATTACGAACTCCTGGAGCTTACTCAAGCTCATGTCCATAGAGAAGGTGATGCCATCCAACCATCTCATCCTCTGTCATCCCTTCCTCCTCCTGCTTCCAATCTTTCCCAGCATCAGGGTCTTTTCCAATGAGTTGGTTGTTCACATCAGGTGGCCAAAGTATTGGAGCTTCTGCATCCATCCTTCCAATGAATATTCAGGACTTATTTCCTTTAGGATTAACTGGTTTGATTTCCTTGCAGTGCAAAGGACTCTCAAGAATCTTCAACACCGTAGTTCAAAAGCTTCAATTCTTTGGCACTCAGCTTTCTTTATGGTCCAACTCTCACATCCATACAGTAAACGTATTAGTAGTATCAATAGTAGTGATACTCATAGCAAGACTTTAGTAGTGCTAGTACTCTTCTTGGAGTGCCATAAGTTTTGTTTATGGAAAATAATTCATAACCAAGTGTTTCTTCATTGGTTCAATAACTTAACCATGATATATCGTCAAGTATGCTGAAACTAAAAACCTATTTAAACATGGAAATTATGAAGCCAACTGTTTATTATATTTGTCATCTTATTGATTTCTATAGTTAATTCTAGTGATTTCAATGGCAAAGATGATATTAAAAATACTTAACAACCATTAATCAGAAATAATGTAATATGTAAAAATATGATACAAGTGAACCGAGTGGCTGATACCTATACCCCATATCCTCCTTTCCCATTACTGATCCTTGGATTCTGCAAGACTGTCTTGTAGAAGACATTCAATAAATATTCACTGGTGATGGAAACAGGGAATACTGTTAATTAGCCTTAGCATACTCCATTAGTTGTATGGATATCCCTCTCATAGAATTCACCCCAAATTTCTCAAAGTGTATTTTTATAAAGGAGAGCACATATGATGAAATCTAGTAAAGCATCTAGTATACAAAAGTGAGAAATAATTGTTCAGTGAATCTTGAGGACACATCATCTAAATAAAACTCAAAGTCATGTAGTTCGAAGGTTTCTGCAAACAGAGATGTTAAAGCTAAAACTGGTCTAAGAAAACTTGCAGGAGAGATTGAAATAGCATATTCCTTTGATTAAACTTTGGGCTTTGGTTAGACTTTGGGTTTTTTAGACTTTGGGCTTCCCTGGTGGTCAGATGGTAAAGAATCTGCCTGCAATGAGAGAGACCTGGGTACGATCCCTGGGTCAGGAAGATCTCCTGGAGAAGGGACTGTCTACCCACTCCACTTTTCTTGCCTGGAGAACTCCATGGACAGAGGAGCCTGTAAGGCTACAGTTCATGGGGTTGCAAAGAGCCAGACATGGCTGAGCGACCTTTACTTTCACTTTGGATAGACTACATTTTTCCTGCAGTTTATTAGGCAGCAAGATTTATCTCAGTCTGCTTTCCCTCTTCAATCTATAATATACATACATACACACAAACATACACACACACACACACACACACACACACACACAAAGCAAACAGAAATAGAGATGCTCTCACTATTGATTTCTGAACTATAGGAAAACGCCTCAAGCACTGACTAGGATAAAACAGCTGTTGTGAAAACGAATCTTTTAATAATTAAATTTAATAGAATTTAAAAATAGATAAGAAATGCATTCCATTTATTTTGCAATAGACTTAGATGCAGTTAATTTTTAAAGAGACAATCAAGTAAGTATTCACTATTCTATTGAATTTTTCTAATATGAAATACCATTAATTTCTGCATATCCATTTTCCATACAATTTTCTAAGCTTCAATCATATAATTAACATAATTTAAAATCAATACAATTTTTAAGGTAAAAAATATTGATATTTAAAGTAGAGGAGGACAATTATCACATCCTGTTTAGGTTACCCTGTATTATGGAATTTGATTTGTGTCCACAGTCTCATAACAATGGGTTAGGGAGTAGGTTTTAAAGAGGAATTTACATTTCAGCAGTAGAAGTCATAAGTCTCCTAATCTTCTCATCATCCCACAGAGAGAAGGATAATGGGCCAGGCAGTATTGGATATAATGAGACTTCCCCATGTAGGTTTTTTATTTTTCATTTTAATAGGACAGACTGAGATAAAGGCTATTAGTAAGAGATTAGCAATTTTGTGTACAGGTAGTAGAGGTTAAAATGCTAGGTATTTACAGAAGCTATCTTGTAAAACTAAGTGCCTAGCACCTGGAGATTTTTGAAGTCAGTGTTAAGTGAATTCCTTTTAGATGGGCCAAGCAGGGGTTGGAAAGCTCTCACTACCAAAGATGAAAATCATGATGATTCTGTGATGTTTAGCATGTTTTTTAGTTCAATGACTTGTAAAACCTTTATGCTAAATGTTTCTGTTATTTCATTTAATCCCCAAAAGTCCTGTCTTAAACTATCTATAATGATTTCTAAGATTGATACATTAGAATTTGCTCCTTTTGTTGAATGAATTATGATAATTTGTGTTTCTCAGATAATCATCTATTTTGTTGAAAGTGTTATGTTAGTTCACCATATAATTAGTTCATTCATTAGAGTATTTCAATACTGGGGAAACAACATTGAGTAAAACAATAAATAATTGCTCTCATTTTCTTACATTTTTGGGGGAAGGTAGCAAAAACAAATATATAACATACTATGCAACAAGAATTATGAAGAAAAATCATGCTATTTAAAGAAAATAGTAATAGGCATATAAGAGGCTTATTTTATATAAAGCAGCTGAAGGAAGCCTTTCTGGTAAGATAAAATAATGAACAGACACCAGAACAAAAAAAGCAAGTTAATCTGGTTGACATTCAGGAGCAGAGCAATCCATACAGAGTAAACAAAATGCAAAGGCCTTGAGGCTGAAGCATGACTGACTTGTTTGGTGAACAGCCTGGAAACCTACACACCTATAGTGGACTGAGAGAGGAGAGAAAGTGACTGGGGCAGGTCAGAAGGTTGCAGTTAAAGCAGATGAGAGCTGTGTTAATCTTGGAAATTTACACTCACTTTGAAATGTACATACTACTGATAACCTCACTAACTTTCATTACATCACTATGTTTTTCTTCTTTTATTTGTCTTTATAGTTTCCTTGATTTGTAAGGCTTTGTTCATTTCATATACTTATATGACCTGCGATTAGTATCTTGGTTTTATTTTTATGACTATATTTATCAATACCCTCTATTTAAGATTTTCAATTTTGCTTTCTTTAGTCAACTGGGTTTTGGTTTTACTTTTGGTAAGGTAAAAGATAAGTTAAAAACTTTTGCTTTCCCTTTTTTAATAATAAACTATTTGATGTTCTGAATTTTCTATTACTTATGCATATTTCACTTTTCACAATTTTCCAATAAATTGTTCTAGTAAGTTTCATTATTTTCTTGACTTTACAGGTATTTTTTGTTTAGCATACCTGCTAATTCAGTAGTTTAAAAGAACTTCTTTCTATTAAGCTTAGTCATCTCACTATGCTTTCTGAATGTGGGTTAACCTTGTTTCATAGATTGTTTGCTTTATATTATTTAAAATTTTAATTAAATATTATGTTTATTATATGTTACTTGAAAAAATACCTATTTCATAGGGAAATATTTATCTCTGAATCTTTAGTCTTTAATGCCTGTGTTTTTTTCCCACGCAAGCTTCGAATTGATTTTGTTTTCTCTGTTTCCTCATGTTCTGAGAAGATACATCTACTTAGGTCTTTTGAGAGGTAACAGAACATAAATGTTTTTATTGATTCTAATACAG
The DNA here is from genome assembly GCF_002263795.3 of Bos taurus. Lineage (NCBI taxonomy): Eukaryota > Metazoa > Chordata > Mammalia > Artiodactyla > Bovidae > Bos > Bos taurus. The sequence continues at coordinate 72,261,696 of NC_037330.1, forward strand.
AATTATCACAGCTATTATGATTCTACAATTAAAAAGAATTAGATCTCTTAAATTAGCCAGATCTTGAGGATAATCCTAATTATAATTTAAGTGTATAAGCCAAGTCATTAGGACTTTTATTTTTATTGATAAGAGTAAACAATATTCAAAAAAAACTGAGACTCTAGCTGGTTTAGAACCTGGCTTTGGCAAGATACATCTTTTGTGTGTGATAATAGATGATTTCCAAGTAATATTAGTGGCAGAAATAATTTAAATTTTGATGAAAATAATGATGGCTCTGTAATGCTTAACATTTTTTTTTTCAGTGTCTGTGACTTGTTCAAGTCTAGGATAAATGCCTTACTTGTCTCATTTAATCCTGCCAGTACATTGTGGAAAAGTCCTGATTCCCAATGTATAGGTATAAGAACTAAGGTTTTCAGAATCTAGTAAATTTGCCTCAGAACATACAATCAGTGGAAGAGCAATGAATCAACCACATTCTCTCTGATTTTCAAATCTGTTCTGTACTCCACTTGGTAAGAGAAAGATTATTGTACTATAAAATTTTATTTTTAAAATTAACTTTCTTTCTCTATAAATGAGGTCAAATTAGGTGTTCCTTTTCTTTTGCATTGTTCTACAGGCTTAGCAAAAAAAGCATTAAATGGAGTCTGGGTCTTTTTCTTTTTTTAAATCAATGTTGTCACAAAATAGAAGCCAAATTATTGAATACTTAAGAATTGTTTCCGAAACAAAGTGAAGTGAAGTGAAAATTGCTCAGTCGTGTCCAACTCTTTGCGACCTCATGGACTATACAGTCCATGGAATTCTCCAGGCCATGGACTGGAGACCTTTCTTTTCCTTTGGACCTTTCCTTTCTCCAGGGGATTTTCCCAACCCTGAGATGGAACCCAGGTCTCCCGCATTGCAGGTGGATTCTTTACCAGCTGAGCCACCAGGGAAGCCCAAGAATCCTGGAGTGGGTAGCCTATCCCTTCTCCAGCGGATCTTCCTGACTCAGGAATCAAACTGGAGTCTCTCTCCTACATTGCAGGTGAATTCTTTACCAACTAAGCTACCAGGGAATCCCAAGGACTATATAATAATTAGGATATTGATTGTGGTATAAAAACAAAGAAAATTTAAATAACAATACCCTAAAGGAAACAGTATTTTGTGTCTCTCTGAGGTTATCATCTAGTCAAAAGCAATCCAACCTAAGTATGGTGGATTCTTGCTGTCAGGATTAAAGTTTCTTCTATCTGATGACACCATTTTCTGTCACTCAGGGATTCTACTCCAGCTCCAGCAAGAATCTGCATTGAAACCATCAGGCAGGGTGACTGGAAAAGGGGGAAGGTAAGCTTATGACATTCCTTTCAGGCCATGGCATGGAAGTTGCATATATCATTTGTACATCATAGAAATAATTTAGTTAATGGTTTATCTAGCAAAAGAAGTTTGGAAAATTTATGTGTATCTTGATACTTGGGAAATTAACAAAGATCTTTTACAACATAAAGGAAAACTAGATAATAGTTGATAGTCAAAGGAATGTATTCTTTTTTTGAGGGGATACATAATCCATAGTTGAGTCTATTACCAGAATTGTCCCAATATTCTTCTAGTTAATTAGCTAAATGAAGAATACATGGAGAACAGTGTGGAGATTCCTTAAAAAACTGGAAATAGAACTGCCTTATGATCCAGCAATCCCACTGCTGGGCATACACACTGAATAAACCAGAATTGAAAGAGACACATGTACCCCAATGTTCATCGCAGCACTGTTTATAATAGCCAAGGCATGGAAGCAACCTAGATGTCCATCAGCAGATGAATGGATAAGAAAGCTGTGGTACATATACACAATGGAGTATTACTCAGCCATTAAAAAGAATACATTTGAATCAGTTCTAATGAGGTGGATGAAAATGGAGCCTATTATACAGAGTGAAGTAAGCCAGAAAGAAAAATACCAATACAGTATACTAATGCATATATATGGAATTTAGAAAGATGGTAACAATAACCCTGTATACGAGACAGTAAAAGAGACACTGATGTAAAAAACAGTCTTCTGGACTCTGAGGGAGAGGGAAAGGGTGGGATGATTTGGGAGAATGGCATTGAAACATGTATAATATCATATATGAAACGAGTCGCCAGTCCAGGTTTGATGCACGATACTGGATGCTTGGGGCTGGTGTACTGGGACGACCCAGAGGGATGGTACAGGGAGGGAGAAGGGAGGAGGTTTCAGGATGGGGAACACGTGTACACCTGTGGCAGACTCATGTTGATATATGGCAAAACCAATACAATATTGTAAAGTTAAAAAATAAAATAAAATTAAAAAATAAATAAATAAATAAATGAAGAATACATAGAGAAAATAACAAAGAAAAAAGTCAGAGAGGTGAATTTTTATTCAAAATCATTTAATATCTATGTTAGGGTGGAAAACATTAACAACTGTGCCATGAACATTTAAAAGATTGAGGCATTAAATTTCCACTCTGGAATTTTCTGTAGTTTTATATTGCAGTGTGTTGGTTCTTTATTAAACAAAATATATAGGCATTTTGCCTACTTAATCATCTACTTTGTGTATAAATGTAAATTCTTTACTTACAATATACTACTATTTTACCAATATTTTAAGTGTTCCTACAGTGTCTTGAAAATACATAACTCATTATGAATAACAAAAATAATCCAAGAGTTTAAAGATAGTTTAGCCTTTCCTACTAGTATACTCTTGTGCTTTCACATGTAAGCAATGTTAAATTTGAAGAGGGTGAGAGTGGTGTGGAGTAAAAGCTAAGATTGTTCATGTAATTTTTAACAGGAAATAATGCTTACTTAATAATACTGCATCATTCTCAGGTTCCATATTTGCATCCTGACTTTCAAAATAGTTTTCTTCCTAAATGTGCATATGTGTTTTCAAACATACACACACATTCCTATACTATACATTCATATTCATATACATACTTAGTATATTAGTATTGGCATTAGTAATAGAGCTCCATCTAGTGTTTACAGATACTGTAAAGCACAGGTAGATTTGTTTTGATACTTATTTAATAATAACAAAGCACTTTAAAAATCAATTTATTTAGTTATTTATATTTAGTTCACCACAGACTCTGTCAAGGCAGAAAAGTAAGCTATTTTAAAAGAGTACCTTAAGTGACGACAAAATCTTAATATTCCAATTATAATGGAGTAGACTTATAAATGATTATATAATTATAGCTAAAGTATTTAATGAATGCATAATTAAGGTCATATACCCATTCTTTACTCTCGGAAGGAGAAAAATTATTTATTAGTTGGATTTTAAAAACTTCTAGATTTTTGCTGTAATTCTCACCTTCTCAGTTTCTACTGAAGTTAATTAGGATGACATTCAAAATGCTAAACACAAAATACCTGTAGTGCTATGAAATGTTCAATAGCCTGTATAAACTAGGTCATGCTAACAAAATACAAAAATAGCAGTTTTGAGAGACCTTATTGTTTCGGCAAATAAAGTTTGGCAGATGTAGATGAGTCCTATTGCAAGAAATCACAATAATTGTGAAATATGAAATATTGTAAATTCTAATGTATAGAATCTGCTCGATGGTTAATATTCTTTAAAAATACAAATTTTTTTCTTTTTGCTAATTTCTATATGTAATTCCATTAACTTAGTCCTTGATTCACTTATTCAACAATAATCACTCACCTCCTATTATACACCAAGCATTCTCTTTGGGTACATTGGGAAAGACTGCTAATTATTCCCCTATATCCATTATCCTGTCCTTTGTTTTATCAATAAAATCCATCCTACACATCAAGTTTTTAATTTTTTTGGTGCTTAACTATCTGAGTAACATTTCCTATCCTATCTTGTAGCTGAGTGCAGCCCTGTGACTGAATTTAAACCAGTAGATGTGAACATAAACTATTGTGTGTGTTTATTGTGTGTAACTTCCAGGTCATCTCTAAAAAACCTTTCCCAGTTCTGCCTCTTTTTCCTTTCTTCAGAAAGCAAAGAAGACAGGAGACAATTTCAGCCATAGCCATGGAGCAGGCATAAAAAAATCAATGAAAAAATCCCAAGACCTTTAATGACTTCACAGAGCAGAACCTCCTGGCCAGGTGGACTGTATCAGGAGATACAAGAGAAGTAAATCCCTGTATTACTCATGCAATTATACGTTTGCATCTTATGTCTTCCTGTTAGAAAGGGTTTGTTTGCAGAATAATTATAAAGTACACAAGATTGATAAAATATAGTTCCTGATGTAAAAAGTTCTTTCTTTTAATGAATGAGCCAGAAAAATGGACAACTGTATATAATACAGAATGATCCTAATGATGGATGTCTTGTAGAAATGATGCAATCACCCAGAAAATTCTGCCATGAGGGATTAGAGAAAGCTTCAGATGGGTAGGAGTATTCAAGATTTATTTTGAAATAGTAGTTTAAGACTATCACATAAAAAAATGGGGGGAAATGGGTAGAGAGTACAGATCAAAGAAACATTATTTGCAAATATTTTAGGGAGACAGTTTAAAGTAAAAGAGGCATTTGGGAGGTAGCAAGTTACAGAAGAGTCAGAGAAAGGAATAAATGGCTGATAGAATCCTGAAAAGAAATACAGTAGATTTGTACTAGCCTGTGAAAGAGTTCTAATTTCATTTAAAAAGTTGACATATGTATAACTGATCCACTTTGCCATACACCTGAAACTAACACAACATTGTAGATTAACTATAATCCAAAAAACTTTTTAAAATAAGTTAGTATTTTACCACATAGAAAATAAATTTTCAACAAAGAAATTATGTGAACAAGCAATCTATGAAACTATCCAGAGTTGAAATGTCCTATGTGGTATCAATGATGGTCAAGGAGAATTCTTTTTGGCTTCTTATTATATGTGATTTTCTTGTGTAATGATAAATTTTCTCTTGTGTAAAAAGTTGCTCATTTATTCAAACTAAAATACAAGCAGCAACTCAGCCAAGAAGGCACAACAAAAGGAGATAAAATGCATTCTCCTTCCCTCATTGGTCTAATTAATCTATCATTTACTTTCCAAATAGTAGGAAATATGGATAATAACTGAAGAACTCTTGAGCTGATATTTCTTCTGCATTGGTCCACAGCAGTCAGTGCAGCTGAAATGCTGGAATAATCAAATATAGTATTGTCTTTTACAATTTTAGGGCTGGCCATCAGTAATTGATATTTTGAATTTTATTTGCATATGTTTTACTTCTTTGTATAAATAGCAGAAGAAAAAAGAGAGAAAAGAAAACTTACAGAAACGTTGGTAAAAAGTACTGATCACCACAGTTTCAGACACACAGGAAAAATTTCATGGCATGATGTCAAGAAAATGATAGCTATATCCTTTTTCCACTGAACTATGTAAATGCTCAAGAGGAATATTTCTATTAATCTCTCTTAGTTTTACATTTTCTACCTCATAATAACACATTCCCGTTTAATGTAAACCAAGATAATCCTGGGTCCTAGGTTTTATGGGTAAGTTAGCCTCCTCCAACTTGGAAAACTGAGTCTGCTGCCAGAGGGAATTCAATAATACATGGAATTAATGATTGCCAATCAGTGCGAAACAAATAAATCAGAGAATAAGCTCCGTGATATAAATTCATCAAATCAGTGAGTTCTCGCAGTTAGAAATTTAACTGATTATTAGGCCAACTTTTTTCAAAACTGTCACACTATAAAAGATAATATGAGGCACAGCAAAGCTGTACATGAAGGCCAGACTGCAATCTGAGACACAGAAATTGGCAAAGAGTGCAGATCTGCTGTCTATACATTCTTGATATATCTCTGCTTCTTTGTGGTGTAACTTTACAATTTCTCAAAGGTCTACCAGTTTTATAGGTCACAAAGTTTTTGAAGATGTGTCTCTATCTTCTCAGACAGTTTCTGAAAACATAGAGAGACATTTGGGAATGTATGGGAATATTTAGGTTAAGACTTGACATTCTAAAAGCACTCAGATATTTTGTTCTTGTTTAGAGACTGTTTAAATTTACAGATCAAGATTAATTTAAGAGAAAACACAAATGGTCAACATTTACTCCTCATTCCATAGAGGGCTACTTCCAGTGCATTATTTATAAGTAGATATATTATTCATAGCTGGGATAGAAGTTCAGCACACATGATTTTAAAAATACTTTTGGGTTAGTGGAATTAGTCTCATGTTACTGGAAATAATAGATATAATCACTTATTGAACAAGAATGAAGTCAATTGTCTGTCCTGAATGGGATCTGTATTGAGAATCATTTCCTTTCATCTCAAGGGGCTAGATCATCACTTCTGGCTCAATTCAGACAGTCTTAACTGTATGTTTATAACTTTCCGATTTTCCAATTTTAGAATAAAACAGACTGATTCAACATTTACAATAATAAAAACATGCATGCTATTTTTGTAAGGCAGAATATAGTATTTAATATAGTATTTTATATAGAATATACTATATGTAGAATATTGGAGAAGGCAATGGCACCCCATTCCAGTATTCTTGCCTGGAAAATCCCATGAATGGAGGAGCCTGGTAGGCTCCAGCCCATGGGGTCGCTAAGAGTCGGGCATGACTCAGCGACTTCACTTTCACTTTTCACTTCTGTGCATTGGAGAAGGAAATGGCAACCCACTCCAGTATTCTTGCCTGGAGAATCCCAGGGACAGAGGAGCCTAGTGGGCTGCCATCTATGGGGTCGCACAGAGTCGGACACGACTGAAGCGACTTAGTAGTAGCAGCATATGTAGAATATAGTATGGAATAATACTAAAAAAAAAAAATCTTGCCAAGGTTTCCAAATATACTTTTCACATGGAGTCAAGATACAAATTTGAATATATAGTCCTTCCTACATCAGGTAATCATCACATTCTCATTGCTTTTTGTACACTACACCAGAAACCCTTGAAACAGTTTAATGTGTACTTGAGAGAAAAATCATCTTCCACAAAGTCAACTGTTCGCATGGTAGGTTTCTGTGTAGAGATATAAGTGCGATTGGCCCATTTCTTTGCATGGATGTGGAAGGTCTCATGATAAACTGGTTTATCCATGGTTGTACAAGTCTAATTTGTCTGCTAAAGATACAGAAAAACAAGACTGTGTCCTTAATTACCCGAACAGAGATGGACAAAATCACTATTAAAATTTTTTTAAAAAATAATGCAATGAGATTAAAGATTTTAATGTGCATACTTCTTAGACCCTTAAATAAAACTAATTGGAAGGCTAAAAGAGACATATGGGAATTCTACAGGAATTCTCAAAAGGACCCCAAAGCAGGAATATAATGGAATATACAACTAATCATTATGAAAATTAGCAACAGCTATATCCAAAACTTGGAGAAGGCGATGGTACCCCACTCCAATACTTTTGCCTAGAAAATCCCATGGACGGAGGAGCCTGGTAGGCTGCAGTCCACGAGGTCGCTAAGAGTTGGACACGACTGAGCGACTTCACTTTCACTTTTCACTTTCATGCATTGGAGAAGGAAATGGCAACCCACTCCAGTGTTCTTGCCTGGAGAATCCCAGGGACGGGAAGCCTGGTGGGCTGCTGTCTATGGGATCGCATAGAGTCGGACAGGACTGAAGCGACTTAACAGCAGCAGCAGCAGCAGCAGCAGCAGCAGCAGCATATCCAAAACTGGATGCCAAATACCACTATATATGCCCTGCTGATGGTCTATGAATAATGACAATGATCTTTGCATTAGATTTCACTCTATACTAAGCACATTTTCCTCATCTATTCAGGTATCACAATAAACCTGTATGTACTATAATTCTCTCTGTTTTGTAAATGAGGAGACTGACTCTCAGCACTTTTAATTTAATTGAACAGAGTTCCCTGATGTATTTGTTTTCTGCTGATGTATAACAAACTACTATAAACTTAGTGGCTTAAAAAAAACTTCTTAAACTTCTGTAGGTCAGAAGCTAGCTTGCTATTGATTGATGTTTTCTTTCTCAAGCTATTGGCTGGTCTAAGAGCTTATCTGAAGTTTCTGGTGGAGAATCCACTTCCAAGCTCATTGACATTGTTGACAGAATTCAGTTCCTCATGGTTGTAGAACTAAGTTGTTTGTTTCCTTGCTAACCTGTGGGCTTGGGGCTACATTAGAATCCTAGCATTGCTACATTCATTGGCATGTCGCTTCCTCCATTTTCAAAGTCATCCCTTCGTTCTTCAAATCTCTTTGTTTCTTTTGCTACCAGTCAGAGAAAACACTGCTTTGAAAAGAGTAACTCAATGGGCTCAGGTTTACAATGATAATATTTTTATTTTAAGATCAAATGAATTGAGGTTTTAATTGCTTCTGCAAAGTCTCTTCAACATAGTACTTAGATTAGTGTTTATTTGAATAACCAGGCCATAGGAATCTAGCAGGTGCTGTCTTTAGAAATCTGCCTACCACACTTGGTTTGAGGGGATTTAGAAGTCAGATCTCGGAGAAGGCAATGGCAGCCCACTCCAGTACTGTTGCCTGGAAAATCCCATGGACGGAGGAGCCTGGTTGGCTTCAGTCCATGAGGTCGCTAAGAGTTGGACATGACTGAGCGACTTCACTTTCACTTTTCACTTTCATGCATTGGAGAAGGTAATGGCAACCCACTCTGGTATTCTTGCCTGGAGAATTCCAGGGATGGGGGAGCCTGATAGGCTGCCGTCTATGGGGTCACACAGAGTCAGACATGACTGAAGCGACTTAGCAGCAGCAGCAGCAGCAGAAGTCAGATCTATTGATTAAAAATCAAAGCCATTCTCACTGAAATTAACTTGCTAATTATACTAATTTACCTAATATGTAACTAATTATCAACTTTTATATATACATTACTCTCAGTCTAGTTGTAAATTATTGTGGCATTGAAGAATACCAAGTTTAAGTTTAGTTGTTTTGAGAGCAGAGATTACATACCAAAAAATCTGCAAGAATGCCTAGGATCTGCTTACTGTTAGCAGAAACAAAAAGTAAGACCTAGTAGACCTTTGCCTACTGTCCAACCATTTCGAATGAAAACTGATTTAAGGAGGAAAACTTTTACCCTTGTATCTTTTATCCTTGGCAAAGTTTCCAGCAGGTATTAAATGTTAGCAGAGAACTTCAATACAGTAGGTGCTTAGAAGTGCTGTTGAATTATTAATATATTGTTGATTGTAAATGAAAAACAGTATCATTACAAAATAAAAACCTAGAAAACAAATACTAAAATAAAGAAAAATCACAACCCTTACACAAAAATGGTGCTAACACTTGGTACTATCTAACACTTGGTAGCAATAAGTAGATCTAAATAAATATTTACTTCATATAACTAGATGGAAAGAAGTGTTTATTTCTCCTGTGGAGGTTTGCACTCAGTTGTCTTTAATCAAAGTACAGGAACTTGCATTTCTCCAATTTTGAGAAGTACTACCGGGCAATGGAATTTATCCCTGAACCTGTATGGATAAAGAAGGTTAGTTACCTCTCCAGTGTGATTTGGCTGTGGTTATGGTGGTTGTTATGGTTGCTAGCTTTGGTATCATCTTTGCACTTAAAGGTTTTTGGTCAATTTCTATTTGTATAACTTGACTAGTATTGAACACTTTTAATTGCTTCTGTTTTCCACCATAAAGTTGTCCAGTCTAACTAGGCTAATAATAAGAAAGGTACAGGAACATCATAAAAGGGCATTTTTATAACCATTTAATAGCAGATGACACCACCCTTATGGCAGAAAGTGAAGAGGAACTAAAAAGCCTCTTGATGAAAGTGAAAGTGGAGAGTGAAAAAGTTGGCTTAAAGCTCAGCATTCAGAAAACGAAGATCATGGCATATGGTCCCATCCCTTCATGGGAAATAGATGGGGAAACAGTGGAAACAGTGTCAGACTTTATTTTTCTGGGCTCCAAAATCACTGCAGATGGTGACTACAGCCATGAAATTAAAAGACGCTTACTCCTTGGAAGGAAAGTTATGACCAACCTAGACAGCATATTGAAAAGCAGATACATTACTTTGCCAACAAAGGTCTGTCTAGTCAAGGCTATGGTTTTTCCAGTGGTCATATATGGATGTGAGAGTTGGACTGTGAAGAAAGCTGAGCACTGAAGAATTGATGCTTTTGAAGTGTGATGTTGGAGAAGACTCTTGAGAGTCCCTTGGACTGCAAGGAGATCCAACCAGTCCATTCTGAAGGAGATCAGCCCTGGGATTTCTTTGGAAGGAATGATGCTAAAGCTGAAACTCCAGTACTTTGGCCACCTCATGCAAAGAGTTGACTCATTGGAAAAGACTTTGATGCTGGGAGGGATTGGGGGCAGGAGGAGAAGGGGACGACTGCTGGGAGCTGGTGTGAGGAGCTCTGCCAGTGGCAAAGGTCATGAGGAAGGAGGCTCAACATACGCAAAGGCAGGATTGAGCCTCAGGAGTCCCCCTGGAAATTCTCGAGCATCCACCCCTAAAACCAGAGTCTGCCTACTTTACTGCTTTGTGCTCTCACCTACACCTCTGACTTTACGGGGGGCTGTCCCCCACCACCTCTTTCGGAGAAGGAGTTAACTTAGAGCTCCAGTTAATAATAATTCCTGGGCATGATAGGAGTGTTTCAACCTACAAACTCCTTTGAAAGTTCTCTAGCCTGCCTGACAGGCTTGTCCGGCCACATGTGATTGCTCACAGCCTCCCAACTGTGAGAGGCACGAGATGCTTTAAACCTTCTAAAAACAGGTTCTTTAGAGAAGTTAGAAAACTATTAGCATAGTATAGTAGGCTGATTAAAAATTGTATTGGCAAAGGGTTTTTCATTTGTTGAGCCAATGTTTACTGCTAAATCTCCACATCCCCTGACCTTATATACATTAATGAATATATAGAAGAAATAAGTATTAACCTTTGATATTAATCACGTTAGACCTTAGGCTAAGCAAATTCTTTCCTTAATTAAAACACACTACACCCTCACCCTATAGGAATGTAACTTTATCTGGTACCTTCGGAAGGTGGCATCTGTTTCAAAAATAATCACCCCTGGAGAAATAAGTGTTCTGGTTGACTGACCGCTGTCACAAGGAGAGGGTCATAAATTGTCAGCAGGCCCCCCTGGCCAGAAGATGATGTAATACCCCTAAGACCTCTGTGTACATTTGTATGAAGCACCTGACTTTAATAAAAGTCAGGACTGCTGACCCCGCGTGACTTTTGTATAACATCTCAGTGTATAAAAACAGACCCTGGAAAAATAAAAAATGGGATCAGTTCCTCGAAAGAATGGTTTCCCCATGTCGTTCTTTTTCTCACCTTCTGGCTGAATTATCTGGAACGTGGAGGCTCGTCAAGCCTACTAATTATGCCTGGGCTTCTAAGATCTGACCGGGGAGGCCTTAGTGTCTTCTCTCCTTTGGGAGAAGGGGAGGACGCCTGCGGCCTACGTAGGTGACGTAAATTCCTTGCCTTGGAATTTTACTAGCTTTCCACGTAAACCAAGTTATTCAGCCTCTTTTCTCCACTAAATTTTCCTACTGAGCTATCCTTATTCTATTACTCTTTATATCTCTAATTAATATTTAATTAAAGCTATCGTATCCTGATCACCAAAGCCGTCTCCCCTTTGAATTTCCCTGGATCCACCGGGGCTGGACCCCGGCAGATGACAGAGGATGAGATGACTGGATGGCATCACTGACTTGATGGACGTGAGTCTGAGTGAACTCCGGGAGTTGGTGATGGACAGCGAGGCCTGGCATGCTGCGATTCATGGGGTCACAAAGAGTCAGACATGACTGAGCAACTGAACTGAACTGAACTGAAGTTAACTGCCTTTGCCCTCAGTATTCCTCTTCTACTAGGTTAACTAGGGGCTAGATAACCAAAAGGGGTTTATAAAGTTTTTATGTTTTAGATTGCATATGACTTTATTCCTTCCAATAGAATCTTAGCATGTTTCAAAAGAATTCACTATTAATCCCATATAAAAAACAAATGTGTTAACCTTTAAAGTCATAAATTCTCTTTTTTTTCTAATTATCTTTGACCTAGGAACTGAAGCCAGGTTCCCCCTTTTTCTCAGTTAAGACATTATTCATATGCTCATTTACCTTTGTGAAAACTAGAGTTGAAATTATTAATGCCACTTTTATTGAATCTAATGATATTTACTTGGCCTATAAAGGACAAGGCTTTGTCCACTAACTGCTTAGATGACTAAGTCTTTTGGAGATAACATCCACTATGTTTAACCACATATCTCTTTGGATGGATTGCTTAGGGGGAACTTTTCTCATACAAACCTATCTTCATGCATATTACTATTGGAGTATTCTAGTTAATCATTGCAACCTGGCTATCTTTTCAAAGTTAAAATCACCTTAGCATCCAAGCAGGAACTAGTTCTTTTTCTTCTAGGCTCAATGCTGTGGAATTTTCCTCAGTACTCACAGGAAAAAAAAAACAACAACAAAAAATGGATTTAGATAAGTTGGTATGTATATACATGTAAATAATTTTTCTCCTCTTTTATAGCAGTGCATGCAGGTTGTATATTATAGAGCTGATAGCATTATTTTTTAATACTACAATTATTCACACTTTCCTTGAGGGAAAAAGGAAAACTACTTACCTAGTTAAAATTGTTACCCTTAGGATGGGTGGGAGGAAGGCTCAAGAGAGAGGAGGTATATGTATCAGTTCAGTTCAGTTCAGTCGCTCAGTCATGTCCGACTCTTTGTGACCCCATGAATCTGCAGTGATTTTGGAGCCCCCCAAAATAAAGTCTGACACTGTTTCCACTGTTTCCCCATCTATCTGCCATGAAGTGATGGGAACGGATGCCATGATCTTTGTTTTCTGAATGTTGAGGTTTAAGCCAACTTTTTCACTTTCCTCTTTACATATAGCTAATTCATATTGTTGTATGGAAGAAACCAATACAACATTGTAAAGCAATTATGCTTCAATTAAAAATTAATTTTAAAAAACTGTTCTCCTCTATTTACATGCCTAGCAGAGAACTTAAACACAGCAGCATCCCAAAAAGTCTGTGCTGAATCATATTGTTAAACTATACTTTTTATACTTAAAAATTTTTTTTCAATGGCCTGTTAATATTCTTACCATGAAACAAAGAATAAGGCCTATTTGCTTAAAATCTCTGTGGGTAACTATATGCCTGAGAAAATCACTTGGCAAGCTCCAAGTGGTCAAAAATACTAATTCTAATTTTCAACAAAAGCTCCTTAAAGTTATATATTCTAATATTTTATAATGTAAGCTGGTTAAACACTTGAGATCAAGGCAGCAAAAGAAACTCAGGGATCACTTTCCTTGAATTCAATTCCCATGATCTTGGTTCATATTGCACTAACAAGACTTGAGTCAAATCAAATTGAATTGCCATAGACGTGTGCCCCTAAATTCTGCCTCTGCCCGTCTTAGGTCAATACCTTTGTTGGCTCTGCCAGTAACTCAAAGCACTTAGGCAGAAACACAAATGAACTAAAGAATAGGAGTAGAGACAAGGTAGTATGGTCTTGTTATCGATGTGTTAAAATCTGTTTGATTCATTCCTTCTGTGAAAAATGATTAAACACAATATTTATTCCCACCAAGCATCAGGTATTGGTAAGTTACCTGAAGTTTTCCCTACACATTTTTCTGAACACACTTGGCTTGTAATGGACTTCTCAATTTATCATCCATCACTCTGAAACTAAGCTGCCTATCAAAGTCTGACATTTGGGGTTCCAAATTAGATGATTTTATATGTCCAAAGGGGGATAAAGTTGCAGCTGCCAAAATTGTACTCACTTGTGACCTAAATATCCATAAAAGAAAAAGCTAATGCCATTAAAAATTGTGTCATCTCCTCTTCATGATTCAGTAATGAAAGCTTGCTGGACAGTGGTATGTCAGCTGAATTCTGTTTAATCATTGGAAATCGTGTGCACTATATCTGTGAAGCCTAAATGGAAAAAGTTGCCACTGCAATTGCATCTTCTTCCTACCAATAAATCAATGTAGAGGAAGTAAAGAGAAAGAAGGCCACCTGACAGCTTTCCATCAAAACGCCAATCATAAATTAGCACTCACAGAGAACATATCACACAAGACTGTCTTTCAGGGACACTGAGTTAAGTAATGAAAGAGATGCTTTAGTTTTAAACGACTGCAGTTCCAGATCTTTCCAACCTGATTTTCACAAGGCAAAGGGAACCACCCAGTGAGAAAGTTCACCCTATCTCTACAGGTAAACCTGTCCACCTTTCCTTTTTTTGAGATGTTTAAGAGCCTGATAGGTTTTATAACTGTAATTAGACAAAGCAATCTCTTTACTGATCAGTATTTCTTCAGACTGTCCCCGTAATATAAGGCAAGATCATTGTTTTCTCACTTTTTGAAAGAAAGTGCCATTGCATAAAATATGATTTTCAACTTGATGGGAGCAAGCCCCAGTGATTTAGGTGATATTGAATTGTTTCGTAAGTTCACTACATAAACCCAGAAAAAAAAAATGCTGCTTTTGAGAACAAGAGAAAGCAAGTTTCCTTCCTAAATCAAGAGGTTAAAAATATACTTATTCAAAAGATACGCTGAACTCTGTGTTTCTTGGCTTTGGCATATAGAGTTTAAAATAATTAGGTACAAGGACAAATGAGTCCATATTTTAAAGACAAGGGAAAAGAAAAAAACTAAGTGCAATTAAAATTCAAATTTTAGAAAATCACTATTAACCTGAAAAATATTTAAAACCAATATATGAAATCAAGGACTTTATAATAGTATAACAAAAATATTAATTTTTTTCCTCTCCCTTTTCCTTCAATATACCTGAAAACTTCTATCTTCCACCTCTTGGTCTCTATACTCTTTTAATATAATGTAATATAGTCTACTAATTTTTTTAAGAATCACAATGATATGGAAAACTATGAGGTATTGTAATATATCTAATCATGCAACTGTGTAACCTGGGAATTGTATTTTTATGCTCAAAGGCTTAAATTACATCATATTATGATTAGAGTTATTGAGAGCACTCTCCCACATTTCAGTAGTCTGTTATAGAAGAATATGAAAATGGTCCCTTAAAAAAACAAAAACAAAAAAAACTCAGGGTAATAAGAGATCTGAGAACTCATGAAGCTCAACCTGTATCTAATATGGGAATATTCCTCAGACAGCACTGACAATGGTAATCGGGCCTCTGCTTGAAAATTTCCAATGAAAAGGTATGCATTACTTCAAAGGGGTGTCATTTTATCACTGGATAATTATAGTCATTAAAAATATTTTGCCTTTTATCAAAGGAAATATAAATTTAAAAAGTAAAATTTTGTCTTTGCTTTAGGCATGTCAGTCAGGGGCTCTGGGGTTCCTTCTTTCATCCACTGCATTACACAGCTTTTCTGTTGAAATCAACCTCTAGAACTAAATAGTTACGTCAAGTATAGATTGACCAATGCAGATAAACTGGGCTAACGATCTCATTTAATCTTAAAAGTAAAATTCTCTCAAATAATAACTTTTGGTTATTTTGTGTAACAAATAGTGTTCTGGAAAGAATTAGGTGTCGCACAGAGTCAGACATGACTGAAGCGACTTAGCAGCAGCACACGTGGATACCTGAAGAGTGTTTAAAAGGTACTGTTACAAAGGGTGGGTAGCATTATATAAAACCAATAAGAATTGGTGGAGCACTCCAGGATTTGCAACAGAGGAGAGTTCTTAACTCCTGGTGCTTGAAAGGGACATGAGGATAGAGTGGTTACTGCTACCCCATGAGCACCGTTTTAGTTGTAGGAGAGGGTTGCTTGAGACCAAAGTGACCCAGTTGGAGGGAGTTAGAAACTAAATGGGCTGTTCATCTATCTTCCTTCCTTCTGATTTCCTATTGATACCTCTTATTAGTAAAGACAGCCAGAAACCAGAAGCAGAAGGTTCACTGACACAATTCATAAAGATCAGCTACCATAGGCACAGAGCCAGGCAGAGAAATGTGAACAGTAGACAAGAAAGTGCAAAGAAATAATGGTAAATTATGTACCAGAAACTATGCTAGATTATTTTAATGGCTTCACACAGCACTTAATGAAATGAACTTTTAGTACATCAACAACATAACCCCAAAAGTCCCTATATTAATACTCATGAGGAAAAAATAATAATCTATGATATCACAGAAGCAGATATGACTACTGACACGGTGGACCTGATTCCATAGTCTCATGAATAAAACATTGTTTTCAACTTGTGGTTCACTTGAAATATCCAGTTAATTTTACATTGAATATTGCTAAGCTGATCTTTTCATTTATGATACTGATAAAATTTGTTTTTTCAGTTCAAAGGTTTACAATTTTTAAACCAAGTTGGTTTCAATTCACTGTTAAAACATTTTCTCAACTCTCCTGCTCCCACCCTCATTATTACACAGAAAATATGTAAGTAGTATAATTACTCTTTCTTATCAAAGAAAACCATTTCATTCCTACATGTCTTATATGACAACCTATTCTACTTTGTTTTAATCCCAGACAGTATCAACTTTTTTATAAACTCAAAGAAGTTTTCCTTCTTCATTTATCACATTTCTGTTTTTTCTCTGATCTTCTTACCTGACTTCACCAATGAATGAAATTCTAGCTTAAATTCCTAGTCCTCAATTGTTGAGTTTTTAATAATAACTGCCCTATAATTGTGGAGAAGGAAATGGCAACCCACAACCCACTCCAATGTTCTTGCCTGGAGAATCCCATGGATGGAGAAGCCTGGTAGGCTGCAGTCCATGGGGTTGCACAGAATCAGACACGACTGAAGCGACTTAGCAGCAGCAGCAGCAGCCCTATAATTGGGATCTCCAGTCTATAACTCAATTTTGCCAAATTGGATTATTTTATCTGCTCTGGGATTTTAGAAACAAGATTTGTATCATGTTCTCCATCTCTTACTCTGAAGCATGTTTCCTGAAGGGCAAGAGAATTCATACTTTTGAAAATCACAGTATACATGTGGCTTTTTACTCAATATTTTAGTACAGGTCCTGGTACATTTTCTGCCTGATAGTAAAAGTTTGGCATGTATCTTTTGAGAAAGACTGAAATTCTGCCAAACATTACAGTATTAACCCTGTGACTCCCTGCATTACCCTCAAACACTTACCTCAACAGTATTAATCATAGAGCCATTCTTATTTCATTCTGTATTGAAGATATTTGACTCAACCTGGACACTGTCCATCAACGTTTTTACCTCAGTGGGCTTTTTCAACACATGTTGAAATAGGTCACACGTTCTGATCTACATTTAGATGTGCTTTTCTATGAAGCCATCTTCAGAATAACAATGTCTAGCCTGAATACTTTTTCTTCAAGCCTCCAACTTCACCTAATTCTTCTTCTATTTTGCTGTTTTTTTGGCTTGGTCTTTCCCACCAGAAACTATTCTACTACTCAGCTGGTTATTTCAAATCCCATTGAAATGTGTTAATTGTTTTAATTAAATATTTTATAAGTAAAGATATTTAAATGTATTTCAAAGACATAACAAAGAATAATAAAATAAAACCACCAATTACTGTGGCATTGCCTCTGTGCCATTCTATGATTCCAAGGAAACACACCACCTAAGCTAAACCCTACCTTGAATTTTATGATAGCACTTTCATTTTCTTGCTTTCTTCAAACACACACAAGCACACATGCACACACACACACACACACACACACTGTATATTTTTAACTTTATAAATGGAATCATGCTGTGTAAAACCTTTTGCAATTTCCTCTTAATGATGAATATTATCTTTATTAGGTTTATCTGTGGAGATGCATATGGCTATAACTTCTTTATTCACATTATAATATATCAAAATGCATCCTAACATTGATTCTGCTTTTCACTGAATTAGCTTTGTGTCTGCTACTATTCTAGTTACCTCTATTCAAGACAAAACAATTGCCTAGGATAAGGTCAAATTCATGCCTTACACATCATTTAGTTTTCTGTGAGTAAGGAGAATAAAAATCCAATGAAGTTTAAAACAATCACTGGGTAAGCTGATCAGATGCAAGACCAAGTAGAAACAGTGACATCTAAAGTCACATTTTCCTATGCAAAAAAAAAAAAAAAAAGCGTGCCTGAGAGGGTTAGGAAAGCAAACTTCTGACTCAAGTTGCCTAGATTATACCTGTAATCTAGAGAAAGCTTTCATCTCTCTCTTTTTTTTTTTTCTTAGTTTCTCCTCTCATTTTAGAGACTAAACTTGTTCATACATCAAAATTTTATTTTATTATTCAATTGAATAACTTTTTTGAAATTGCACTGGAGAGTAAGATTATCATGAATATTATACACATCAAATACCTTAAAGAGGCCTTGGCAATGTGTTCTGATGGTTATGATTTTTGGAAAATTTGAAACAAACAACAGCAGAAAGGTTTATCTATGAATATCAATACATTTTCTCTTTTCTATGATAGCATTAGAGTTAGGACTATTGCTGGGAGATTCCACAACAAGTATATTGAATTGAGATTGAGATATGAATTGAGATCACACTATGTCTATGTTCCAGGGATATACTCTTTTGATTTGTAGTAGTTTTCTCTATAGTTAGATATTGTTAGTCACAGAAGTCACGGTAGATATGTTAATAATGAAAATGTTGAAATGATTTCAGGAAAACTATTGCTTCTGTTCACTCTAAAAATTAATCCAGCATTTTGACCCTAAAGAAGCAGGACCAGAGATGGAGTCTGAATATGGAAAATATTTTCTTTTTTTTAAATTTTATTTTTAAAATTTAAAATATTATATTAGTTTTGCCAAATATCGAAATGAATCCACCACAGGTATACATGTGTTCCCCATCTTGAAACCTCCACCCTCCTCCCTCCCCATACCATCCCTCTGGGTCGTCACAGTGCACCAGCCCCAAGCATTCAGTATTGTGCATCGAACCTGGACTGGCGACTCATTTCATACATGATATTATACATGTTTCAATGTCATTCTCCCAAATGATCCCACCCTCTCTCTCTCCCACAGAGTCCATAAGACTGTTCTATACATCAGGGTCTCTTTTGCTGTCTCGTACACACGGTTATTGTTACCATCTTTCTAAATTCCATATATATGCGTTAGTATACTGTATTGGTGTTTTTCTTTCTGGCTTACTTCACTCTGTATAATAGGCTCCAGTTTCATCCACCTCATTAGAACTGATTCAAATGTATTCTTTTTAATGGCTGAGTAATACTCCATTGTGTATATGTACCACTACTTTCTTATCCATTCATCTGCTGATGGACATCTAGGTTGCTTCCATGTCCTGGCTATTATAAACAGTGCTGCGATGAATATTGGGGTACACGTGTCTCTTTCCCTTCTGGTTTCCTCAGTGTGTATGCCCAGCAGTGGGATTGCTGGATCATAAGGCAGTTCTATTTCCAGTTTTTTAAGGAATCTCCACACTGTTCTCCATAGTGGCTGTACTAGTTTGCATTCCCACCAACAGTGTAAGAGGGTTCCCTTTTCTCCACACCCACTCCAGCATTTATTGCTTGTAGACTTTTGGATCGCAGCCATTCTGACTGGCGTGAAATGGTACCTCATAGTGGTTTTGATTTGCATTTCTCTGATAATGAGTGATGTTGAGCATCTTTTCATGTGTTTGTTAGCCATCTGTATGTCTTCTTTGGAGAAATGTCTATTTAGTTCTTTGGCCCATTTTTTGATTGGGTCATTTATTTTTCTGGAATTGAGCTGTAGGAGTTGCTTGTATATTTTTGAGATTAGTTGTTTGTCCATGGCTTCATTTGCTATTATTTTCTCCCATTCTGAAGGCTGCCTTTTCACCTTGCTCATAGTTTCCTTTGTTGTGCAGAAGCTTTTAAGTTTAATTAGGTCCCATTTGTTTATTTTTGCTTTTATTTCCAATATTCTGGGAGGTGGGTCATAGAGGATCCTGCTGTGATGTATGTCAGAGAGAGTGTTTTGCCTACGTTCTCCTCTAGGAGTTTTATAGTTTCTGGTCTTATGTTGAGATCTTTAATCCATTTTGAGTTTATTTTTGTGTATGGTGTTAGAAAGTGGTCTAGTTTCATTCTTTTACAAGTGGTTGACCAGATTTCCCAGCACCACTTGTTAAAGAGATTGTCTTTAATCCATTGTATATTCTTGCCTCCTTTGTCAAAGATAAGGCGTCCATATGTGCATGGATTTATCTCTGGGCTTTCTATTTTGTTCCATTGATCTATATTTCTGTCTTTGTGCCAGTACCATACTGTCTTGATAACTGTGGCTTTGTAGTACAGCCTGAAGTCAGGTAGGTTGATTCCTCCAGTTCCATTCTTCTTTCTCAAGATAGCTTTGGCTATTCGAGGTTTTTTGTATTTCCATACAAATTGTGAAGTTATTTGTTCTAGCTCTGTGAAGAATACCGTTGGTAGCTTGATAGGGATTGCATTGAATCTATAAATTGCTTTGGGTAGTATACTCATTTTCACTATATTGATTCTTCCAATCCATGAACATGGTATATTTCTCCATCTATTAGTGTCCTCTTTGATTTCTTTCACCAGTGTTTTATAGTTTTCTATATATAGGTCTTTAGTTTCTTTAGGTAGATATATTCCTAAGTATTTTATTCTTTCTGTTGCAATGGTGAATGGAATTGTTTCCTTAGTTTCTCTTTCTGTTTTCTCATTATTACTGTATAGGAATGCAAGGGATTTCTGTGTGTTGATTTTATATCCTGAAGCTTTACTATAGTCATTGATTAGTTCTAGTAATTTTCTGGTGGAGTCTTTAGGGTTTTCTAAATAGAGGATCATGTCATCTGCAAACAGTGAGAGTTTTACTTCTTCTTTTCCAATTTGGATTCCTTTTATTTCTTTTTCTGCTCTGATTGCTGTGGCCAAAACTTCCAAAACTATGTTGAATAGTAATGGTGAGAGTGGGCACCCTTGTCTTGTTCCTGACTTTAGAGGAAATGCTTTCAATTTTTCACCATTGAGGAAAATGTTTGCTGTGGGTTTGTCATATATAGCTTTTATTATGTTGAGGTATGTTCCTTCTATTCCTGCTTTCTCGAGGTTTTTTATCATAAATGGATGTTGAATTTTGTCAAAGGCTTTCTCTGCATCTATTGAGATAATCATATGGTTTTTATTTTTCAATTTGTTAATGTGGTGTATTACATTGATTGATTTGCGGATATTGAAGAATCCTTGCATCCCTGGGATAAAGCCCACTTGGTCATGGTGTATGATCTTTTTAATGTGTTGTTGGACTCTGATTGCTAGAATTTTGTTAAGAATTTTTGCATTTATGTTCATCAGTGATATTGGCCTGTAGTTTTTTTTTTTTGGGATCTTTGTCAGGTTTTGGTATTAGGGTGATGGTGGCCTCATAGAATGAGTTTGGAAGTTTACCTTCCTCTGCAATTTTCTGGAAGAGTTTGAGCAGGATAGGTGAAGCCATCTGGACCTGGGCTTTTGTTTGCTGGAAGATTTCTGATTACAGTTTCAATTTCCGTGCTTGTGATCGGTCTGTTAAGATTTTCTATTTCTGCCTGGTCCAGTTTTGGAAAGTTGTACTCTTCTAAGAATTTGTCCATTTCTTCCACGTTGTCCATTTTATTGGCATATAATTGCTGGTAGTAGTCTCTTATGATCTTTTGTATTTCTGTGTTGTCTGTTGTGATCTCTCCATTTTCATTTCTAATTTTATTGATTTGATTTTTCTCCCTTTGTTTCTTGATGAGTCTCGCTAATGGTTTGTCAATTTTAATTATCCTTTCAAAGAACCAGCTTTTGGCTTTGTTGATTTTTGCTTTTGTCTCTTTTGTTTCTTTTGCATCTATTTCTGCCCTAATTTTTAAGATTTCTTTCCTTCTACTAACCCTGGGGTTCTTCATTTCTTCCTTTTCTAGTTTCTTTAGGTGTAGAGTTAGGTTATTTATTTGACTTGTTTCTTGTTTCTTGAGGTATGCCTGAATTGCTATGAACTTTCCCCTTAGGACTGCTTTTACAGTGTCCCACAGGTTTTGGGTTGTTGTGTTTTCATTTTCATTCGTTTCTATGCAAATTTTGATTTCTTTTTTGATTTCTTCTGTGATTTGTTGGTTATTCAGCAGCGTGTTGTTCAGCCTCCATATGTTGGAATTTTTAATAGTTTTTCTCCTGTAATTGAGATCTAATCTTACTGCATTGTGGTCAGAAAAGATGCTTGGAATGATTTCTATTTTTTTGAATTTACCAAGGCTAGATTTATGGCCCAGGATGTGATCTATCCTGGAGAAGGTTCCAAGTGCGCTTGAGAAAAAGGTGAAATTCACTGTTTTGGGATGGAATGTCCTATAGATATCAATTAGGTCTAACTGGTCTATTGTATCGTTTAAAGTTTGTGTTTCCTTGTTAATTTTCTGTTTAGTTGATCTATCAATAGGTGTGAGTGGGGTATTAAAGTCTCCCACTATTATTGTTAATTTCTCCTTTCATACTTGTTAGCATTTGTCTTACCTATTGTGGTGCTCCTGTGTTGGGTGCATATATATTTATAATTGTTATATCTTCTTCTTGGATTAATCCTTTGATCATTATGTAGTGACCATCTTTGTCTCTTTTCACAGCCTTTGTTTTAAAGTCTATTTTATCTGATATGAGTATTGCTACTCCTGCTTTCTTTTGGTCTCTATTTGCATGGAAAATCTTTTTCCAGCCCTTCACTTTCAGTCTGTATGTGTCCCCTGTTTTGAGGTGGGTCTCTTGTAGACAACATATGTAGGGGTCTTGTTTTTGTATCCATTCAGCCAGTTTTTGTATCCATTCTTTGTGTTTTGGTTGGGGCATTCAACCCATTTACATTTAAGGTAATTACTGATAAGTATGATCCCATTGCCATTTACTTTATTGTTTTGGGTTCGAATTTATACACCATTTTTGTGTTTCCTGTCTAGAGAATATCCTTTAGTATTTGTTGGAGAGCTGGTTTCGTGGTGCTGAATTCTCTCAGCTTTTGCTTGTCTGAGAAGCTTTTGATTTCTCCTTCATATTTGAATGAGATTCTTGCTGGGTACAATAATCTGGGCTGTAGGTTATTTTCTTTCATCATTTTAAGTATGTCTTGCCATTCCCTCCTGGATTGAAGAGTTTCTATTGAAAGATCAGCTGTTATCCTTATGGGAATTCCCTTGTGTGTTATTTGTTGTTTTTCCCTTGCTGCTTTTAGTATTTGTTCTTTGTGTTTGATCTTTGTTAATTTGATTAATATGTGTCTTGGGGTGTTTTGCCTTGGGTTTATCCTGTTTGGAACTCTCTGGGTTTCTTAGACTTGGGTGATTATTTCCTTCCCCATTTTAGGGAAGTTTTCAACTATTATCTCCTCAAGTATTTTCTCATGGTCTTTCTTTTTGTCTTCTTCTTCTGGGACCCCTATGATTCGAATGTTGTAGCGTTTAATATTGTCCTGGAGGTCTCTGAAATTGTCCTCATTTCTTTTAATTCATTTTTCTTTTATCCTCTCTGATTCACTTATTTCTACCATTCTATCTTCTAATTCACTAATCCTATCTTCTGCCTCTGTTATTCTACTATTTGTTGCCTCCAGAGTGTTTTTTAATTTCATTTATTGCATTATTCATTATATATTGACTCTTTTTTATTTCTTCTAGGTCCTTGTTAAACCTTTCTTGCATCTTATCAATCCTTGTCTCCAGACTATTTATCTGTGATTCCATTTTGATTTCAAGATTTTGGATCAATTTCACTATCATTATTCGGAATTCTTTATCAGGTAGATTCCCTATCTCTTCCTCTTTTGTTTGGTTTGGTGGGCATTTATCCTATTCCTTTATCTGCTGGGTATTCCTCTGTCTCTTCATCTTGTTTAAATTGCTGAGTTTGGGGTGTCCTCTCCGTATTCTGGCAGTTTGTGGAGTTCTCTTTATTGTGGCGTTTCCTTGCTGTTTGTGGGTTTGTACAGGTGGCTTGTCAAGGTTTCTTGGTTAGGGAAGCTTGTATCGATGTTCTGGTGGGTGGAGCTGTATTTCTTCTCTCTGGAGTGCAATGAAGTGTCCAGTAATGAGTTATGAGATGTCTACGGTTTTGGGGTGACTTTGGGTAGCCTGTATCTTGGAGCTCAGGGCTGTGTTCCTTTGTTGCTGGAGAATTTGCTTGGTATGTCTTGCCCTGGAACTTGTTGGCCCTTGTGTAGTGCTTGGTTTCAGTGTAGGTATGGAGGCGTTTGATGAGCTCCTGTCAATTAATGTTCCTTGGAGTCAGGAGTTCCCCGGAGTCAGGGTTTGGACTTAAGCCTCCTGCTTCCAGTTATCGGTCTTATTTTTACAGTAGTTTCAAAACTTCTTCTTCTATACAGCACCATTGATAAAACATCTACATTAAAGATGAAAAGTTTCTCTACAGTGAGGGTCACCCAGAGAGATTCACAGCGTTACATGGAGAAGAGAAGAGGGAGGAGGGAGTTAGAGGTGACCCGAATGAGATGAGGTGAATCAATAGAGGAGAGAGTGGGCTAGCCAGTAATCACTTCCTTATGTGCACTCCACAACTGGACCACTCAGAGATGTTCACGGAGTTATACAGAGAAGAGAAGAAGGAGGAAGGAGACAGAGGTGGCCAGGAGGATAAAAGTGGGGAATGAAAAGGAGGGAGACAGATCCAGCCAGTAATCAGTTACCTAAGAGTTCTCCACCATCTGGAACACACAGAAATTCACAGAGTTGGGTAGAGTAGAGAGGGGTTAGGGAGGAGACACAAGCAACCTGGTGGAGAAAAAGGAGAGTTCAAAGGGAGGGAAAGCAGTCAAGCCAGTAATCTCGCTCACTAGTGAAAAATGGGTACTGAAGATTGGGTTCTTAAAGGTACAAAATTGGTAAAAAATACATAAAAGCAAAAATTAAAAATCTAGAGTGGAGTTTGGAATTTCAAAAACATGATGTTAAAGAAAAGAAGAAAAAGAAAAAAAAAACTAACAAACAAAAACAAAAAAGGTCACAAAAGTTATAAAGAAAATATAGGTACAAAATTGATAACTAATACCAAAAAGCATAAATTAAAAATCTAGAGTAGAGTTTGGAATTTCAAAAATATAGTGTTAAAAAAAAAGAAGAAAAAGAAAGAGAGAAAAAACAAACAAACAAACAAAAACAAACAAAGTCCCAAAAATTATAAAGAAAATACAGGTACAAAATTGATAACAAATACCAAAAAGCATAAATTAAAAATCTAGAGTAGAGTTTGGGATTTCAGATATACAATGTTACATAAAAGAAGAAGAGAAAGAAACAGAGAGGGGGAAAAAAAATCACAGAAATTATAAAAAAAAACTATAGGTACAAAATTGATAACAAATACCAAAAATACAATGCTAAAGAAAAGAAGAAAAAAAACAAGGTCAAAAAAAATTATAAAAAAGAGGGAAAGGGTGGGAAGATTTGGGAGAATGGCAATGAAACATGTAAAATATCATGTAGGAAACGAGTTGCCAGTCCAGGTTTGATGCACGATGCTGGATGCTTGGGGCTGGTGCACTGGGACGACCCAGAGGGATGGTATGGGGAGGGAGGAGGGAGGAGGGTTCGGGATGGGGAACACATGTATACCTGTGGCGGATTCATTTTGATATTTGGCAAAACTAATACAATTATGTAAAGTTTAAACATAAAATAAAATTAGAAAAAAAGAGAAAAAAAAGAAAAAAAAATATGTATATATGGTTTGCTTTTTTAAAAAAAAGGGTCTTTTTTTTGCAAAGTAATAGGTTATAAAAGTGAAAATTAAAGGAATAATAGAGGACTTAAAATTTTTTTTAATAATTAAAAGAAAGAAAGAATGATCGTAAAAATAGTAAAAATATATCTAGGACTTTCTCTGGTTTTGTTGTGAGTATTGTGGGTTCAGTTCATTCTCAGCTAGTTCCTTGGTCTGACTTATATTTCTCAAGATCTATAGGCCCCTTCCTATGTAGTTGGTACTAACCACAGGGTTTTAATCTATTGCCTGTAGCTCCCAAGGCGGTTCCCTCTGTTAAAGCTTCTTCTGTTTGCTGGTCTCTTCAGTGTCTGGTTTCCGCCCTGACACAAAGGGGACGGTGGAGGACACTTTTTTTTTTTTTTTTTTAGGCTCACTTGTTCAGTCGTGCTGTGGGGAGGGAAGGAGGGATGCTGCAAACAAATAACACTGGCGTGTGCTCGCAGTGCCTCAGGCACAGTGGGTCTGCCCCCGCTCACAGTGTGTAGCCTCCCTGCTCACACTGCTCAGGTTCTAGGTTGCTCTGCCGGGAACCATCCGTGGCCGGCCCTGGGCTGCCTGCACTTCCCAGGTCCAAGCCGCTCAGGTTCAGGCGCTCGGGTAGTCCTCAGAGGCGCAGACTCAGTTGGGCCTGCGTTTTGTGCCCTTCCCAGGTCTGAGCAGCTCAGGTGATGAGGTGTTTGGCGAGCGTGATTGCTGCGACTTATCGCCTCCCTGCCACTCGGTTATCTAGGTGTACAACCAGCGCACCTTCTCAGGAAGATGTTGACCGTCCAGACCCCCAAGAAGTTTTAGTTAGCAAAGAAGCCTGCTTACAGTTTTATAGATAATGTCTCTCTGGGGCTGCGATGGCCCCCTTCTGGCTCTGGCTGCCTGTCACCGGAGGGGGATGGTCTGCAGCCGGCTATCTCTGTTCAGTCCTTTGTTCCGTGCGCGGGCCTGGCGGTGTCTTAGGTTAGGGGTGGCTTTTCTCGTGGTAGATATCCCACAGTCTGGTTTGCTAGCCCAAATTATTTCGCTCAGATAGCGCCCAGGGTATTCAGGCCAGATCTTTACTCTAAGCGATGCAGCCCGCGCCCCACCTCCCTGCCCAACCCCCGCTTGCTAGTGGCATGTGCAGGTGTCTGCACTGCTTCTCCACTGGGGGAGTTACCGTAGGGCTCGAAATCTGTGGGTTTTAATTGTTTATTTATTTTTCCTCCCTGTTATGTTGCCCTCTGTGCTTCCAAGGCTTGGCACAGATTCGGCAATGAGAAGGTTTCCTGGTGTTTGGAAACTTCTCTCTTTTTAAGACTCCCTTCCCAGGACGGAACTCCATCCCTCCCTCTTTTGTCTCTTTTTTTGTCGTTTATATTTTTTCCTACCTCCTTTCGAAGACTTGGGTTGCTTTTCTGGGTGCCTGATGTCCTCTGCCGGTATTCAGAAGTTGTTTTGTGGAATTTACTCGGTGTTTAAATGTTCTTTTGATGAATTTGTTGGGGAGAAAGTGTTCTCCCCGTCCTACTCCTCCACCATCTTAGCTCCTCCAGAAAATATTTTCTGAATGCAAAATAAGTATGTGGAGAGTGGAGGGAAATGGAGAATTGAAACACACAAAGCCAAAAGCAAATTACTGAGTAATTCTTTCAATTGCCAAACAATTAAGTAAAAAACTCAGATTTTCAGATTCCAAGTTAAATAAATTTTTTCCTCCTGTCAGAAATACATTGATACATGATAAAGAAGGATACAGTTTCAAATAAATTAGACAACAAAATAATTTCTGCATCTGTAATATACAAAATAAGTAGAACTTATTTTAGCAATGAGAAGTAAAGTGAAAGTTTTGGTTGTTGTTCTGTCACTAAGTCCTTTCTGACTCTTTGTGAACCCATGGACTGCACCATGAAAGGCTTCCATATCCTTCACTATCTCCCAGAGTTTGCTCAAACTCATGTCCATCGAGTCAGTGATGCAATCCAACCATCTCATTCTCTGTCTCCCACTTCTTCTCCTGCCCTTAATCTTTCCTAGTATCAGAGTCTTTTCCAATGAGTCTTTTTTTTTTTTTTTTTAGATCATTCTAAAGTCAGCAATTCACTGAGTGGAATATACATTTTGAACAGAAATAAAGTAGTCTTGAATTATTTGCTAATCTAACTAACAAATATTCTTTTCACATTGGAAAATATTTATTTTTTTACTGATTTCACACAAAATACTGATATTGACAAAGATAACATATTCATAATAAGCCACTGCAATGAGTAGACATGAATGACAAATTGTCTAAAAAGTATTGTCAATTCAAAGTGTTGAACATGAGTCATTCCAAAAGAATACCTGAAATACTCAGAAATCTTACAATATATGAAAGAAACCTGGTAAATGTTTTCTTAACTTTGACAGCAATCCAAAATGTTGTATGGCTTTACCACAAATAGTGAGGCTAAGAGAATCTTTTCTGAAACTCTCAGACCAAAAAAAAAAAAAAAAAAAAACAACCTAATAGGAAGACTGAATTATCTTTCTATTCTATTTATACAATAAGTGACAAGACCATTGTCATAGAAAGATATGGTCAAATAAAAAGTAACCAGAACAAAATAGAATTTTAGAGATATTTTAATAAAATATTTTTCTGTATTTGGCATCTTTTATGTCTTTGCTTGATTTTTTCAAATATATAACTAGTAATTATTTCTTATTCTAATAAAATTCACTTTAATACTTTATTTTATACTTGTTATTTTGTGTTTTTGAAGGTTTCCCAAACTACATATTTATTACTTTGCTATTTTTTTTTTTTTTTTTTTTTGGCTGAACCATATGGCACGTGGAATCTTACTTTCCTGACCAGGGTTTCAAGTCACACTCCTGCATTGGAAGTTGCCAAGTCTTAACCACTGGATCACCAGGAAAGTCCATCCAAGTTACATAAACTTCTATTCTACATAATCTCAATTTATACCCATCACATAGTAGTTACAAGATAAATATTAGCAAATATTAGCATTCATAGCTAATTTATACATGTGTATGTATGTATGTGGGATTCCCAGGTAGCACAGTGATAAAGAATCCACCTGCCAATGCAGGAGAGGCAAGATCCATGCGTTCAATCCTGGGTCAGGAAGATCCCCTGGAGTAGGAAATGGCAACTCAATCCAATATTCTTGCCTGGAAAATTCCATGCACAGAGGAGCCTGGTAGGCTATAGTCTATGGGGTCATAAAGAATTGAACCTGGCTTAATGACTGAGCACACACACACACTTATATCTACAAATATGGGTGATTGTGCATTTGTTTCATGTACATAGAGATGTTAGTGAAAAACTATTGTGTATTTTTATAAATATTCACTTTAAATTTCATGTATTCTCCATGTTTATATTTCAGATAATTTTTTAGTTTGCATTTGGATTAAGCTGAGTAACAAAATAAAGGCATAAATGATTTTTAATCCATACAGTCAGACTGAACAAGAATAGAAAGTTTATGTAAGACCAGTAGTCTCCATAAAATGAATCACAAATACTACTTTGCCCAGAGTAAAAGAATACAATGTAATTACCAATATGTGTGCATATATATATATATATATATATATATATATATCGGTGAAGGCAATTGCACCCCACTCCAGTACTCTTGCCTGGAAAATCCCATGGATGGAGGAGCCTGGTAGGCTGCAGTCCATGGGGTCACAAAGAGTCAGACACGACTGGGCGACTTCACTTTCATTTTTCATTTTCATACATTGGAGAAGGAAATGGCAACCCACTCCAGTATTCTTGCCTGGAGAATCCCAGGGACGGGGGAGCCTGGTGGGCTGCCATCTATGGGGTCTCACAGAATTGGGCACAACTGAAGTGACTTAGCAGCATATATATATATGTGTATATATATATATATATATACACACACATGCATACTTAAAAATAAGAGAATTTTTAAAATAGACTTGAAGCAGGAACCACAGTATTTAAAATCCTGAATTGTAGAGAGGAAAATACAGTTTTCAAATATGAATGTATTCATGGATATATGCCATGACAATTTTTGACTCAAATCTAACATGTTTGCATAACTATCAAAGTATTCTATAAGCTTCTGAGTTATGAACAGAGACAGTTTATATCAGAACTATATCACCTGGAATTCTTCTACTCATGCTACAAGGTAAAAATAAAAGCAATGTTTGCTGCACTGTGTTGGACACATTGTCTTGAAAAGAATTGGTATCAATTTTTGAAGTTTCAAGAATGAAACTTAAAAATATAGCTTGTCAGAAAAACATACTGTAGATGTTTGTGATACTGCAGTAGAATAAGTGTTTCATGTTATTAGAACAGATGACAGTTCAATCTAGTGAAAACAATGCCATCTGAAATATATTAGATCTATGTATTATCTGTTTTACATAAAATAGATTTTACACGAATGTACACACAGCATGGGTATACATGTAATTTAACACTTCAAAAGTTAATGTCTTTGTCATTATTCACAATAGAAAGTACGAAAAGCAATTTTGTGGTGGCTTTAAAAATATTTTAAAATGACTATATGACAGTTATGTCATGTTGTTTTATATATCACAAAGATAGTCATTTGACACAGCATGAAACAAAGTGTTATTGCTGGGTCTACTATAATTCAGTATCATTTGTTCAAAGTCCTTCAAACAAGTAGTGATTTAGAGAAAAGTATTATAAACTCCAGAATCAAAAGGCCTAACTTTGAATCTTGATCCTGCCCTTTAAAGGTTGTGTGATCTTAAGCAAATTGACTGACTTCTCTGTACCACTTTTTTTTGCTATGAAACTGTCAATAATATTTGCCTTTTAAGTTTCATTGTCAGAACTAAATCAAATATGAAAAGGCACAGTATGCGCTATGTACTCTCATCTTTGTTGAAATTTCAGGCTCACTTCTCCTTTATTCCTTCCATACAACCTCATGGGAAAAAATTATTAGTAATGAAGGCAATAATAACAATATTAAAAGAGGCACAATCTATATACAACCTTATGCTATAGATTTTTTTTCATAGAAGGAACAAAAATGTCAAAATCTTTTTTCAATGCTCTTGAGTTTTCAGGGAACTTATGGAAAATTACCAAGGAGGCCATTTTGTCTATAATAATCTAACTTAAGACATTGACAAACAATTATAGATACATATGTTCAACTGGAAAAAGCTAGTATAGAGAATAGAAGCCAGCTATAATGTCTGTATCTTCCTGGAATGGGTTCATTATGTATACACTTCAAAGAAATTCAGCAATAGTAAATATTTTGCAGACAATTTGGTATCTAGTGTTTATCATATATCAGTGAAAGTGCTAATACTTTAAAGTTTCTCTCTATATCTACGTATGTGAATATGTTTATTCTAGCCCAAAATGAATTCAGGACAATTAAGAAAAACAAACCAAGCAAAAGCATATGGTGAGGAAGAGCTGCTCTTTCCATCCAGATGTGAAGGAAGAAAGATGAGTAAAGAAAATCATTGAACCACATATGTTTAATGCTCTGGTCTCTATTTTAATCATAACAGGAGAAAAGTCATGAATGAAAACCTGACTAGAAGTAAAATCAATAGGAGTCCTAAATTACCACAAGTCAAACATCTCAATGCCTTGAGAATGAATAAATATAGTCAAATATATGACTGAAAGAAGTAAGCAAAGACAGGTTTGAAAAATGCTTCTTTATTTTCATGGAAAATAAAATGAAGATATCAAACTTTTGGAAAAAGAAAAAAAAAACTTTATTAGTTTTTCCTAAAGAAGAGAAAGGAGTTATGTAAAGGAGTATATAACTATACTATACTACATAAGAAAACAATTTTAATCAATTGTCAATATGCCTACCAAAATGTTTAAATAAAAACTCAAACATAGGTACTGTTTACAGGTGTCTTATTCTTCCTATCTGAATAGACTTGCAGATAAAAATTCAAATTAAACAGCACCAAATGTGCTCCAGGCATATATAGCAATCATATTGGCATGCTATTTCTTTAGTCTTCTCAAGAATTCTGTGAGATATCAATTTTACATTTTTGGGGTGAGGAAAATGAGGTGTGAAAAAACAAGTAACTTGCATAAAGTTATCATACCCTTATGAAATGACAGTATTTGCTTCTTCATTTTGTGAAAGTCTGTATACAATTGGAAATCTCCAAAATATTTGGTATTCAGTTCAGTTCAGTCGCTCGGTCGTGCCCGACTCTTTGCAACCCCACGAACTGCAGCATGCCAGGCCTCCCTGTCCATCACCAAGTGCCAGAATCTACCCAAACCCATGTCCATTGAGTTGGTGATGCCATCCAACCATCTCATCCTCTATCGTCCCCTCTCCTCCTGCCCTCAATCTTTCCCAGTATCAGAGTCTTTTCAAATGAGTCAGCTCTTCACATCAGGTGGCCAAAGCATTGGAGTTTCAGCTTCAACATCAGTCCTTCCAATGAACACTCAGGACTGATGTCCTTTAGGATGGACTGGTTGGATCTCCTTGCAGTCCA
The DNA here is from genome assembly GCF_002263795.3 of Bos taurus. Taxonomy (NCBI): domain Eukaryota; kingdom Metazoa; phylum Chordata; class Mammalia; order Artiodactyla; family Bovidae; genus Bos; species Bos taurus. The sequence goes on from NC_037330.1 coordinate 72,294,026, forward strand.
AGGTACAAAGAGTCTTTTCCAACACCACAGTTAAAAAGCATCAATTATTCAGTGCTCAGCTTTCTTTATAATTCAACTCTCACATCCATACATGACTACTGGAAAAACCATAGCCTTGACTAGACGGACCTTTGTTGACAAAGTAATGTCTCTGCTTTTTAATATGCTGTCTAGGTTGGTCATAACTTTCCTTCCAAGGAGTAAGTAATTTCATGGCTGCAATCACCATCTGCAGTGATTTTGGAGCCTCCCCCCCAAAAAATAAAATCAGCAACTGTTTAATTCACCAGTAGTATTAGCAGGGTCTATCACTGACTCAATGGACGTGAGTCTGAGTGAACTCCGGGAGTTGGTGATGGACAGGGAGGCCTGGTGTGCTGCGATTCATGGGGTCGCAAAGAGTCGGACAGGACTGAGCAACTGAACTGAACTGAAATGAATAGGTTTCTTTGTGGATGTATTAGTAATTTTCGGTTCCTTTTAGCAGATTACATTTTTTGATCAGTTTAAGTAACTCTGTTTCCCAGGACCCTATTTAATAAAACTGTCAAGTCTATTGCTATCAAATTGTTTATAATGTTTCTCTATTGTTTTGAATGTCCATAGAATCATTGGTTATACATTCATTCCAGTTATTGGTAGCTTGTGCCTTCCCTCTTGTTTATTTCAATCTTGCTAATGATAAGATTTTTCAATAATATTAATCCTTTCACATAATGAAATTTTGAGTTTTCATTTTTCTTTATTTTTTCCTATTTCATTTATTTCTACTCTTACCATTACCATATATTTTCTTCTATTTAATTTGTATTTAATTTGGGAGTCTTTTCTCTTTTTTTTCCCTCTTCAAAGTGGAAATACAGATCACTGTCAATAATATACAGCTTCATCCTCACAAGTAGAGATAAAGTGGAGATCACCTTAGAGTGAAAGGGCCTTACAATTATTAAGAAGGTATAAATTTGATGGCATAGGACTGGGCTAAATTAGGAAATAATGATGTTAATGTAAATATATTATTCAGCTGCTAAAAGTTCCAATTACGTTCAGAGAGCAGAAAAATACTGTTTTTGTTAGAGGCAATTTTTGAAGCAGTTTGGTCCAAGAAGGCAAACTGTATTAATCACCAACCTCTGGCTTTTTTTGAAGACCTCTGATTTCAGAAACACCAGTATCTGTTGAATAATACGAGAGCACAGTTGCAAATTGAAGTTTGAAAATTTTTTATAAGAATTAGAAGCATATTTCTCACCAGTACTATTATAGTTGGTCTAGAAAATTGCTTAAGAACAATTCTAGAGAATAGATCAAAAACATTTTTGTAGTGGAAAATTGTAATACTAAGGGCTATTGTTATTTAGTCCCTAAATTTTGTCTTACTCTTTGTGACCCTATGTACTGCAGCATGCCAGGGTTCCCTGTCCTTCACTTTCTCCCAGAATTTACTCAAACTTATTTCCATTGAACCAGTGAGGCCATCCAGCCATCTCATTCTCTGTCACCCCCTTCTCCTCCTGCCCTTTGTCTTTCTCAGCTACAGGGTCTTTTCCAATGAGTTGGCTCATAACCCATATTTAACTGAGTACCTTTTATGTAACAGTGAAGGAATTCACATGAATTTATATATCTATATTCTCCACAATCTTATAAGGCAAATGACATACAAAAAAAGTGCACCCCTTGTCAAAGGTCATCAGCAAGTTAAGAGCATATCTGAGAATTACTATCAGACTTTCTGATTCAGGACTCATAAGTATTTCACCACTATCTGGGAGATCACATAGAATCCTGTTCTTTAGTTTCTATAGAGGTATATACATCAACTGGAGGGATTTGCCTAAAAATATGGTTATGTATTCATCTTTTCTGACCCTTCCTATACTTTTGAAAGCATAGATTTTACTGGTTTGGCACCAGGGGAAAAAAAAAAAGTTAGGGACTGAAGCATGTTATTTGTTAAACATACAGATCATACTGGAGTTTGGAAAAAACTCATAGATAGGATTCCTTTACAGGAATGCAGGTTCCAAGCTTTAAGTAACCCAATGTGGTGGTTCAGTCACTAAATCATGTCAACTCTTGTGACCCTGTGGACTATAGCCTGCCAGGCTCCTCCCTCCATGGGATTTTCCAGGCAAGAATACTGGAGTGGGTTGCCATTTCCTTCTCCAGAGTACCTTCCCAACCCAGGAATCGAAGCTGGGTATCCTTCATTGCAGGCGGATTCTTTACTGACTGAGCTATGAGGAAAGTAAGCCAATAGCATGGTTATATTTGATTGCTTGAATTCCCTTCCTGGCCTTGTAGTTTGAAAACAAACTTGAGAGATGAAGTTGTGACTCAGAGACAATCTATGAGTTGAGTTATGCATTTGCTGAAACTAAGAGAAGGAAGAAAAAAACACTAAAGAAAGCTAGAATAGAGGAAGAGTGGGAGGATCTGAAGTAAACACAGTAACTTGAATAAAAGATAGCAAATGCATCATCAGAAAAGGAGATAGGCTTGAGTAAAATATAGAATTAAGAGCCTAGAGTCAGGAGAAGAGAGGAAACTGTGGAAAAGAAAGCAGGACATATTAGGTCAAACATGAATGTGGATGAATATTCTTGAAGAATTAGAAAAAGAATTCTGATCTGGTGGCCTTGATTTTTATGTGTCATAATGCACAGTCTAATCAGACTTATCTAAAGAGACAAAAAAAGAATAGAATCTGTGGTTCCCTCTGAAAATGATAACTCTTTTAATATAATTGTCTCCGAACGAAAAATACAGCATTATGCCATTCTCTGTGGTCTTAATTTCTTAAATTTCTATCCATTAAGATTCCAGTTCCGCAGTCATGTTCTGTAATTTCTTATTTCTTCAATCAAAAGTTATTGAGTATTTAGACTATGCTAAGTTTTGTGCTGAAAGTCTGGTTCTGTAGTGATGACAAAAATACAATTTTTGCCCTCTTCAAGCTAAGAATAATTTGGAGACATACATGTAAATTATAAGACCACAATCCAACAAGTGCCACAAAAGCAATACAAAAACCAATTCCTAGTTTACTGGAGACTGGAAACATTCGATGAATAAATATTTAAAATTAAGATGAGATGAGACTAAAAAGAGCATCTGCTCAGAAATCAGGTACCCAAGAAAAGATTGGCAAGAAAGGAACCCAGCAAAGGAGGGGAGCAGTGCTAGGAACTGGCTAAAGATATAAACAACCAAAGGCCCTGAACTAGTTTTGTTTATCTTTTCCACAAAAAGAAAACAATAACAATAAAAACAAATGGCAGGGTTGCCAACTCAGATATGAAAATTGCCAATAAAAAGTGATACATCAGATATATTAGGAAAGAAACTTTGCTTTGAAAATGAATCGTGGACCCCTGTTATCACTGAAGCTTGTAATATAGCTCTAGAATATTTCAGCTACTTACTATTCCATCCTATCAGATTTAGAAAAATGACAGGCTGAGTGCTTAGCCTAAGCTGTTTCAGAAATTAATTCCAAATATTAAACCAAAAACTGCTACAACATATAAGGCATCATATAAGCTTGCTAAGCCAGAATGGTGACAGTAAAACTTGCAATGGTGCCACAGTGTTATAATCAATGTCTAATTGACTTATGAATAAAACAAAAATATTCCATCATATATTTTTCTATAGATCAAGAGCCTACTAAAACGTGTCAATTTATTTTTGGACTAGGGTGTATAGACAGATTAAGCATTTGCTATAGGTTAAAAAGTTCAATAGCTACTTTAAAAATATATTTATATTTGAGATACAGATTCTCATGGCACCCAACTACCAAATTTCTAGATTTCTAATTTCTAAATGAAGTCTGTATTTATATTTGACCAACATTGCACAACTACTTGTCCAGTATGGTAGGCAGTAAAATAACAAATGATATGGATATATTACCAACTAAATCAATGAAAAATACAAAGCTTTACTGTATAAGGTAAGTCACTTCAGTCTTGTCCAACTCTGTGCGACCCCGTAGACGGCAGCCCAGCAGGCTCCCCTGTCCCTGGGATTCTCCAGGCAAGAACACTGGAGTGGGTTGCCATTTCCTTCTCCAATGCATGAAAGTGAAAAGTGAAAGTGAAGTCGCTCAGTCGTGTCCGACTCTTCGTGACCCCATGGACTGCAGCCCACTAGGCTCCTCTGCCCATGGGATTTTCCAGGCAAGAGTACTGGAGTGGGGTGCCATTGCCTTCTCCGGTTACTGTATAGTAAGAAGTAAAACTTGAATAGGTGAAAATGATGCTATTCTGTAACTTAAAAATATATACTGGAATATATGCACACATAAACACACTCCCACATATATGGATAAATATATACTCACATTTTATTATTTTATTTGGGAAACAGGCTTTCTTTCATTTCAGGCACAGTATATTGGGGGAAGTTACTTTGTAATCTTATACATCATATTGTTTTCTTTATTTCACAAAGAAGCATGATTTAAATTATGCCAAACAGATGAGAATCGTATTGTAATATACATTCTAAACTTTTCTCTCTCAGTTACTCACTTCCATATTGCAACACATACTCACACCTTAGATCTTTGCCTACATATAGAATAGGCAGGATACAATTTCAGTTTGGCCATCAGTAGTTAATGCAACAAAATAAACAATTACTGAGACAGCTTCCCCACCACTGGGAACCCCATCACTCTTACGCATCATTTACCACAAGAGAGCTTCCACAAGAAGGTGACACGATCCCACCCATTGTCTATAGTTATTTGATCTAGGAATATAGAGACCTTACTGAATCTGAGATAGTCACAATCATCTCTGATAAATTAAAATTTAAAAGAAATATTATAATAGGATTTATGATAGCTAAATCACATTAATTGCTTTCGTCTCAACAGAAAAATCTGAAACTCCTTATACAGAGTCCATGAAGGAGGCCCTGTGGCTTGATTTTCCAACTTCTCCGTGGAAAATAGGGAGATTTTTAAACATGTATCCTGCTAACAATTTCCTTTTCTCTTAATGTTGCTAAACACCATTGGTTTGTCCCATTATCTTCCCCTGTGCACACACAACTGACCTTCTTGTTATCAAATTTCCACTTCAGTTCAGTCACTCAGTATGTCCGACTCTTTGCAACACCATGGACTGCAGCACGACAGGCTTCCCTGTCCATCACCAACTCCCAGAGCTTACTCAAACTCATGATCATTGAATTGATGATGCCTTATGGGGAAAAAAAAAAAAACAGTTTTTTCTTTTCTGTGGCCAATGATGATGAACAATCTTTGCTCTCAAAGCCCAAGCAAAGTTTCCTTTCTAGATCAGATAATATCAGTTTCTCCTTAATTACTTCACTTACTTGCAAGTTTCCTTTCATTTACAATATCCATTTTAGTTGAGTGTTGCTTATCTGTCAACACTGACTAGCGTATGGCTGTCCAAAATGTTCCAAAAAACATTTGTAAACCCATATCCATGCCCAACATATACAAGAAACATAACAAATTTACCTTTCTTCATTGATTCTGAAAGAGGTACAGCCATGGACAGTCCTAAAAAAATGAAATTAAAAAACAAAAAACTCACAAAAACAGAAGAAACACATTTAGTTTCTGAACAAGTAGCAGAAAAACAGCCCATGAGGAATTGCACCTTTGTAATGGGTGCTGTGGTTTCCTGCTTGGATGGCCCTTAAGAAGGACTCATTCCACCTGTTGGGAATGCCCACACCAAAGATAATACTCAGCTGTAAGTCATTTCGGGGAACTGTTCTTCATTGAAGAGAGGTACAATGCTCAAGGTCATAGATATGTCCTTCTTGGAGAAGCCTATATCCAACTGACTGGTATAAATACAGTACAGTTGGGGAAGGAAATGGCAACCCACTCCGGTATTCTTGCCTGGAAAATTTCATGGATGGAGGAGCCTGGTAGGCTACAGTCTATGGGGTCGCAAACAGTCAGACACAACTTAGCGACTTCACTTTCTTTCTATAGTTTCTTTTGGAGAAGGAAATGGCAACCCACTCCAGTGTTCTTGACTGGAGAATCCCATGGACAGGGGCCTGGTGGGCTGTGGTCTATGGGGTAGCAAAGAGTTGGACATGACTAAGCAACTAACGGAGAAGGCAATGGCACCCCACTCCAGTACTCTTGCCTGGAAAATCCTATGGACAGAGGAGCCTGGTAGGCTGCAGTCCATGGGGTCACTAAGAGTAGGACACGACTGAGCGAATTCACTTTCACTTTCACTTTTCACTTTCATGCATTGGAGAAGGAAATGGCAACCCACTCCAGTGTTCTTGCCTGGAGAATGCCAGGGACGAGGGAGCCTGCTGGGCTGCCGTCTATGGGGTCGTCGCACAGAGTTGGACACGACTGAAGCGACTTAGCAGCAGTAGCAGCAGCAGCAAGCAACTAACACATACACACACACACACACACGCACACAATACAGTACAGAAATCCAGTCCCCTCCCTACCATAAGAGGAAACTCTGAAGGGCCATCCCAGTTGCAGTGCTGCCCATGGACTTGACTGAAACTTTGCTGTGACTATACTGCCACAGAGCTTCTCCCACTGCCTGCTTGCATGTCCATCCCTTTCCTTATAGGTGCTGATTCTGACTCTGCTCCCTAATACATTTCCTGAACTCTGATCTCTTTCTCAGATTCTGCTTCTAGGGAACCTATCCTGCAACAAATACCTAGAAGAAAGAAATATATAGACATTTAATATGTACACAATATTGCATATTAATAAATACTAGCTACTTATTTTTAGCTCTTATATGTACAATGTCCATCATACTAAATATTTTAATTGCTAATACTGAATGCTTTAAATACTAATCCTAAATACTTTATTTGCAGTACTTTTGAGCTTTGGCATGTGCATTAAACTACAGATAAGTAAACTTTAGGCAATTTATTCTATATTGCTTAAGTGACAGAACTAAGAATCAAAACCAAATGAGTCTAACTAAAAGCCTACTTCCTTCATCACTTTGATATATACTATCTCAAATATCAAATCAGAAGCTAAAATCTGCTTTTCAGCAATGAAAGTATAGCATTTGAATTTCCTGTGCCAAAAATTTCCTTTCCTAAATTGTTATCTGTTGTCCAGGGTTGACTCAAGTAATACTCTACTCACCATGGAGCCAGCGCCAAGAAACACTTGATACATTTTTATACGCTATTTAGTTCATTATTGGGGCTCTTCAGTACTTTACTTGTTTTGCAGCACACGATCCAATGTGTTGAAATATCACGAGTGGCAACTCTTCATAGAGTTAAAGTCTTTGGAGAAAGCGAATATCATTTACAAAGGGCAGATAAGTAATTGACTAATGGTGGGAGAACAGATTAATCAAGTCAGTCTTTACATGGACAATTTGTTGTTCACATGCAACTGAAAACACAAAATTTTCTTCTTTGCTGTTTTTAGTCACTATTTGAATTAATTTTAAAACATTTATAAGACAAAATATATAAGATTTACAAGGCTGAGTTATTTAGCCAATATTTAATCACTAAAAATAATCTTGAACTCAGATGTTTTTTTCATGTTTATTTGGTATACAATTTTAAATTAAAGTATAATTAACTTATATATCAGTAATACAGAAAGCCAAAATGAACAAAATTTCCTCTTATTGCTCTTAGTGCTTTTGGTTTTTTTGAAACAAATGTGTCCACATATTATAGGTTTCCATTTAATATGTGAAAGCATAATACTACCTAGAACAATTGCTTGAAAGATAGCAAAGTTGTTTTTACTCTTTAAAGATATATTTAAGCAAAATCTCTTAACTAGCATTAGAATTAATTTCCTTTTTTGAGTACATTTTATTTAAACAAAGTCACTCCATATTGCAATAAATAGAAAAAAAATCAGGATGTTAAGTTATATAGTTTTTAGAACTACAATCAGATAATGTGTGTTTTTTTTTTTTTTAATAGTCAAATATTGGGCTTTAGCGAATCTCTACCTTGCTGATGCTGCTGCTAAGTCGCTTCAGTCGTGTCCGACTCTGTGACCCCATAGACGACGGCAGCCCACCAGGCTTCTCTGTCCGTGGGATTCTCCAGACAAGAATACTGGAGTGGGTTGCCATTTCGAGTCTCATTCTTAGAGTACCTGCATAATAGATTCCATGCTTTATTAAAGTACTTAAGCAATCAGAATGGAAGATATATTCAGTTCTTTTCATTTAGAAGGAAATAATATTTCATTATGGGTTATCAGTGTAGAGAAACTGTATTTGCAATATGATCAAATATATCATCTATCAGGCAGAGTCATCAAGCTATACAAGCCATGAAATTGGAGTAAATCTGTTTTGTGAAATAGAAAAAGGAAATATAGAACTCTTATATATTACCTATTCATACTGGCACATGAGCAATGTAAAGAAGTTATTGTTAATTGTGGGAGTTTCTCCATATTTCAGTGTACTTAATCTTTGTTCATCTTATCAAAGGATGTGAAGCTATAGTCCCTGAGTCTACAAAAATTTACTGAATTAACCATTTGGTTTGATTGATAGAAATGCTTAGAAATTGAGTTGTCTTCAATGCACAATCTGAGTTAGCACATTGGAGTACATAGTATCATGAAGTTTGCTGCTGCTGCTGCTGAGTTGCTTCAGTCATGTCCCACCCTGTACAACCCCATAGACAGCAGCCCACCAGGCTCCTCCGTCCCTGGGATTCTCCAGGCAAGAACACTGGAGTGGGTTGCCATTTCCTTCTCCAATGCATGAGAGTGAAAAGTGAAAGTAAAGTCATTCAGTCGTGTCTGACTCTTTGCAACCCCATGGACTGTAGCCTACCAGGCTCCTCCTTCCATGGGATTTTCCAGGCAAGAGTACTGGAGTGGGTTGCCATTTCCTTCTCCCATGAAGCTTGCTAGCACTCTGCAAGTGGGAGCATTTCTCCATGGATCCAACTTAGATATACATAGGACTTGGGGACAATCCAATATAGAAAATTATGATTTAATCCAATACAGAAAATTGTGATTAAATGATGCCTGAGAATATCAAGGCTAATGAATATCAAAGCTCATGTATCTCCCAAAAAGGAGGCATTTGTATTTGAGATATTTAATTCATGCTAAAACAATTGTTTTTAATTATAAGAAAATCCAAATTATAGAGGGAAGCACAAATGAACAGAATTCGTATGAGAATTTGATGATTTCATTGGGAAATCATAGTCATCTACTTGGCTTAGATAATCATTTTAATTTAAATTTCGAGGTGTCCAAGAACTTAGAAACATGGAAGAAAGCTTTAAACAAAGAATGAAAATGACTTCCACAAAGTTACTAGAATTTTTCAGTGGGGTAATCTTAGTAGGCCAAGTAAAGAAATGATTTAATGACCAGACGTATTCACTGACCAAGATATCACAAAACTAATATTTATTAATCCCTTTTTATGTGACAATAATAAAATATAAAATATTTATATGAATTATCACATTTAAAATCCTAATAACATTCTGAAAAGTTGTATACTATTCTATTATTATCATTATAGATGAGGTAACTAAAATTAGAAGAGATGAAATGTAATAGGATACAGAAATGTGTAAGCACTCACATTGCCCCATTTGGCTTCCTAAAGAGAATCACTTTGTTTCCTCAAGATACCTCACAGGATGCTTAATTCAGCTTTGCTCTGATGAGTTGAGTGCTGAGCTGACGGATGAATAGGAGATTTAGAGAAGTCAAGAGATGGGAAATCTGCTTTCCTTGAGATTGGAGAGACACAGACCAGACAAGTGGACAAATCAGGAAATTAGAGAGGTCCAGAGAAGAAAGCTGCAGCCGTTTGAAAAGGAACTGCATTGAGGAAAACCAAAAGCAGTGTGAGAGCAGCTATGAAGGGTGGAAATTTCATCAAAAAGACAGTCACATTCTAACAGGATTTTCAGGATGCTTTGTAGCTGATGTCTCCCTGATATTTTAAGAAAGGCTTATGCTTTTCTTCAACAGTTTGAAGTAAGACAGAATCTTTGTTTTCCTATTAATTAACTTGAATGACATTTGGTTTAAAGAGGATGCATTTAGACTCAAAAAGCCTGTTTATTTCCAATTTCATGACGAATTACCCAATTTATACAACTAGCAATTAGTAGAACTGAAATTCCATTCCATATCTAACTTGTAGTCTTTGCTCCCAGTATCAGTGTTTTCTCCCAAGCTTATCTTTTTCCTCTTGAGAATAATATTCACTTAAAAAAAAATTTTTTTTTTAACTCCATAAGTTTTTCTTTAAAGAAAAACTAAACAGCCACACAAACAGCTGAACCCACGCTACTTTCTGTAGCATTGCAACATCCAGCCAATTATTTAAAATTACAGATTTTAAATTGCAGTTTCACTATCTAGGTTGTGGCTTTTGCTATAGAAAATAGGGATCCTTCTCTTTTCCCAAATAAAAGAAATTTCAATCCGAGTAGACAAAAAAAATACAATAGATAGCTAATAAATTTCAAAGTGAAAACAGAAAGATGTCAAGTGAATGAATGTGGGAAAAAGCTATACCAGGAGAGGCAAGAGGACTTTAGAAAACCTTTAAGCAGTCAAAACACAGAAACAGAGTCTTCAGAATAACTCAAATTTTGCAATAGAAAAGATATCTGTAAGGTGTTAGAGGCACAGAGACGAATATGTACCAAAAAGACACTTATAAAAGTTGTAACATTTTTGAAGGCTGATGAAAAACTCAATTTTTCTTTCTCTGTTGGTAAACTTATTTGAGTTCAAACACAAGATTCTGGATAAGGTTATTTTATTTAGCCATCTTGCTTCCTTATAAATGTTTGGAGCATTTAGAATAATTGTGACTGTTTATCCAAATAATTTTTAACAACATGTATGGAGTGTCAGAGAAATCCCAAACACTTACAAATCATGTTTGTTTTTAATCAAACAAAACACTTTAGGAATAAATAATCCTAAATAAGGGTCGTGTTGTTGTTGTATTAGTCTCTCAGTCTTGTCCAACTGTTTGTGACCAAATGGACTGCAGCCCACAATGCTCCTTTGTCCATGGGATTCTCTAGGCACAGATACTGGAGTGGGTAGCCATTCCCTTCTCCAGGGGATCCTCCTGACCCAGGGATCGACCTGGGTCTCATGCTTTGCAGGCAGATTCTTTACCATTTGAGCCACTAGAGAAACCCAAATAAGGATTACTAGTAATTTAATAATTCTATGAAGTGTTTTGTGAATTTTTATTTTTTCAACATTTTCCTTTCAAGCTTATATTTTTTTTATTTTATTTTATTTAACTTTACAATATTGTATTGGTTTTGCCATATATCAAAATGAATCTGTCAAAGGTATACATGTGTTCCCCATCCTGAACCCTCCTCCCTCCTCCCACCCCAATTTAAACAGAGATTTGCTTCATGAGAGATTTGTTTTATCCTCTGTATGTGAAATATTTTTCACCAATCACAGTCTATAATATTGAGTTATTTTGAAGTTTTATCAGAATGCTCAGGCTGCATTTTGTCTTCATTGCTGTGATTATACTTGCTACAGTATTAAACTCCTCAAATTAAGAGAACTTGAGATGTTACCTCTAAAATCAAACATGTTATCATTTTTTCTTCCACATATCCCAATATCTACTGGTATCTAGTAAATTGGCTTAAAAAGGCAGGTATTCAATAAATTCATGTTGATTTATTGTTCTTTCAGTTGCACAGTATTTGTGATAAGCATTCCCCATAGTTCCTTGAGAGTAAACTGGAAATTGTGCCCCATAGGTTCCCTAGGAATAATGACTCTCCAGTCAGATCATGATTTGCATTGATCCAGCCAGAGAATAGCACAAGGAAGTTTTCTCATTTCTATGTCCAGAAAGATTCATTCCTTTTATCATCCTGAAGTCAGGGGGTGAAATCATAGTTAATATATCTTAGCACATGAACTATTAAGTGCATTTTTCTTTGTCTGTAGAAACCAATGGAACACACAGAACTACTGTTTGTTCTCCCCTCTTTAGAAAAAATGTAGAGTATAGGCTTTTTTATAAAACAAACCTCATTTGGATCAATTTGTTTCTTGCTACCACCATTATAATAAGTACTATTTGTATGAGCCAACATTATATGAGGCCTTGGGCTGGGGGAGGATGTGGGTAACAGAGTTAGCATGAATAACATGTTTTCAGTCTTTAGAAAATCCATCATGTTCTTCTCAGTGAAGAATCAAACTCTATAGCTAAAGAACTTAGAAAAACTGAAGTCTAGCCCATATGCAAGGGAAGGGAGGGGAACTAAGGTATGCTTCTTGAAAGGGGAACACCAGCCATAAAATTAAAAGGTGCTTGCTACTTGGAAGAAAAGTTATGATCAACCTAGACAGCATATTAAAAAGCAGAGACATTTCTTTTCCAACAAAGGTCTATCTAGTCAAAGCTATGGCTTTTCTAGTAGACATGTATGGATGTGAGAGTTGGACTATAAAGAGGGCTGAGTGCCAAAGAATTGATGCTTTTGAACTGAGGTATTGGAGAAGACTCTTGAGAGTCCCTTGGACAGCAAGGAGATCCAACCAGTCCATCTTAAAGGAAATCAGTCCTGAATATTCATTGATAGGACTAATGCTGAAGCTGAAACTCCAACACTTTGTCCATGTAATGCGAAGAATTGACTCATTTGATAGACCCTGATGCTAGGAGAGATTAAGGGTGGGAGAAGGAGGGGACAACAGAGGATGAGATGGTTAGATGGCATCTCTGACTCAATGGACATGAGTTTGAGTAGGCTCATGGAGCTGGTGATGGACAGGGAAGTCTGGCATGCTGTAGGCCATGGGGTTGCAAAGAGTTGGACATGACTGAGCCACTGAACTGAACTGAACTGAACTGATTATGTGGGGTTATTCTATAAGAAAGATTATTCTGTTCTCCTTCATTTATATATTTTTATTTTTTGTCTGTTTGTACGTCTAGCAGACCTCAATTACAATTTCGTACTATGCCACTTTATCACACATTTTTGGTTTCTGATGCTTTAGACCTCTAGTATCTTACATATAAATATTTTAGTTGGGCCTATAATAACTTTATTTGCAATTGTGCCTACAATTCAATTCACAAAATTATTTTATGTAACTCCAGCTTCACTAATAGTTGAATATGATGGATAATTTTTATTGTTCTTTTGTTCCATTGTATTCTGGGAAAATCCTATGTTGCTGAGAAAAATAGAGATTTTATGAAACACATATCATATTGGGCAGGATGAGGGAGAAGGGGGAAAGTTCCATTCCATTCTTTTTCATTCTTTATTGAGTATTTCAAACTTCAGAAAAAGTGAAAATTTGAAACCTTGTTTGAGATAGCATCACTACTAGCCTTCCTACTATATCTCCCTAAAACCTTTACCTTGCCATTCTGTATTCTATCTTATCTTTCTCAAAATATCCCAAATCACACCCAACCTTTATTCTCTGCTGATGGCCTAGCCTCATGCTTCGTTCAAAAACCAATAGCCATTTTATTGGTTTCTCAAGAAAGAAAGAAAGTAAAAGCAATCATAGGCCATCACCATAGGCCATCTGATGGCCTGTATGCTAGCACAGTCAATGGTTACATAATTATTACTATCTTACTCAACTTCAAACAGTTTTTTTTTTTAATAGGCTACTCCCAACTTCTTTATACTTCTTCATTTGTGTTTGTTTCATGCCTTTCCTTATACCATAGTCTCCTATTCATCCCTCAATATCCAGGGTGACTCATCTCAGTTGGGCTGCTGACTGTGCAAATGTTCCAAATCTTTGGTCTGTTTATTCTTCTCTAGATACATTCTCTACCTAGATTTTATCTGATCCCATGATTAAGATTCAGTTCCATGATTTTAGTTACTGTCTATATATAAATGATTCCAAAACATATTTCCAATTTCTGATTTCTCCTGAAATTTCTGTAGGAAGAGACATTAGAACGGGAGAGAGAAAAAAAGAGAAAAAGGGTGGAAGAGAGATTCATTATCCCTGCTCAATCTAACACAGATATGACTGCATTTTTTTCTCTCAGATAATTTTGCTTCTTTCATAGCATTTATCAATTTTGCTTTAATAGTTATTATTTGTGTCCTCAACTAAACTTTAGCAACAGGGTCCAATCATAGTGTTTACAACTATAGTCAAGTATCCAGGACTTACCTGGTGGCTCAGATGGTAAAGCATCTGCCTACAATGTGGGAGACCAGGGTTCAATCCCTGGGTTGGGAAGATCTCCTAGAGAAGGAAATGGCAACCCACTCCAGTATTCTTTCCTGGAAAATCCCATGGATGGAGGAGCCTGGTAGGTTACAGTCCATGGCGTCGCAAAGAGTCGGCCACGACTGAGCAACTTATGACTATGATCCCGTACAATGCCTGGCAAGAGTAATTTGCTCAAACAATATTTCTAAAGTAAATTAATGAATATAACTTGGTTGGTATATGGTAGGAGAATAGGTAAGATGAAATGGAGGCCTAGAAGAGAAGCATCCATCCCTGAATAGACCTTATTATTTTTAGGTTGCTTCTTTTCCCTGTGAATGCTTACCATGTTCTCCTCTGTCATAAGTCATTCCCTGAAGGCCTAAAATTGTTACCACACATGATCCCTTTTACTTAGCTTATATAACCTTGGGGAAGGCTAGAAGGCTTGACCAGATGAAAATTAATAGCTGCCTTTGTTAGATAATACTGATTCTGCTTCCTTTTCTTTTTAAAATAATTTTGTTCTTTTCCACTTTTGAGTCTAGTCCTGTACTTAGTTACCTAATTTTTCAATTTCACAGGAGCTTTGTCTTTCTGCATCTTCTTTCTGATCTGTCTTATACATTGAACCCTAAAATATATTCCTAAATAGAAATTTGTCACTTATATTTTTATTGAAACATTCAGTAGTTCACCAACATGCACACAAAAATATTAACATTTGAAAACCTTCATTGTGTGGCTTTGGCTGAGTTTAACTTCAGCTGTCCTCCCACAAATATTGGATATGTTACACCTGATGAACCCTTACTATTTTTCTGGTAACACCCTGAAATCCCCAGAATACATATCAATGTTTATTTATTTTTTTTAATTTTATCTTATTTTTAAACTTTACAATATTGTACTAGTTTTGCCAAACACCAAAATGAATCCGCCACAGGCACACCCGCGCTCCCAATCCTGAACCCTCCTCCCTCCCCCACTTCTCCCCTCCCTCTGGGTCGTCCCAGCGCACCAGCCCCAAGCATCCAGTACCATGCATCGAACCTGGACTGGCGATTTGTTTCATACATGATACTATACATGTTTCAATGCTATTCTCCCAAATCTCCCCACCCTCTCCCTCTCCCACAGAGTCCATAAGACTGATCTATACATCGGTGTCTCTTTTGCTGTCTCGTACACAGGGTTATTGTTACCATCTTTCTAAATTCCATATATATGTGTTAGTATACTGTATCGGTGTTTTTCTTTCTGGCTTACTTCACTCTGTATAATAGGTTCCAGTTTCATCCATCTCATTAGAACTGATTCAAATGTATTCTTTTTAATGGCTGAGTAATACTCCATTGTGTATATGTACCACTGCTTTCTTATCCATTCATCTGCTGATGGACATCTAGGTTGCTTCCATGTCCTGGCTATTATAAACAGTGCTGTGATGGACATTGGGGTACACGTGTCTCTTTCCCTTCTGGTTTCCTTAGTGTGTATGCCCAGCAGTGGGATTGCTGGATCATAAGGCAGTTCTATTTCCAGTTTTTTAAGGAATCTCCACACTGTTCTCCATAGTGGCTGTACTAGTTTGCATTCCCAACAGTGTAAGAGGGTTCCATTTTCTCCACACCCTCTCCAGCATTTATTATTTGTAGACTTTTGGATTGCAGCCATTCTGACTGGTGTGAAATGGTACCTCATAGTGGTTTTGATTTGCATTTCCCTGATAATGAGTGATGTTGAGCATCTTTTCATGTGTTTGTTAGCCATCTGTATGTCTTCTTTGGAGAAATGTCTATTTAATTCTTTGGCCCATTTTTTGATTGGGTCATTTATTTTTCTGGAGTTGAGCTGTAGGAGTTGCTTGTATATTTTTGAGATTAGTTGTTTGTCCATGGCTTCATTTGCTATTATTTTCTCCCATTCTGAAGGCTGTCTTTTCACCTTGCTAATAGTTTCCTTTGTTGTGCAGAAGCTTTTAAGTTTAATTAGGTCCCACTTGTTTATTTTTGCTCTCAAAGTGGATTAAAGATCTAAACATAAGACCAGAAACTTAAAACTCCTAGAGGAGAACATAGGCAAAACACTCTCCAACATACATCACAGCAGGATCCTCTACGACCCACCTCCCAGAATATTGGAAATAAAAGCAATGTTTAAATTTTGTTTCTGGATGGAATCCATTTCGATTTAAATCAATGTTGTCCCACATTGTCAATTCTAGTTATATTCCAAAGTCACAGCCTCTCCAGTGGAGTCCAGCTCCTTTAAACCTTAAGGCCTGCCCCTCATTCACACAGCCATCACTTTCTTTTTATATTAATAAACCTCATATTCTGTTTTAACCAGTTCCTGATCTGCATGACTTCTGACTTGGATTTTCCCTTTGTTCTTTGGACCTGGTCCTTGGACTGCTTCTCTGGACTTGACCTTTTCCTGAATTATGCCACTGTGTTTCAGAATCTTTTTACAAATATACTACTTACTTATAACTCTCCTAAGTAAATATTCCAAGCAACCAACCCAACCATGTGACTTTATATCTCAGGGTAAGCCCTCACAGGTAGAATCTTTGCCTGAGAATCTTTTCTAAACTCTGCAATCTTAGTCAACTTTGAACAGTTAATACATTTCACAGTCTCTGACAATAGTCATTTAATGAATAGGTACCTGAATAAATAGGTTTCTATGTTTAGTTCAATCCTCTCCTTGTTTATTTCCTCATTTTACTTTGATTTGCTTTTTCTGATAGTGCATCCCATCGTCTGACTTTTTCTATATAGATCCGTGCTGCTGTCGTCCATATTGGACCATGAGCCCCTGGACAGACAGTAAGAAAAGAAACAAGAACCAGCAGATCACTGGATTGTTTTCTTCATATCCTGACAGTGCACTACATGTCAAAGACATACAAGAGCAATTTGTATTGAAATCAACATTGAAATTTTCACATATTGCTACGTAGTTAAATTTTCAGGGTATGAATATGCCTACTCCACTGATAGAACAGTTTTCCAATAATGATTTTAAGGGGAAGTAAAACAAAGGCATTGGCTTTATGTATTTAGTAGCTGATTTTGATTTTCATTATGAGCCAAAACAGCATAGTCTATTATCTGGGCTCTCACTGCTTCTACTCTTCCTCTAGTACTATCATTTCTCAATAAAAGTACTGTAACAGATTTTGGACTTTCAAAACCTATATGACATCATATTGTTTCCTTGCTCATATTCCTCCACTGACCCTCCAACTCCCTCAGAAAACCAAAATTCATCTCTGACATCATCCAGCAAGTTCTACCACACTAACAGCTCTCTAAGTATACTGGCTCCTTTATTGTCCCTCAGATCTACCAATCTGCTGATCTTGAATTTTCTCTGACACTTTCTGTGCTTGGCTTTCTCTCTTTCCAGAATTCTCTTTCCCCTGAATCGTCTTTTTTTATATCCTCCCTTGATACAGGTTTCTGATCACGTTTTACATCAGAAGGTACTTCACTGAACACTCTCTTTAAAGCATCATTCAAGAATTCCACTACACTATTATTCTACTTTATTTTTTCTCTATAGCAATTATTATCACCTGGAAAATACATTATTTGCTTACTTTTTTAATATCTGCCTTCCCTTACTTGTATTTAAGCTTCAGAAGCATGGATTTCACTTTGCTTGCTACTGTTTTCTCAGTGATTAAACTATTTCCTGCACTGTTTTAAGGCTAATGGTATGCCTAATTAATAATCTTCCTACTATGGAAAGGTTAAGGATTTCCCCTGAATATTTAGAAACACAAGTGTGTTATGTGCTCAGTCATGTCTGATATTTTGCTTTCCCATGGACTGTAGCCTACCAGGCTCCTAAGTCAAGAATACTGACCTGGGTTGCCATTTCCTTTTCCATGGGATCTTCCTGACCCAGGGATTGAACTTGAGTCTCCTTCCTTGCAAGCAGATTCTTTACTGTTTGAGCCAACAGGGAAGCATGGGAATATAATAGGTACTCAAATATTTGTTAAATATAAGAATAAATTGAAATTAATGCATTTGAATAGAGCAATGAATGATCATATTATTATAAAAATGTGTATATATATGAACTTATGTAACATCGTTATTCCTGATCATTCTTTTTTGTTTGCTTTTCTAAATCATTGAAGTTTATGTATGTCCATATAAAGTCAATTTTTAACTATGTTACCCAACATATAAGCACTAGTATTCTAGAACCATGCTATCTGAACACAATTAAGTACTTAAAATGTGGCTAGTACAAATGAAGAGGTACTGTATGTACAAACCCTCTTACACTGTTGGTGGGAATGCAAACTAGTACAGCCACTATGGAGAACAGTGTGGAGATTCCTTAAAAAACTGGAAATAGAACAGCCTTATGATCCAGCAATCCCAATGCTGGGCATACACACTGAGGAAACCAGAACTGAAAGAGAAACATGTACCCTAATGTTCATCGCAGCACTGTTTATAATAGCCAGGACATGGAAGCAACCTAGATGCCCATCAGCAGATGAATGGATAAGAAAGCTGTGGTACATATACACAATGGAGTATTACTCAGCCATTAAAAAGAATACATTTGAATCAGTTCTAATGAGGTGGATGAAACTGGAGTCTATTATACAGAGTGAAGTAAGCCAGAAAGAAAAACACCAATACAGTATACTAATGCATATATATGGAATTTAGAAAGATGGTAACAATAACGCTGTATATGAGACAGCAAAAGAGACACTGATGTATAGAACAGTCTTTTGGACTCTGTGGGAGAGGGAGAGGGTGGGATGATTTGGGAGAATGGCATTGAAACATGTATAATATCATATATGAAACGAGTCGCCAGTCCAGGTTCGATGCACAGTACTGGATGCTTGGGGCTGGTAAACTGGGAGGACCCAGAGGGATGGTACGAGGAGGGAGGAGGGTTCAGGATGAGGAACACATGTATACCTGTGGCGGATTCATTTTGATATATGGCAAAACCAATGCAATATTGTAAAATTAAAAAATAAAATAAAATTTTTAAAAAAAGAAAGAAAAAAAAGGAAAAAAAAACAAAACAAAAAAACCGCACAACAGATGTTAAAGACTTCAGTTCAGTTCAGTCACTCAGTCATGTCTGACTCTTTGCGACCCCATGAATCGCAGCACGCTAGGCCTCCCTGTCCATCACAACTCCCGGAGTTCACTCAGACTCATGTTCATCGACTCAGTGATGCCATCCAGCCATCTCATCCTCTGTCGTCCACTTCTCCTCCTGCCCCCAATCCCTCCCATCATCAGAGTCTTTTCCAAGGAGTCAACTCTTTGCATGAGGTGGCCAAAGTACTGGAGTTTCAGCTTTAGCATCATTCCTTCCAAAGAAATTCCAAGGCTGATCTCCTTCAGAATGGACTGGTTGGATCTCCATGCAGTCCGAAGGACTCTCAAGAGTCTTCTCCAACACCATACTTCAAAAGCATCAGTTCTTCGGTGCTCAGCCTTCTTCACAGTCCAAATCTCACATCCATACATGACCACAGGAAAAACCATAGCCTTGACTAGATGGACCTTGTTGGCAAAGTAATGTCTCTGCTTTTGAATATGCTGTCTAGGTTGGACATAACTTTCCTTCCAAGGAGTAAGCATCTTTTAATTTCATGGCTGCAGTCACCATCTGCAGTGATTTTGGAGCCCAGAAAAATAAAGTCTGACACTGTTTCCACGGTTTCCCCATCTATTTCCCATGAAGTGATGGGGCCAGATGCCATGATCTTAGATTTCTGAATGCTCAGCTTTAAGCCAACGTTTTCACTCTCCACTTTCACTGTCATCAAGAGGCTTTTTAGTTCCTCTTCACTTTCTGCCATAAGGGTGGTGTCATCTGCATATCTGAGGTTATCAATATTTCTCCCGGCAATCTTGATCCAGCTTGTGCTTCCTCCAGCCCAGCGTTTCTCATGATGTACTCTGCATATAAATTAAATAAGGTGACAATATACAGTCTTGATGTACTCCTTTTCCTATTTGGAACCAGTCTGTTGTTCCATCTCCAGTTCTAACCGTTGCTTCCTGACCTGCATACAGGTTTCTCAAGAGGCAGGTCAGGTGGTCTGGTATTCCCATTTCTTGAAGAATTTTCCACAGTTTATTGTGATCCACACTGTCAAAGGCTTTGGCATAGTCAATAAAGCAGAAATAGATGATTTTCTGGAACTCTCTTGCTTTTTCCATGATCCAACATCCAACGGATGTTGGCAATTTGATCTCTGGTTCCTCTGCCTTTTCTAAAACCAGCTTGAACATCAGGAAGTTCACGGTTCACATATTGCTGAAGCCTGGCTTGGAGAATTTTGAGCATTACTTTACTAGCAGGTGAGATGAGTGCAATTGTGCAGTTGTTTGAGCATTCTTTGGCATTGCCTTTCTTTGGGATTGGAATGAAAACTGACCTTTTCCAGTCCTGTGGCCACTGCTGAGTTTTCCACATTTGCTGGCATATTGAGTGCAGCACTTTCACAGCACCATCTTTCAGGATTTGGAATAGCTCAACTGGAATTGTATCACCTCCACTAGCTTTGTTCGTAGTGGTGCTTTCTAAGGCCCACTTGACTTCACATTCCAGGATGTCTGGCTCTAAGTCAGTGATCACACCATTGTGATTATCTGGGACGTGAAGATCTTTTTTGTACAGTTCTTCTGTGTATTCTTGCCACCTCTTCTTGATATATCTGCTTCTGTTAGGTCCATACAATTTCTGACCTTTATTGATCCATATTCCATACTAAGGACTTAGTATGGAATAATAATACAAAATATCTCATTAATAAATTTTTATATTGAATAGACATGGATATATTAGTGTTTTGAATATAATGACCCAGATAAATATATTATGAAATTAACTTTATTTATTTTTACCTTTCTTAATGTATGATTAGAAAATTTTAAATGATGAATGTGTCTCTATTGATTTAACTCCATTGGACAACACTGATACAAAACCTTTGGACAGAATCAATTTCCTAGATTAATCTATTGTTAGGTATCAGAGCTTAGTTACACTGAAAATGCTAAATTAAAAAAAAATTTAAATCACTAATTTAAAAGCAATTACCACTTAATATCACAGAATATTATCTCTACCAATGATCTAGCATTTTTATCTTATCAAACAAAACTATGTAAACATTTTATGCTTTCATAATTTTTTCATTTTTCCATATTTCTCAGGTTTTACTGCTAAAACACTCAAAATCAAATTTACCTCTCAGTCTTATGTTTCTGATATCATCATATCTGTCTATTTGTGATATTTATAACAATCTTTTCATATTTTTAAATATCTTATGTATATAACGAAGCTATCTTTGCATCTAATTCTTTCAGGAAACAAATAGAAACCAATTTATTGTTAATTAATTTCAATTATAATTATTACCACTATATATATATCACACATTGATAATTTATTATACTATATACATTTAATAAATGTATCTCATTTACTTGCTACAATGAACCCTCTGAAATTCACATGGGAAAAGAAACTGAGGCCTTGAGAAGTTAAATATAACTCAGTACACTTGTGGTAAGATACAAATTGCCTAGTTGAAAAACCACTATCCCTAACAG